>NC_141108.1:10524247-11124247 GCF_041138505.1 Cibotium barometz | reverse complement strand
GAACTTGAGTCCCTTGAGGCCTCCAAACTCACTTGTTAAGCTCCAATCCTCCAAGCTCCACCTCCACGCCTTCACCGTAGAGTCGCTCACACCATAACATAAGGCAATCACTCTCTCACTCTCCAACACAAGCATGCAACATACAAGCATAGAAGAGACACAAGTGCTAGAATTCTCTCTCTCAATCTCTCTCAAGATACAAAGAAGAGCTCTCAATAGCACAAAGGGGGATTGTATATATTCATTATACAATTGGCCCTTATTCACACTTGGGCGCCCAACCTTACTTAACTGGCCAATATCTCATAATGTACAACTTTTATAGTGCCTTTGCATGACACTTATTAATGTCCTTAATTGGAGGAACATACTTGTTAATCCAAAATGGGATTAACATCCCTCCCTACCCGATGTAGGTTCTGTCCCTCAGAACTTGTTACCAAGGTCGAAAGACCTGGTTGCCAAACTCGTGATGGTAGAAGTTATGGCGTGATTGAAGATTTTTTTAGGGCTCTTTGGAATGCCGGGTGTGATCTCTAGAACCCTATGTCAACCATGTCCTCAAATGTTACATGCATGTAGGTAGGAAGACACCTTAGGTGATGATAATACAACATAATGCCTCTGTTAGAGGGACCTTGATTCATGTCAAATTGCAGCTGCTCAGCATCATACCCATCATATCGTTCCTTGGGTTGATCGATCAGGACCACGAGAAATTTTAAGAATCTAACACTGGCCACTATTGCTGGGTTCAGGATACGCCATGCCTATATCCAATTCAGCATCTGCTTTCTTTGTTCCCTTATGTCTGTAAATGTAGATGGCATGAAGATTGGGAAGTTATAACAAACATGTGAATCTTGTTGCTTGACTTCTTGAAATTCCAGAGGTGTCTATCTCCTCTTTAGTGGCATGTACAAGGGGTCAACTCGTTGAGTTGGTGGCACACACTATATTCATGGCTGTATTCTGGAATTGTGAGGAACTCCTTTCTCCAGTTTCGTTGTATGCCAAAATCTTCTAGCTTGGGGTGTGCATCATCTGTGATAATTGTTGTATATCCTCCTCTTGTGTGGAATAGGTGAGCCTTCCTCCACCTGCGGAAGCAATATAGCTGATCATAAACGTTACCATTCTAATTTCTGACAAATCAACTAATTGTGGATTGGCTAACTTGGTGTGCCATACCACGTTAGACCACAAGGTGCCCTCTCCAACCAAAGGTAGCATTTCTTCTAATTCTAGGCAAGGTTCTCGGAGAGGGTATGATACATAATGTTACTTTGTTGGTGTGACATCTGAGTAGGCCTCTGGTAGAATCCTTAGAGTTGGCTCAAATAGTGTTATTTGCATTAACACCTTGAAAATTAGTTTTGGCTTTAGTAGTGGATTGCCAGCTCTTATGAATCCTTCATACTCTACACCAGACAAGGACTCCAGAATAGTATCATCAGTAAAAGACTCAATGGTGTCCTGTGGGAGAGTATGATGTACCTCTTAAGTTTGTCATGGTGGGGAGACGGGTCAGGTGCCGGTACCTCCTCGGCGGCAAGAGTGTCAGTGGAAAATTCTATATGTTGAGAAGGGAGAGTAGAAAAAATGCATGAGACTTGTTAGTAGGCGGCGCATTAGCATATAGATTAAGTAATTTACTGGCTACATTCAAATACACAAGGTAATTAGGGTTGGATGATGAACTTGATGTCTCTTCCTGACCATGGCCTGAGCTTGGGGGTGGGTGGCTAGGTTTGCGGAGTTTCATAAAATCTTGGAGTTCAGTGATATCCTCGGGACTTATGTTAGGATATTCGATATGTGTTTTATCACAAAAGTGTAAAGGACGGTTGTTAACATTGCCTCTAGATGCTTGTAGATGTTATGATAGAGTTTCAGAATACCAAAAGGGTGATATAAAGAAGATTCACATAAGTTTAAGTTCTGGTGAGTATTGTATACTTCTAGCCACCCATGGCTTATAACCCATTGATAACTCTGGGCTACAACCTCGTAGTTGGCAGGTGTGTCGAGAATATCATCTGGAACGAATAGGCCTAATTTTTCGATGCTGTTGTCTTGGATTTCAGAGTTCTGGAGCACCCAACACCAACTATGAAGGTTTAGCACAATTGGGTGTAAGGGATAAAAGTGTGAGACCCTTGCCCCCTCCGACTGGCGGTGGAAGTAGCGTCAGCCTCTCGCGCGCGGGGTAGGGATCCACACTCGGGGCCTCGCCCGAGTGTGGATGTCTGGACAAGAGACTAGCTCGATGGTTCCTCCGAAACCGAGCCTGGAAAAACTTCCCTCGCCCGGAAGGCATGGGTGATTCCACCATGGGAAAATCTTCGAATGGGAGAATTAATCTAACGGGTCAAAGTCTTAACTATTCAAACTGATCCGACCGAACTTGAAGTCACATGGTCAGATCAAAGAAGAGACTTGCACTTGGTCCATAGAATCACCGCTTTTTTCCTCCTTTAACGAGGCATAGCCCCGCTGATTCCCTCCCACAGAACATGAGTCTTCTCAGGACTTAATCTAACTAACACAACTAATCTTATCTTAATGGTATCGTAGGAATCCTCCAATCCAACCTAACCCCATCCGGCCCATGGGTTAGCCAACCACTGTATTGGTGGGATTCCTTTATAAAGATTTGGTTAGCCAACCACCCAACCATTGTATTGGTGGGATTCCTTTATAAAGATTTGGTTATGTTTTGCTCGGGTACTGAGGAAAAGAGTTCCCAAGTCCCCTAGCCGGCGTTTCATGCAAAAATTAAGGTAGGCATTCCACATACACACCCAATATGAAATTGCCATTTATAACAGATTCAGTTGTCTTTAAAACAATCCTTCAATAGAAATCATAATATTACTGATTATCATCCTTCAAAATTCTGAGTCCATTGTGTTACAAAATATGTCATCTAGACTCTCTGTTGAAGACCAACCGGCCAACCAACGAGATCCAATATCAAAATTTGATTCACAAAAATCTTTCCTTTTAGTCCATCCGAATCTTCCTTGACGCATGCATGGGTGTCCTAGCAACCGCGAGCCCGTGCGTCACCTGGTCAGAACCCTCTAGGATCCTCCTTAGGTATCCTAGCACTTCACTCAGGGACCGCTTCGTCGGTCCTTGCCCATCGTACCGAAAGCGCACCATTTTAACCGTACCAAGGCTGGTCAAGAGACCTCAGTAGGCTCTGCCCGTCATCATGAGACGAGCAACATCGGCAGGCTCTGCTGCGAGACGAGCGACGTCCCTCGATGACTCCTTGCCAGAGCTATTGCAACGAACCTCCTCTTAGTAAAACACATGCCCAATGCTTTCTCCAGCATTTTGGCGTAAAACAGTCCTTTAAATGAAAAACAGAGGTTCTATGCAAGTAAAATTCCCAGTTTGAGATTGGTTCCACAAAACTCCTTTTTCCTTAATTTTCCAATTTCATAATGAGAATCCTTGATCTCTCATTAGGGTAATCTACCCATCATTTGACTGATTGTCCAACTAGATTCTTGGTGATTTCAGTCAAAGGAAAACTAGTTTAATTCAATGGTAGTCTCTTCTTTGTATTTAGGAACTGGAATTGGTCACAAAGTTTTTGCTTCGGTTTATTGTTCGCCCTCTCGTAGTCTAACCAAAATCATTCGGTTTAGTTCTAACAAGGATTTTCTCAGACAAACATCTATTTTTTGTTAAATATCGATTTAGTGATTTAACCAAATAAAATATCTAAAGATATTCTTTCTACCACTTAATTTCTCTACCTTAATTCCCTAGGTAGAATTATGGTGAAATTTCATCTTTTGACATCAAAAATTAATTTCAATTCTTTCTTTACTTAAATATCATAAAATTTTTCTTTTAACTAAATACCAATATCTATTTTTTTAAATAAGCTTGAAATTTCTCTTTTTCTCATTTAATGAGTGCAATCCAATTGTCATGGAAATTCCTCTTTTGTCATCTAATAAATCTATCTAAAATTTCTCTTTAAATTAAATAAAAATATTCAATATTCCAAAATACCAAGAATTCTTCTTTTTCCATTTAAATGATTGAATTCCAAATATGATGGGAATTCCTCTTTCATTATTTAAATTTATTCATGCATAAAATAATTTTAACTAAAATTCTTTAAAATTAAATAAAAATATCCATTAATTCCATTATACTAAGAATTCTACTTTTCTCATTAAATGATTGAATTTCAATATGATGGAAATTCCTCTTTCATCATTTAAATTTATTCATGTATAAAATAATTTATCTAAAATTCTTTTTTAATTTTAAATAAAATATCCATTATTTTAATTATTTCAAATTTTCTCTTTCTCCATTGGAATACATGGATCTCCATTATCATGGGGATTTCTCTTTTATCATAAAAATAAAATTACTAAAATTTCTCTTTTTCTCTAATTAACTATTTATGCATAAACATTAAAAATTAGTTTTCCATGGATATGATGAGAATTATTCATTTTTACAAAGGATGACCAATCCTAGAATATGGTAGGAAGTCCTCTTTTCACATTATGCCTAAAAATGATTTATGTGTTAATTTTTAAAAATTTTACCATAGCTCCCCGCTGCTATTACTGATAATTTTTAATAATTTTGAAAAGCATAAGACTTAGTAATACACTTATGATAGATTAACTATCAATAGATCTGAATCCAATTTATGGATCTAAATCATAATTTTATCATAATTTATGTAACATAAAAGCGTTAAAAAGCTATTTCTTTAGCCTCTAGCTTGACTAGCATAGAGTTTGATTTTAGAAATGAGAATTACTCCATGAGAAGCATCATTTGAATAGAGAATTGGTCATAGGAATGACCATTCTTTGGGGGAGAGAGAGATATACATAAAAAACATCCTAAATTAAGTATAAATGTAAACTTTTTATGATTAATAATTAGAATTCATCAGAGAGCTTCATTTGCATTGAAAAACCATTCATTTGAATACTTCTTAAGCGTGAGAGGGGTTAAGTGAAAAACATTTAGAATAGTAGAGAAAAAAACATAAAGTCACATCTTACCTCTTGTTTTGCTTGCTTCTCTATTCTTAGAAGAAGCCCCCAACCAATCAATTGGTTAGTATGTTGAGAGGAAAGGCTCCAAGGAAGGTTGAAGAGAGAGAGAAGCTCCAATCTCTCCAAAATGTAGAGGATTTTTAAAGGATAATAGAAAATATGCTTATTCTAATGTAATATTGGCATGGTGTAGTTCACATATGAGAATACAAAAGAATGAGGGTCTATTTATAGGTGAGGGAGGCCACTAACTGAGTCCAACTAAGTTCTAGAATTTTCCAGCTTCAATTTGGCTGAATTTGGACAAGATTTGGACCAGTTTGGCTCTCTTTTTTATTTGGTTTGATCGTAATGTGTAATTGGATGATGTTCTTAATGTGTGTAATTGATTTGTTTTTATGTTCTTAATGTGATCATCCAAACCAGCCTGGTGGTTGGAACTGGAACATCAACAACAATATAGTTGATCATGTTCTAGACCAGCCCGGTGGTTGAAATTGTTTAGTTTTCTTGTAGTGAATAATTGTTTTGTTTTCTAGTAGTTGTTTAGTTTAATTATTGAATTTCCAACTGCAACAGCAATATATAATTCACATGTACCTTTTTCTTATTAGTATTAATGGGTGGTGAAATTGATTTGTTTTCTAATGATTGAAGGCAGTTGAAATTCTGACTATCCTAAACCAACCCGGTGGTTGAAATTTTTGTTTTCTCGTAGTGAATAATCTAGTAGCTATTTAGTTTAAGTACTAAATTTTCAACGGGCTGGTTTCGGGTTGGGTGAATAGACAAAGTTGTATCTCAAGTTTATGGCTGAGAGCCCTGACGTTTCGATTGGGCAAAGGAGCTTTGAGCGTTGTAAGCCATGGTATGTGAAGAAACTCAAAGACATGAATGTGTATTGTTGCAAAACACACATAGACTTTGACCTGGCCCATCAAGGTTTGAATGACTTGAGATCTGGTCATGTTGAAAAATTGCTCCATGGAGATAGATGCTCATGTCTCCCAGATGAATGCTTAGTTTGCAGGCCACCTGGATCCTCGTCATGTGTAGCAAGTGAGAGCAAGTTTGGCAGCCTGAGGTCTGTGTGGGAGCCAATGCTCTGTCCAAAGCCTACAAACTCTCAGTGGCACTCCATCAAATACATTAGAGGTACATGCACACGTTGTGGTGTGAAGAAGTAGCATGTTGTCTGTCCAAATGAAATGAGGGTCCAAGAAAGCCTTGCTCTAAAATGGAGGAGATTTGAAATGGGCAATGTTGAAGGATCCAAGAAGAAGAGATGGCTACTATCGTATAAGAGCACTCAACCGAGAGAGCTTATAGATCACGTGGTTGTATCCATCCCAAAATATGTGCTTCATAATTTCACGGCCAGCTGGCAAGATAAGCAATTCAGGACGTGCCTTGCCAATTTTCCACATGACACTATTGTCTCTGTCATACATTTTGCAGAAAATTACTCATTTCAAGAACAAGATGAGATCCAAAGTGCTCACTGCACAACAAGCAAATAACAATTCTAGTGCATATAACGTACAGTCATGTGCTTGATTCTTCTATGATTGATGCCGATCTTGCCGACTCACAGGAGTCCAGGTCAGTGCAACGCATGTATCATTTCTACATTTCAGACGACAGGGAACACGACACCTTATTTGTGCAGTATGCGTTTCTTTTGCATTGGGAATGGCTAAAAAACGATAATCCTCATTTATAAGCAAATTTTTACATCCTTGACCGATGTAAACATGATGTGGAATTTCTTTGGGTCTAGCCATGGCAAGGGGAAACATGATGGATGTGGTGCTGTTATTAAGAGAGCTCTGTATAATCACCAATTAGCATGTCCCCAAGAAAAGCTAGAGAATGCCCATGATGCTGTAACATGGCTTGCACTCAACCTCTCCACAGGGGCGCATGAGCACATCATGGGTTGTATTGGAGACTAAGGAAAAAGTATTCTACTTATCTTGAAAAACAAAAAAATGTTTTTATGGCATTCATCTCGTACAAATGAAACATCGTGTGATTAGTGCGATACCAACAACCGCGCTGTGGTGATTACTTATCCAGTACTACCACCGTGCTGGTTATCATGCACAACCAACCACCATGCTGGTACCATCGTCATATTGTGTGATTTGTCTGCCCCGTCGGCCGATACCAACCACCGCATTGGTGATAACTTATCCAATACTGCCACCGTGCTGGTTAAACCACCGCGCTCGTGACCACTTATCCTGTACTACCACCATGCTAGTTAAGATCCCTAAAAAGAGAGACCAACCACTTCCTAGTACTACCACGGCACTGGTTGCAGTCCTAAATTAGCTTAATTAAATTAAATATCACCACGCTGGTGACTACCACAATCCTAAATTAAATATTGTGTGATTTGTCTGTCGATACCAACCACGACGCTCGTGATAACTTATCCAATACTACCACCATGCTGGTTAAACCACCGCGCTGGTGTGACCACTTATCCTATACTACCACTGTGCTGGTGATCCCTAAAAAGAGAGACCAACCACTTCCTAGTACTACCATCGCACTAGTTGCGGTCCTAAATTAGCTTAATAAGGGAAAGTTGGATGGGCAATAATCGAAGGATAAACATTGGCAATAATGAATTTATTTCATAGATTATACACATCAATACATTTCAAAGATTATACATCTCCTTTCTGCTTTGAGCTCCCTTCACCAAATTGCCTTCCACGCTTGGGCTTCTTCCTTTTTCTCACTCCTTCGGGCAGGGTGGGTTCTTTTCTTCAATTTCTTCTCGCGCTGCTTCAGCCTTTCTCGCTCCTTCCGACAGGGTTGGTTCTTTTCTTCGGTTTCTTCGAGCTCCGTGAGCTTAGACTTATTCTTTGCAGGCTCGTTTCCTTTAGCCTGGTCAAGTTCCTTTCTCTTTTCACGTGTATGAGCAATTTGGAATGCCATTGTAGCTTCTACTTTCTCGCTGTGGATATTTGTAGCAAGCAGGCACATTATTTTTTCCCAAGACAGCAGCATTGGCATCAAACAAACTCTGCATCTCGATTTTGCATGCACAAACACCCCAAAGCAAAACACATGCAGAGGGTGGTGGCACTGGAGCCATCTGATCATGCATTCATCTATGATGTGCCCTTTGTACATAGAGCACGTAGGAGCATTCATTCGCATCGCAAGAGGATATTCATCCAATTTAACTATTGCGGCTGTGAGTATCACAGTCTGACGAGCAATCTGCGTCTTGATTCCTGCCTCTCTCATCCAAAGGGTGCGGATGTTCTCCTTTAGCTCCTTCACTTGCTGCTGACTTTTAGCACAAGCTACATCCAATTCTACCAGTTGTTGTCAAATCTCCTCAAATTCTTTAGCAGTGTCTGCGTAGGCCCGTTCCAAGACATCATTTCTATGTTGGATTTCAATCAAGGTCCGAGTGCTTCTCAAAACTCTGAAGAGAAAAGGCAAGCTCATCGGCAGCCGCATTGTAGGTCAATTACAAGGAATCGAACCTGTCTCGCCAATATTGAGCAGCCTCATTGTGTCGTTCACTATGGCTGCTTGTTGCCTCTTCTGCATCCTTCCTGGCATTGAAATTATTTTGCAGTTCTTGCATCAGTAGCCTAGTTTTTGCATTCTCCTTTCTCAGTTTCTCTATCATATCATCTTTCTCAATGTTCAATGCGTTTTGCATGCTACACAATCGTTTGTAGAGGAGCTCCTTTTCAGCTGTCTGATTTGCAAGCATCTGCTTCGTCCTTTCTAGCTCTTCCTCTACATCGTCCCCATCCATTCAAATATCTCAAAGCTACTGATTCAGCTCCTCGATGTGCTTCTCTGCTTCTTCTCTTTTCTGTTTTTCTATCTCTGCCAATCTTTCAGCGACCTCAGCTTGCTCTCGTGCCTCCTGCAAGGCCCTCGCTTGCCTCCTCTACCCTCGCTTCTGCACCCTTTTTGAGGGTTCTCTCATGTTGGGCTCCGTATGCTGCATTGATGGCTTTCATGTTCAGAGTTTTGATCTGCTTCTCGACTTGCTCAACGCATTTTTTGAGGTGATTCCCCATCAGGTACATTCCAACACTCATTGCTTGAGGTGACAATTGGGATTTGCCATTCAAGAAATTGTGCAAGTTAAGTAGCACACTCTTGGAGATCGCCTTCGAGAAAGAGATCGAACATTTATTCACTATCTCTACTGCTGCTTGAACATGCCAGAATTTCACTGTTTTCCTCGTATCAGGAAAGAACTGTCTTATCTTTTTCAACTCTTGCTGATAATCATCAGGCAAGATCGAAACCTTGATTCCATCATCTGCAATAATCTGAGCGTCGGCGGGGAATAAATCTAAAACATCCTTTTTCTTCCACTTCTTTTCCAAGAATTGTGCTTGCAAGTTGCCTCCATGAATTTTTAGCGCCTTTTCATTCATCGACGTTGATCTTGTTACCTTTACAGATGATGAATCCATCCTTCGTGTCCACTGAATCTATCAACTTGGTGAAGTTGACAGAGATCTCTAAGGAGGAGCTCCCATAACTCACGATATCAAGACCGGGGGGGCGGGGAGATCGTGTGAGAAGCTCTCGGATTGTGAAGAGGGCTTCTGAAGGCTGTGTGAGGAGCTCTTGGCCTCCTGTGCAGAGGGGTTCTGAAGGTTGTGTGAGGAGCTCTTGGCATGTGCAGAGGGGATTGACACGTTTTGGAGCTCGGTGCGCCCGGGGGGATCCATTGTGAGAGGGGATAGAAGTTGCAAGAAGAGTGCAAGGGAGTGTGAGAGGGGATAGTTGCAAGAAGAGTGCAAGGGAGTGTGAGAGGGGATAGTTGCAAGAAGAGTGCAAGGGAGCAAGGAAAATGGAAGAGTGGAGGCTTAAGTAGAGTGGGGAAGGTAATTAGGCCTTAGCCAG
The DNA here is from genome assembly GCF_041138505.1 of Cibotium barometz. Lineage (NCBI taxonomy): Eukaryota > Viridiplantae > Streptophyta > Polypodiopsida > Cyatheales > Cibotiaceae > Cibotium > Cibotium barometz. Next base: position 11,114,291 of record NC_141108.1, on the reverse strand, counting down.
CCACCACCGCGGTGGCATATTGAGGACAAGCCCATTGAATATAATTCACCTTGATTGAAAGTGGCTCATGATTATTTGGACATCTGCCCACCGAGCTTCTAATTACCAGCCACCACGATGGCATCAAAATACCATGCATGTGTGATCAACTCGCACCCTCATGATTATTTAGATGGCTTAAGTGCCATCGCGATGGCATCCGAGACTTAATTACAAGGCATGTGGCCTGGATTTTGATTGATTTCATTAAGATTAGAGCGCCATTAATTACCAATCATGATCAGTCACCGCGCTGGCATGTGAAAGTAAGTGGCGGCTCGGATTTTGAACGATTGAAGGAAGACCACCATTGGGCTTGCATCATGCGATTAAGTTCAGTGTAGTAAATGACCAGCCGCTTAGTAGCTTAAGTGCAGTGGTGGAGAGAGTTAACCAGTGCGCTAGTGGAGAGAGCCATGTAGTGACACGTGTCCAGCTCTACGCGATGGGAAAGACCACCGCGGTGGTCGCTAGTGGAGAGAGCCATGTAGTGACACGTGTCCAGCTCTACGCGATGGAAAAGACCACCGTGGTGGTCGCTAGTGGAGAGAGTTAACCAGTGCGCTAGTGAGAGAGCCATGTAGTGACACGTGTCCAACTCTACGCGATGGAAAAGACCACCGCGGTGGTCGCTAGTGGAGAGAGTTAACCAGTGCGCTAGTGAGAGAGCCATGTAGTGACACGTGTCCAACTCTGCGCGATGGGAAAGACCACCGCGGTGGTCTTTTCCAGCAAAGAGCGAGACCAGAGGCGCGCGGGCTGCATAGTGACACGTGTCGAGCTCTATGGTGTTGAGAACAGGGAGTTTTGGCAGATTGCGTTTGCGTGACGGCATCGACTGGTGACAAGGACCGTAAAATGCACACGGAGTAAATGCATGTGGTGACGCGTGTCGAGGTCTACAGTGTTCAGAGCAGAGTCATTAATATGCTAGTATGCTCGAAAAAAAAACCGGCGAGAGCGCTAGCCCGCTCTAAATCCAAAATCTCACCCCCCGTGCGTCGCGCTGCGGCCCCAAAAGTGCCCCAAAAATAGTTTCGCGAATGGATTGACCCTATGAATTGATCTTCCCCTTGGTTCATTGAGTGATGCTTTTTTTTTGGGTTCATGGGAACAAGTCTCTCATTTGGTGTTGCCAAGAAACATATGAGTAATGAGTTGAGGTATGTTGAACTATTTTGAAGTACAATCATATTTGCATGCACAAGGGCAGTGAACCCATTGGCTTTTTGGTTGGAGTTGCCTCGTTGTGATGCTCAAGAGTCTAGGCATGTGAGCGAAAGGACATTGGATAAGTAAACACTTCTAAAATAACCGTTATCTAGAAAGAAATACAACTGATAGTTGTGGAGAGTTGTGAAGGATTGGGGTAGATTGTTGTTACAGAGATGATGTTTTCTTCTCCTGTCCTTGCCATCAAAGACTATACACTCTATCCCTCTGGGGTGAATGCTTGTGCTTGTTTCCATGCCATGCCTTGCTTCTTTCTTTTGCTTGATGTCTTTCCTTTAGTCGTGAGGCTTCTCTTTGATTAAGGTGGGGAACTTTCCCATGCTCTGGAGTATTGACCTTTGAATTTCACTGAGCAATGGAGGTGAGTTGCTAGCTCCGAGCTTCAATGAGGCAGCCCATCAGAGAAAGGAGGGCATTGCTAATTGTGCTAACAGAGTTTCTTGAAATCCCTTTCATTCTCCTTCTGTCTTAAGTTGCAATAGAGCAAAAATCCTAATCCTAATGGCCAGAAAAGTAAAAAACCAGGAAGGACCAAATCCTAATCTAGTTTCCAACCTAAAAAACATTTGACTTGATCCTATCCCTAGGTGGTGTGATATGATGATACTATTTTAGGAAGCTAGGAAGGATCAAAGCAACTAATTAACAGAAGGCTTAAACAAGGTAATAGGCTCAAATCTCACATTAATCTATACAAATCTCACACTAAAAAGTGATGCCAAGTACATGATTATGCAGCTCACAAAAAGAGATTCTAGATACACAATTATCTCCATAATTCAGTCCTTAGTTCTCTCATAATCATCTCCGTAAGTGTCTGGAAGGTTCTCTCAATTAACCCATGTGATCCCATGACATAATAATCAATTATATCATTGTTCACATCATCAAAAATTTGTATAGCCTTTCACCTTTTACATTGGTCTCTTTTAAGGTCGATTTTTTCCCAACCACTCACATGGCACTCACATGGATACAATTTGGCGTTGTCAATCACATCCATGTTTTAACACTGTAGATCAATGAAGAGTGAGGCATTGGCTATTTTGATGAAATCCTTGTGTTCCACCAAAAGGTAATATTTTCATTTTCATTTCAAGTGGCACAATGGTATATAATGATTCATTGTGCTCAATGATATTATACTTCATAATATGGATTAATAAACTAATAGAAGCTCAACAATTTGCAGTAGGAGTAATAATGACCACTATTTGGAAAAGGCGTGCCTCGGCTAATTATCTTTAAATGGGTTGAAAGTTCAAAATTGCTTGTTCATTGGTTCTTAGAAAATAATTATAGTTTGTATTATGAAAGAACATAGTACAGGCGTATTTTTTAAGTGAGAACATGCCAATTTTTATATTTCCACTAAAAATCTTCCCAAATGCTGGTAACAAAATATGAGTACATTTTGTAGCCCATTAGGCACTATTTGAAGCTTAAGTCTTGTGGAATTGATTCTCAAGGGAGAGTTTCTCCCATGTATTTGGGAAATGACTTCATTATAAGAGTTCCACGTGCACATGTAGTAATGCTCTCTCTCTCTCTCTCTCTCTCTCTCTCTCTCTCTCTCTCTCTCTCTCTCACACACACACACACACACACACACACCACGCCTCTTTGTTGTACATATATGGATAGGCTCTACCCTAATCTAACACGCATGCGGCGAACCCTTCACTTCCTTTATCTTTGTGGTACCATAAAAAGATATTAAATAACAAATTTGTATACAAGATGTACAATGGTGATGGATTATCATACAAGTAGTATATGCTGACAAGCATATATAGTGATGATTAGGTGGAGCATGCAGGGAGGCTGATGGGAAGAGAGATGAAAGCTATGGACAAGGGTTGCATGGTCACTGTTTGTGAGTTGTTGAAGGAAGGGGGCACTTGCAAAGAAGGGATTTGGTCATCTGGAGTTGTTTTGAGCTCCACCCCATTCAAAAACACCGTTTGGCTCTGCACATCCCAACCGCCCTGTGGAGTCAGGTGGTACTCTGTCCTTGTACTTAAATCCCCACTATAGCCGGCCACATCCATGTATACATTATATTGTGTCTCATTGCTCAAATTTATCAACACCATCACCACCCCTTCCTGGAGCACAAGCAATAGAGAAACATTATTACTCTTCATCTCAATGATGAAAAGCTTACTAATTGCTACCTCATTTCTAGATCATCACCCCATTCTATCAAATAATTTATAGATGTGGTACCTCATTCCATCAAATAATTTATAATTTATAGATGTGGTACCTAATTCCATCAAATAATAAATAGATATGGTACCTTAGTTACTTAGTCTGCCTCATTAGGCTTAACCCAACAAGGTTTTTTTGTCTATCATCCCTTCCATCTTAATCAAAACTATTTGGACCCAGTCTTCAACTAGAACCTTTAAGTAGCTTAATTATGCCTACTTATAGTCTCATTAGTAGCTTGACACAATTTTTATCACGTTATTTATCTCTAATCATTACCTTTGCTTGTAGCTAATTAACGGCTTCTTTGTAAATACCTATTCATTAGCTAAATGCGCTGTTTAATCAATTAATTATTGGATCCCTAGTGGTTTAGCAAACCTAATCCCGGAACCGCAATGTTAAAAGTGATTAATTATCCTAGGTTCATTTGAGTCGCCATTAAAAAACCTTAGCGTATTAGCTGATTAATTGCTTGTATTACTAAAGCTTGATGCGTGATTAACGCGTTAATCAGATTACTTACCGCCTCCTTGGAGCAATGTGAATATGCACGCAGATACGGTGTATCCAATGACTTTGTTTCCAACACTTTACCACCCATCAAACGATGCCACAGCAAAGCACTGCTTAATTAATCAAAAGAAATTAGCATTATAATGGCCATAATCGGCTTGTTTATTAGAAAACTATCGTAGATGATTAGCAATAAAACGACAGTAATTGATATTTTTAACATAAAACTACTGCAATTAATCAAAATATTAACATTACAATAGCATTACAATGGCCATAATTGGCTTGTTTATTAGAAAACTATCATAGATGATTAGCAATAAAACGACAGTAATTGACAGAAAACTGTTACAATTAATCAAAGTATTAACATCATAAAATGACAGTAATTGACATTTTTAACATGAAACTGTTACAATTGATCAAAGTATTAACATTAAAAGTGCCCTGATTAAGTTTCTTAATGAGAAAACCATCGGTTATTCTGTGTTCAAGTAATTTCTTCACCTGTAAAAATCGGGATTAGGTTGGAAGGTGGCTGCATCCAATAGACCGTAATTGCCACCAATTAACGTCTGCCTGCAATAGGAAGTGAATCCAAAACTTGAACTCATGCCCAGCTGGTCTAGAAACCTGAAATTTTTTTCCCATTTTCAGATGAAAAATTCAGATCAAACCACACTTTATCAAAGAGATTATTAAAACTTGCACATAATACCAATAATTGTAATATTAAGTGAGCTTCCATTTTGATACCAATTCAATAATTATAATCTTCTATGTTGAAATCAAATTGACAATATAATTTTTTAGGCATGCAGCTCAGTAATCAGAATGGTTATTCTATTGATAGAAAGTTTAAATATGTGTTGCAGTGACTTTTAGCTCAATAATCACAATAATTAGCCTGATGATAACCAGAAATTGGCCTGATAAACTGTTCAAATATGTATTGCAGTGACTCTTAGAGCTACATAAAAACAGTAAATGCCCTATTAATCATATGAATTAGCTTGACAGATAAAAAGTTTCATTATAATAAAGGATCAGTGAGTGTTTTAATTAGACAGATTATCGGATTAGATTAATTAATAACCAGAAGCTAGATATGAAGCTATTAATCTTAGCTAAATAAAAACAATAAATGCCCTATTAATCACATAAATTAGATTGACAGATAAAGAGATTCATTGTAAGAAAGGATTAGTGAGTGTTTTAATTGGACAGAGTATCGGATTAGATTAATTAATCACCAGAAGCTAGATATGAAGGCGTCTGTGACAAGGTGGCGCCCACTGTTGTAGGAGCCTCCTGCTTCTCCAACCCAAGTGTGAGCCCACCATCCATATTGCTGTACTGTGCTCTGAATCATTTCAAGTGTGGCCTTTATGCTGTCTAGCTGTGTCGGATCCAATATTTTCTCCACTAAATCAGTATCCCTACCTGCATTGACTAAAAGATTAGAAGCCATAATCCGTGGATTAACATGAGAATCTAACTTAATCCTTACTAAGAAAGCACATTTTATAATCTAATCTATGGATTAGCATAGGGATTTTTGAACCTTGCCAATATCAGACAAAAAATTAGAAGACATAATCCATGGATTAGCATATGTATTCCCTCCTAACTTATACCAGGAGTATTGTCAATCTAACCCACACTCATTAGAAGAGAGAATTATCCAAGGATTAACATAAGTGTTGTCATCTAATCCATACCAAAGAAATCAAAGTTTAAAGACTTTAATCCATGGATTTTAACATTAGTTTTCTCACCTAAACCCACACCTGCAAGATCCTTAAATTAAGATTACAGAGGTAATGCCACTAATTAACTATCACATATAGATGTGAATTAAGCTAAATCCTAGTTGAACACAAACTAGATAATTATAAGAAAAGCACAGGCAACAAACTAACTAATCACGCAGTAGATTAAGTAGAATTAACAGCAGATGGAGCAGATTAAGTAGAATTAACAGCAGATGGAGCAGATTAAGTAGAATTAACAGCAGATGAGCGAAATTGAGGGCTGATTAAGCTGGGGGAAATACTTGGCCCGAGGGGGTACATATGATTAGTGATGGAGCTGACAACATGGGGTCCAGATGATTGCAAGAACTCTTGCAGCCAAGGCTCATCAAAGTAGCCATCTGGGGCCACCCTCAGAGGCATGTTGTTGGGCGCAGAATTTGCATAGATTTGCTTCACAACATTGTTAAGCTCCTGGATGTCACTTGCATACTGGGATGCCAACACTCCAGACCCAGCCACACTCCCGCTTAGCTCATTCCCTGCCAAAATTAGATCATTCCTTTTAATGAATTAGCCTCTTTTAGCAGAAATCTGCTCCTGGTTTTAGTGCTAAGCTTGTTTTTAGGGAATTATTAAGGGGATTTTAGAGTGTTCTGGGACATGGTTTGCCAATAATCCATATTTTTTAAAAAAATCAAATCCCTAATCTTAGTGCTGCAATTGTTTTTAAGAAACTGATCAGCCAATCAACCTCAAACTTATATTTGTTACCCTATACTATGCAAAGGGGAAATTATTGATAGAAAGATTAATTATAAAGATCACTAGTCTTAAATTGAATGCTAAACATGTTTTGGCGAACAGGGTTAGCCTGATCAGCTAATATTTATGGAAGATTAATTATAAAGATTACTAATCTTAAATTGAATGCTAAAACATGTGATACTGAACATGATTAGCAAAGAATTATGAATAGGCTGATCAGCTAATAGAGTTAGATTTAAACTTTCCTAATTACCTAGCTTAGATTTAAACTTTCATAAATTACAAATCACCTAGCTCCCATGCAAATACATTGTAGCCTTTATCATGGGTGTATTGAATAAAATCTCTTGCATTTGTGGAGTTCCAAGGTCCTGTGTAGGTCTCTGGTCTCCCATACAATCCATTCAGCCCAAATGCGACACTAGCTCTGCAATTAGCGATAAAATAATCAAAACCCACTTTTAGCAGTAGCTTATGCCTCAATTACCGATGCAATTCAAACTAATCAACTGTTCCTAGTGAGACTAAAAGCATTCAAAAGCTGGGTTTTAAGTAATTATGTACTTTAAGTTTTTGAAAAACAGTATTCTAATTATCAATCAACTAGTATTATTCCACTTTAATTAGCTCAACTTAAACCAATGCAATCAGCAATAAAGTGATAACTCCTGTTTAATTATAGCACCACTGCAAGTAATTATGTTCTTTAAGTTTTTAATTAGCACCACTGCAACACAGTAATCGAGGAAAAAGATCTTCTGACTGAAACGTTTAATTGGGATTAGAGTGTTGCAAGAAGCTCAAAGAAGGGGATTAGAGAGCTTAATTAATTACCCTGTACTGTGGAAGAAATTATTGAGATGGTCCCATCTCCACATGGGGAGGCATCCACCAGAGAACCCAAACATTGCTGTTGGGCTTGGATTGAAAGGCTCACATGGATAGAGGGGGTCCCCAATCTCATACACCACCCTATCTTGTAATGTGCCTCCAATTCTAATCTTCAATGGAGAGAGAGCTGAAATCACAAAGATCACATTAGTGGGTTGATTACATTAATAGTGGGTTGATTAAAGTCACCTAAAACTAGATTTCCTTCAATGGAGAGAGCTGAAATCACAAAGATTAGTTGATTAAAAGTCACATACACCAGTAGTTTGATAGAGTTATGTGACTATCACTTATATAGACTTGTATAATTTCATGAATAAAATAAACTTTACACTAATCTACCCTAGTTGGTTAACTTAATCTTTTGCTGTGCTTGCAATTAATGTTCCAGGTTCATGAGATTAAGGAGGAGGCAGTGCCAAAACTTGATCTGACTCCATCAACATAATCTATAATTATATTCATTAATAATCTCTACTTCACACTAATCTACACAAGTTGGTTAACTCAATTTGACTATCTACACAAGTTGGTTAACTTAATTTGACTAGTTTACATACTTGAACTGCTTTGTCTAGAAGAACAGGAATGTTCTAAATTAGTTATGAGTTCATAAATAGTATACTAGTGTCTTATACCAACTACATTGTTACTAGTGTCTGTTCATTTTCAAGAAATGAAATTGTTTAGCATGCCACTTTGGGGTGTCACTAAAAGAAAGTATAATATCATCTGCCTAATTGAGTTCACTAATTGTCTTTACATTTAGTGAAAATGTAGCATTTATTAGCTATCAATGTATTTGGCTTACAAATTGTTAAATATTTATCATTTTTTGAAAGGTATATATACATATATATACACACATACAATCACAATTACACCATAGTCTGATCAGTATTTCTGTTATATTGTCTAAAGAGACAAAGCTAGCCAACTATGTGGAGTTCAACAATTCGTAGACAACATCCCGCATACAAAAGAATATTTATTCACCTAAGATGACAACCCAGGTCCAGGCCAGTCCTCAACAATGCTTCTGTAGTAGAACCTTTAGGAGTGTACTCATCCAATATCTCATCCTCACAAATTTTTGAAATATTTAGCGTCGTAAAAGGATGGATACACGTCTCTTGGTCTTTAGCCTAGTGCCCTTCTCCTACAAAAGAGAGGTACCCTCACAAGTCTCTTGGGCTTTAGCCCAATGACCTTCTCTTACAAAAGAGAGGTACATGGTTTGAATCTACCCTTGTGGCATATGTAATTCGGCCCACCCTAATATAAATCGCTTTGTTATTAGTCTTGGGAAGGTTGGTTTTTTGAGAATGAAGTTTCAAAGAATGCAAAATTGCCACAAGGATAGATTTTAGAGGGTTCCCTTTGTCGTTTTTACATCTAAAATATTGTCCACCTTTTTGGTCGGTCAGTTGTTTTTATCAAAATCAATTGGTTGGGCAACTATTTCATGAGATCCTTACACGCGTACAAAGGGACAAATTGACAAGTCCAAAATGTACCTTAGAAATATTTCAATGAATTGACATGGCAAGTGGGTGGGGGTTTTCTTAGAAGTGAGGCACCAAGGAATGCAACATATATATATTTTTTGTATTGTGAGGGATATTTTTTATTTATTGTTAGTGAGGGAATGGACATACCACATGCCATTTTGGCATGCGGGAGGAGGGGGTGGGTATTGAGCCCAACCCGTTTACGGTGTAGGGCAAGAGCCCTTACCGCCGTGCTATCCCGCCCACCTTGGAATGCAACATATTGCAATAATAATAAATGAAACAGTGCAACAACAACGACAACAACAAAAATTTGAAACAATGCAATGAAAAGGTTGCATTAATAATAAATGAAACAATGCAATTGAAGAGGTTAAAAAGAGAGGGGGAGGGGGAGAGACACTAGAGAATTTTTCTTTTGTTTTTTTAAATTTTTGGTTTAATAAACGATGATTTTATTTTTTAATGGACAACATTTTCCAGAAGGGGTGTACAAAGAGACAAATTGACAAGTCCAAAGTATACCCTAGCAATATTTCAATGCTGCAATAATAAATGAACAATGCCAACAACATCTGGTTCTTTATTTAATTTTTTCAAAAATTGAAAACAATGCACTGAAAAGGTTGCAACAATAATAAATGAAACAATGCAATTGCCCAACAATGCAACAAGCACCCTTCTTTTTAAAAAATTTATTTTTTAAATTGAAACAATGCAATGGAAAGGTTGCAAAATAACAATAAATGAAACAATGCAACAAGCACCCTTGTTTTTTTTAAAAAAAAACTTTTAAAAAAAATGGAAACAATGCAATGAAAAGGTCGGGATAATAATAAATGAAACAAATGCAATTAGCTTTAAAAAAGAGGGGGAGGGGGATAATAAATAGGAGTTTTTATTATTATTTTTTTACTTTTTTTTTTTTGGGGGGGGGCGTTTAATAAACGATGTTTTTTTTTACTACGTACCCTGGACAGCATTTTGCAGAAGGGGGTTCGAAAGGTTCTGCAAAACCACACAAAAAGGAGGCTATTAGTGTGGCGGAGTGAGGGAGGAGCGCCGCCAAGGGGCGGGGAGGAGCGGAGCGGAGAGGGGCGGAGCGGCTCACAAGGTTGAGAACGGAGGATTGCGGCCAGCTGCAGACGCCGTAGTCGCACTTCTCGGGCGGCCACCAGTCCAGGTTGGCGCAGAGGAAGTCGTCGTTCACACTGGCCAAAGGGACGGACCCATTTATGAACACAACAACACTCAGAGCAGGAGGAGGAGCAGCAGCAGAGCTGGCCACCAGCGCACAACACAAGCAGCATGTGAACAGCAGCCAACGCGCAATCCGAGCCACCATCGCAGGCAGTTGCTTGTGGCCAGCAGCCTAAGCTCAAGAAAATTGTTAAAACAGGCTTTTCTTCTCCCATCCTTTTATATAATAATAAGATTTCTTGCATTTCTCAGATTTTTATCCTAAGGTCGGCCCGCCCTACAAATTTTTTAAAATCTCCCAAAGACCCATACATACATACATACATACATACATATATATATATATATATATATATATTTATTGGCACCAAAATGTTTTTGTGTTTCCATTAAATATATTATCTTAGATTTTCAAAAATAAGAGTGTTTTTTTATATGCACTTCCACTCAATTCCTCATCTTGTCTTCAGACATTCATTATTTATTATTATAGATTTAATTATGCATAAGTTTCCAATCCACAGGCTTCACTTTAATCATTTTTCCTTGTGACACATTAATCATTTTATGTTATAAATCATTTCCCTTTAGAGATTAATCATTTTAATACTGTAAATTAATTTTCATATATTATGCTACCCACCATTCGATGAGTGCAGCAACACAAGATTCGATCCTAGGTTCCTCCTCCCCATTGAGTCTCAACACCTTTACCAATGCCACTAGAGCCATGAGCTCAAGGCAAGATTCTGAAAAAGATAGGTTCAACTTAGCCTAGAACTTGTAGGATTTCTAAAAAATCCTTCTCCACTTAAGGGGTGATGGAAAAATAGCTCCTCAAAATTTTCAAGATTTAGTTATAATTACATTTATATATAAAGAAAAAGCTACAATTTCCTCTTCAATCCATCATGGGATGGAAAGGATTGAAGTAAGGCTCATTAAAAATAGTTTCTCCAGAAGGTAGCTTACAATTCACCTTGAAACACAAAATTTTGATCACCTCCCTGTTTTCATGAGCACAAAAATTCATCCATTCTCCTTGTGATAATGCAAACCTTTAAATGTGAGTAATTTTTAGACCTCCTTTTGAGAGAGGCAATCCTTCCTTTAAGACTTCAACCTTCAAATTTGAGGGCCAAACACGTGCTTGATTATAGCTTCACCACAATGATCCATGCCATTCTCTCATCAACTTGTAGAATATAATCTATTCTTCCTTGCGTAGAGTAGTTGTAACTGATTAAGTCATAGCAAATGGATAGAGAATGTCCATGACAACCCTAGCAATCATGTCATATTTTAAACATCATGGGTGCAATGAGTACCAGTTAAACATAAGCTTAATGGTATTTTATCAAGATCTTAAGTGGACAAGGGACATCCATGATCACCCTAGCAATCCCACTAGTTTATGGACAGGCAATAAATACCCTCACAATTACATCAACAAGCAACGAGGTCGCATGATCACACCACTCCAAGTGTCTGATCAAATCAGCTCCATTGAAATAATCCTAACACTCTTCTTCAGTGCATGCCTATCCCATATGGCTTAGTACATTCACACTAAAAAACACACACCCTTTCCTTGCACATATAGCATTTCCACCCTTAGTGTGCAAAGCTTAAGGACTTCACGCCTTCTCAATACATGTTTTGATTCTCAAGCTCTTTGAGATAAGTTTGTAATCACCAAAGAAGGTGAATTGAAGAGTAAATGCACATATCACCATAAATTAAAGAGTATTTTTTAAGTACAAACCTTAAGAACTTTATGCCTTCTCACTACATGGTTTAATACTCAAGCTCTTTGAGTAAGTTTGTAATCACCAAAGAAGGTAAATTGAAGAGTTAATGCACATATCACCATACAATTGAAGGTAAATTGAAGAGTGAATGTACATATCACCATATAATCAACACTTGTTATAGCTTTTTTTTAATGTAATTCTTCTTATTTTGAGAGAAGTTATATTTATGTAGGTGCCAAAGTTCAAACCTTGTAAGTGCATGTTAGAACCTATTGGCCAAAAGAAAAAACTCGACTATTCAAAAGAAGAAGCAAAGTTCAAATTGTGATAGATCACCTCAAATTATTTATAAGGTCATTAGTCAAGTGCTTGTGTCTTTCTTTTTGTTCTAGCAGTAGCACCTTCTTTAGAAGAATCCAAGATGGCACTCTTTTCTTGAGCACTATAGGCACTAGTCATTTAATATATAATGTGACCAACCACATCCCTAATCCATACATGTTGGAAAGAAAGAATATAGTACTTTAAACTTGACTATTCAAAAGCAGAAGCAAAGTTCACATCATGATAGATCACCTCAAATTATTTAAAAGGTCATTGGTCAAGTGCTTATGTCTTTCTTTTTGTTCTAATAGTAGCACCTTCTTTAGAAGAATCCAAGATGGCACTCTTTTCTTGAGCACTATAGGCACTAGTCATTTAATATATAATGTGACAAACCACATCTCTAAGCCATACATGTGGAGAAGAAGGAATATAGAACTTTGTGAAACTCGGAATTCAATGTTAAAAAGGGTATCTTATTTATATGTAAATAAGGGGTCCATACCTCCCTAAACAGGAGGCATTGGGTTCGAATCTACCCTCACAAATAGGAGGTATCGGGTTCGAATCTACCCTCACAAACAAGAGGTATTGGGTTTGAATCTACCCTCGTGGCATCTAAATACACGCGAGGGATTGGGTTTGAAGGTACCCTAGTGGCATCTAAATTCACTATCCTTTGTCTTGCAATATTGAAAAATAAAAGATGCAAAAAGGAACTATAGACCATACATAAAAATCAAATGCAAAAGGACACCACAAGTGAGTATGGCTTTACACTTTTCCAAAATGAAGTGGCACTTGCATGACAAGAGTAACAAGTTTGGGAGAGAAACAAATAGTGCCATCCCATCTAAATGAGCATCTAGAAAACTCGTCTATGTGCATGGTTTGGAACTGTGTTCCTGTCCTAGTTTTGGCTTTGCGTGTGGCAGCTTTTTGTGTAGCGGGCCTGTTTGTTTTTAGCATCTCGTTTTGTGGGTTTAATAACCATGGTTTGAGCATGTGAGTTAAGAGGATGGTGCCATGGTTTGGAGTTCTAAGTAACCCAAATGAATGCCATGAATCATACACCTTTTTTTATTTATGTGCACAAATCTTCACCATAAACAAATGATATTTTGCCATGCTTCATGGAAAATCATGGTGACATGATCATGAGTAGCTGCTGCATATGTGTACATCTGACATGTGCATGTGAATAGGCTATAGCTCAGAATCTAGATAATGTTTTGTTTGACTAGTTTGCATAGAATCAATGAATGGCTAGCTCGTGTTGTTGACAATGTCAAGCATCATGATTGTGAAGTGTGGATGTCTGCAATGCATAAAGAGGAATGGTTATGGTGTGGATGGTTAGCTCGTGTTGTTGATGTCAAACACCATGATTGTCAAGGGTGGATGTCTGCAATGCATAAAGAGAAATGGTTATGGTGTGGATTGTTTATAGTTTGATATATTTTGCATAGAATGAGCCATAGTTATGACCAAGAAACAACAATTGGTAAGCTCCAGTTTTTGATATGCAATCTGAACTTCAGTTTCGTGAGTTTCATTGTGAGGAATCCAACAGTAAAATGGTATACTGTATGACTGTGTATGCATCACATTGGCGAAAATTGCACAGTGGGTGTTACTTAAATAGCAATCTAGAATAAAAAGAGAGTACACAGTGTCCATCTGTTGTTACATAAAGAGTATATTATATTCTGTGTGCTAAATCAAACTGTGCCCAAGAGTGGGTGCAAGTTCATGCATAAAGATATAACACCTAGTCTGCCAAATCTGCCATGCCACTAAGCTGCTGGTCAACTCCCCACAATGATCACGGGTAATTGTCGGCAAACATGGAACCGCAGGCACCACACAGTGATCCATTTGTTGGTAAGACAATTAGAGTGCCAGTCCAGTGCCATCCTCCTCATGCTTTATTTATTTATTTGGGGAGGGTGGGGTGGGTGGGCATCACCCAAGAAATATTACCCCATGAGATGAAATGGTGGGTCATCACATCAGTCCTGGTGAGGAGGCGCAAGATCCTCCACCAAACCTGCTGAGTGCCATCAACAGTAGTGCACGGACTCCCAATGTGCTCAACAGCCCTGGCAGTTTGCTGGTCTGCGCAGGTGGAGAGCTATGTGCTCACTGCAAGACCTCAAAGAGCCATAGGAAGTAGGAGATCTTGCAGGGACGAAAGTCGCTGCACAGGCATTCCCAGAAGTCAAATATGATGAGAGTGCCTGTCAATGCTGCTAGGCACAAGGGATGATGCCTTTCAAATGCAACTGAATGAAGCAGCCATGTCAGGCAGAGTAGCCATTAAAGGGGATACCTAGGTGAGGCTTTCAAGTTATGGGATCTCCCCCACACTGCTGTCTTATGTTCCAGTGCGTGTGGGCCAGAGGCCTGTTCTCCCACATCCAGAGGTGTCAAGAGGGATCCTCTGCTACCTCAAACGGGGAGGGATCTATCTGCCCAGTGCGGTCCTGAAATACAATGATCCGAACCCTCTGAAGCACTTTATCCCCCGTGCTCATGTTGCTGCCTGAGAAACCCTGCCAGCAGCAGCATATATGTTTGACAGCGTTATGTATGGTGAAATACCATCTACATCCATCTCGAAAACATGCTTAGCTGCACGTTCTCCACGTTCAACATCTGTGTGGTACCTGCATGAACTTAGCAATGACAAAAACCATGCAGCTGAAGTGTCGTTCGGCATGCCATGGATGATGATCTCAGCCTCATTGAGACAACCTGCTCTCCCAAGGAGATCAATCATGCAAACGTAATGCTCTGTGGCAGGTGAGATGGCATGATCTGATATCATGGATGCAAAGCAGTAATGAGCCTCATCAACAAGGCCACAATGGCTGCAGGCAGCAAGGATGCTCACAAGTGTGACCTCGTCTGGTTTAACACCCTCCCCTTGCATTTGGTAGAAAAGATTAAGGGCTTCATTGGCCTGGCCATGCTGAGCATACACTGCAATCATAGCTGTCCAAGAAACTGTGTCTCCCCCAGATATTCTATCAAACACACTCACTGCATCCTTTAAACTGCCACATTTACCGTACATATACACAAGTGCTGTTCCCAAAACTGTGTCCAGTTGATATCCAGCATAAATTACAAGTAGGTGCATCTTCTCACCTTCAGCCAATGCACTGGAGCTGGTACATGCATCAAGAATGCAACTAAAGGTGACCTTGTCTGGCTTTACTCCTTCTACCTGCATTTGAGCAAAAAGCTCAAAAGCATTTTTACCCTGGTCATGATGGGCATACAGTGAAAGCATGGTATTCCAAGAAACTACATTCTTTTCAAGCATCCTATCATACGTCATCCTTGCCTCCTTAAGATGGCCACATTTACCATACATGTTTACAAGTGCAGTTCCAACAACAACATTGAACTCAAGTTTACTTTTAACCACACAACTGTGAAATCTCTTACCTTCAACCAGTGCAGAGCAGCTGACACATGCATCAAATATACAGACAAAAGTAACATTGTCAGGAATCACCCCCTCCTCCTGCATTTGATTTAGCAGTTTGAATGCTGCCTTGCCTTGCCCATGCTGGGCATGTACAGCAATCATGGTATTCCATGAAACCACATTTCGTTCTGGCATTTGGTTGAATACTGCCCTTGCTTTCTTCAAGCTGCCACACTTGCCATACATGTTAACAAGAGCATTTCCCAAAACAGCATCTCCCTCAAGTCCATTGTCCAAAATGAGCCCATGCATTCGCTCTCCTTCTGCTAGAAGGGCATGATTGGCACATGCATCAACCATGCTGACAAACGTGACCCTGTCCGGCTTTACATTATCATGCTGCATTTGGTCCAAAATTTTGATGGCCTCCTTGCCCTGGTTATGCTGGGCATACACTGAAAGCATGGTATTCCAAGAGACTACATTCCGCTGAGGCATTTTGTCAAACATCTTGCGTGCAGCCTCCACACTGCCACACTTGCCGTACATGTTGATGAGGGCCGTTGCCGCAACAACGTCAAGCTCAACACCACTCTGCTTTATATGGATGTGCAGTTTTTCACCTTCATCCAAGAGTGAACAGCTACTACATGCTTCGAGAACACATACAAAAGTTACCTTGTCAGGCTTGAAACCTTCCCCCTCCATTTTGCTTAGTAGTTGGATGGCTTCGATCCCCCTTCCATAATGTGCATAGACTCCTATCATGACAGTATATGACACCACATCCTTTTGCGGCATTTCCTTGAAGGTCTCCCATGCATCCTCAAGACTGCCGCACTTGCCATACATGCTGACAAGGGCAGTCCTGACAAAAACATCGGCCTCAAACCTACTGATTCTAATGAACTTATGCAGCTTCTTGCCCTTGGCTAGATCTGCCTTACTGAGACACAGAGAGAGAAGTCTGACATAAGTAGACTTGCTAGGCAATGCCTTCTCTAACTGCATTTGTTCAAATAGCTTGAAAGCCTTATGGCCATCCTTTTGTATGGCATGAGCTCTCACCAACAAATTCCAGAGTGATGCACTACGCTGATCCGTCTTCATAAACAATGCCGTTGCATCCTCGAGCCTACCACATTTGATATACATCTGCACAAGAAGGTCCACTAAGGATGTTTTATCTTCCCAACGATATCTGATGATGTGGTCATGAGTAAGCATACCTAACAGAAGGACCTTTGAATTTCCACTCCATTGCAACAGATGGCTATACATAGCAATATCTACATGGGTGACAGATTGGGCCATCTTCTCTATCCATGAACTCACAAATGAATATTTGAGAGAAGGGTCATCTGAGAAAGCCTTTATAGGAGGGTCATCTGAAAAAGCCTTTACAGATGCATAGGATTTGTGCTGAACCTTCAAGGGTATGGCTACCACTACACAGGGAGACTTTCCACATGTGTAAGAATGGAGATGGGGGGCATGATTGCATCTAATGCATTGATACATGACATCACTGTAAGCACTCTAGAAGACCAGTCTATACCACTTGTTCTTACATGGATGGAATTCCCATGCATGAATTATAGATGGGGAAAAAAAATCCCATGCATGCATAAACATCTGGACCAGTGTGCCATGGACATGTTGATCATATCAGGAGAGCCCAATTGGATTTACATTTATTTAAATGCTGCGAGTGTATCAAAGTTTTTTTAATTTATTTTTTGCTCCCTAAAAAAAATCAAAACGACATTTGCTGAAAAGAAAATGCTGACTCTGAATCGTCAAGGTTGCTCCCACGACATAAAGAGTTTCGAGCAGTAAGCTTTCCTGCACACACAATGTTTGTTCTGTCTCGCCCTTTACACACCTGGACGGGATGCGATGATATGGCCGGGGCTCATTCAACGCCTTAATTTATTTTTTTATTTTTTATTTTTTTAAGTAAGTGACACAGGGTAAGGTAACCTCAAAACTATCTCCCACACTTGGGATCAACGGCGCAGGCCATCGGCGCGAAAGCGGAGGCCATCGGGCACTCCACGTGGATTCCGCAAACAAGGCCCCGGTTTGTTCATAGCAACTCGGTCACTCGAGTAAACCAAGCCCAATTTTTCAATTTTAGCGGGAAGGGCGGTCGGGCGGGTGACGGGGCACCTCACGCATGGCGGACGGACACAACGGGTCACCTCACATGTGGATGAAACCCGAGTTTGATTTCCTTTTCGGCTCTTCCCTTGCACAAGTCTGTCACCTCTTCCCCTGTGTCGAGTGTGAATGTCTTTCCTCTATATACGGTTGCTTTCCTCTACAGCAACTGCATGCAGACGTTTTCAATTGCTGCTAAGGTTGGTGCCCATTCCTTCATCAATTCTCTCCTTTGTTGGCAAAGTTGTAAAGCCTTCTCTCTGCTACCGCCATGCTCAACGATGGTTCACTGTGTGGGCCTGGTTTAATGCAGTGGTTGGCTTCTATGCCTAGTTTAATACAGTGGTTTACTTTTGGCTAATGCTTTGGTTGGTTGGCCTAGGGGGCATGTTATACTTTTATGGTCTGGGCCTATTTTAGTGTTTTTGTTTATTGTGTGGGCTTGGTTTAATGTCGTGGTTCACTGTGTGGACTTGGTTTAATATTAGATTAACTTGTCTATAGTAGTCATTAAAACAGGTCCCAGGGTAGATCAATGCATTAAACCAGGGCCACATTGCAATCAAGACATGAAATTTCCTTAATACTCTTGTCTCATGGGAGATAGTCTTGAGGCTAGCCTGGGGCGGTGCAGTCTGATGTAGTCGGAAAATGTTTTATCAACATGTCAACTTGGTCGAGATAAATCCCAAGGCCACGTTAGTATGAGTTAGAATTAATTCATGACCTTGTGAAATCTTTGGCATCGTTACCTTAGATTTGAAAGCTTCAATTACGTAGTGGAAGTAATAAATCTTGGTGAATTAAATAACAGAGAAGACCATAAGAAATAGAAAGGTGCAAGGTATAGGGTACATTTTTGACTTGGAATGAAGGCTTATGTTTTGAAAATGGAAAGAAGGTTATAATGATGACAAGTGTCTCAACCTCCCTTGCATGCACTCAAGGTGGTGGCCACACATACCTTCTTCCCCTTGCATCTCGGATGCACGAGACCCTCTCTTATGGGAGAAGAGCATGCACTTTTCTCTCATTCTTGAAGCTACCAATTGATGGTGCAAACTGACATGCAAGTATAAGGGACTGCTTAGAATCGTTGTCTAAAAAATTACTCACTTCATTAGCACTGCCATTTTAGACAGCAGGACAACGGCCCTGGTTTAATGCAGTGGTCTACCTTGGGACCTGGTTTAATGCAGTGGTCTACCTTGGGACCTATTTTACTTTAGGGGCTTGTTTTGCATAAAGAAATTTGATGGCCTGGCTTAATGCAGTGGTTCACTGGGCCTGTTTTAATGCAGTGGTTTGCTTCTGGGCCTGGTTTAATGTAATCGTTTACTTTTGGCTCATGGTTTACCTGGTTTATGTGTTGCTGAGTATATTTCTGGTTCGTTTGTTTTAGGGCCTGATTTTGACCTCCCTCTTGGTACTTTTGTCATATGACTTGAGGAAATTCGCACATAATGATGGGTTTATGGTGTGGGGGAGGACGTCTGCCATCCTGCCAAGTCCCACCTTCTCCATCTTGTATTTCACATCGGTGTCCTCCAAGATCTTTAGGCATTCAGGGCTATGATATTGGAACATGATCTTCCCTTGTTATGTCTGTGTATCAGACCGGATCATGGTGCCCTGGAACTATTGAGCATACGGACCAAGATAAGTGAGCTTGGGAAAGCGTGGTGCTCTCTTCTTCTTCTCAACCAGTGATCCTGTAGTACTTGCCTCGTCACCCCGTCAGGTTCCCCTCAAACTCCAGGTCTAAGGTTCATGAGGATGCCATCTGTAATAGTAGTATTAAGGCGTCAGTCATTGTTGACTGGTAGGAGTTCGCAGCCTTAGTGTTGCGTTTGTGTGTTTCTTTTTTGTGTGATTTTCTAAACATTGGTGCACGATGGGAAGAGTGTTAGTGTGGTGAGCAATGAAGCAGTAGGGGTTATTCCGTGAACTGGCAGAGCATAAAATAGCTTAGCTGTGAAGTAGTAGTGCGTGAACTGCTAGTGCGTGAGGGGTTAAAGCCTGAGATGTTAACCCATAAACTGATAAAATATAAACTAGTTAATTCGTGAAATGTGAAATCGTGAAGTAGCAGTTCGTGATGTGGTAATACGTGAAGTGTTAAAGCATGAGCTGCTAGGCCGTGAATTGTTAAAATGTGAAGGGTTGAAGCGTGAGCTGCTAGGCCATGGACTTTTAAAACGTGAACTAGAAATGCGCGAAATGTGAAGTCGTGAGGGGTTAAAGCGTGAGCTTCTAGGTCGTGAACTATTAAAACGTGAACTAGCAATTCGGGACGTGGTAGCACGTGAACTAGAAGTCCGTGATGTGGTAGTACGTAAACTAGAAGTCAGGACTAAAAGTGTGTTATGTTAGCGATTTGCACTTTGGTGTGAGAAATCTTATAATTAGAAGGTGTATTGGAGGATATTTCAAAACCAAGATTTTAGTTTTGACTCCGTGAAATAGCAAGCTGCTATTTCACATGTCCAATCCCTTACACTTTTGTGAGTGTGAGGGGATTGCTTTTTTGTGTCACTTTAAAGAGTGCAAGAAGGAAATGGGAGATAAACACAAGAAGGAAAACAAACAGATGCAATCATTTAGGGTTTTGTGTGCTACAATCAATGCAATCTCACAAACAATGCATTATAACTGACGTTTGAAACAATCGAAAGTGAGCTTTGAGCACTCCTACTTGAGAAAAAATGGTCACAAGCAAGGTAAACAATGACGTGCAATGCTAGATGAACAGAATGCCAATCGATGATCACAATTAAGAAGGTTTGGAGAATGAAGAAGAGAATGTGCAAAAAGGGAAAATGACGTATTTATTGTACAATCGTCGACACTAGCGGCCATCTTACTTGGGGTGTGCCACGTGTCCAACTACGATTCATTGAGGCTTTTGGCCATTTCACAGCATGAAGTGGCATAAGTCGGTTCATGAAGTGAACTATCTTGAAGTGTTTCACGACATGAAACAACCTGGAGCAGTTCACGATGTGAACTAGCCTGAACCGGTTCATGACGTGAACTGACATGTTCCCTGCATGAAAACATTAATACCCTATGGATTCCTCTATGCTCAAACATTCCAAGGCCACACATTATGCATTCAGAGGAGTAGAATTGTACACGTGAAACGAATGAACATGTTTCACGGCATGAAAAGCATACCCCTTTACCTTGTACCCACTTGCTTGGAGCAATGGGTAACCCTTGTTCTCCTCCTTCCTTTTATTGCCCACGGGAACCAATGTTGTACTTGGGAGGTTGTGGGTATGTGTTGTTGTAATCGCTTTAGTTATGATTAATAATTTTTAAGTTTCCCTTCCATCCACTGAATCCTAGTGAACCGGTTTCATTTCCTGTGCATGTGGATGCACGTTTTCATTACCCTGGTTCACAACTTGGCTTAGTTTTATCTCTTTGGTGGATGACATTGGCGGTGCCACACTCACTTGTTTATTTGGTTGAACTGGTTTCTTCTTCCAGACCAATTTTGGTGCTGCCTTAACACTTGATTGAGTAGGGAGCTGATTGCGTTTATGGCTTTCTCTGCAGTTCTTCTGGAAGTATACATGTCCTTGGGTCGTGGAGTTGTTTTTGGTACCCATATTGTTGCATTTCCTTGATTGTAGCCCTGTGCTGCTAGTAAGTCTTTTCTAACCACCGCTTTTGAATGTTGAGTTGTGTGTGGGCTTGCTTAGAATGTTGCTTTCTGTCCTTGGTTTGATTCCCTTGTCTCTTGCTTGTAGCATGGCTTCCCTGTCTTGATATCCACGAGGTTTTGCCTGTATCATAGTATCCTTGGTCTTGAAGGTGGGATTTTGGAACCCTCTGTTGTGTGACTGGATACCTTTGCTACCTTTGCCTTGGTTCTCTTGAAGAGGGATGATATTTTGATGTGGAGTGCTTGTTCTGTTAAGTCCTTTGCTTTTCTTGGCATTGGAGACTCCATGTCACATGCCATCACCTGTTTTCCCTTATTCCATGGACTCCATAATGGGACAATGATGGTTTTTTTCCATTATTGAGTTGTACTTCTCGTTTTTCCCATTGGATGTGACAATTACTGGCGCAAATCCAAGATTGTCCAAGAAGCATCTCCTCTTTCATGTTTTATATAAGCATAACAAGTACCTTCCTGACCAAGGGATTATTTCTGATTAAGATGTTTATACTCAAAAATCATATTGTTTGTGTAGCAAATGGATATGCATTGGTTACCTCTAGGGGGGATTTGTTTAAGACTACCCATGTCTCATAGGAAATCAAGTTATGACTTGAGCCCGTATCAATCAATGCAATGCTTGTCGTGTGACTACCCTTTGTAGAGACTTGTACACTGAGTTGTGCAAGTTCAATATCTAGATCATCCTTGTTAAGCAAGGTGAGTGAAGCCATGTTCACATGTAGCATTTTCCCTTGGAGTCTTTGTTTTACCTTGGCTTCCCTCGCCTTGGATTCCTCTTGAGCTTGTCTGATCTTTTCCTTGACTAGCTCTTTCTTTTGTTTTAGTAGATGCTCTTGTGTGAGAATTTCTTGGGTTAGGGGTCCATAATATTTCTTAAGTTTTCTTCCATTGATATATCCCTCCATTTCCACCCCATCGATAGTTTCAATTTGGACTGATCCTTGAGGGGTGATTTTAGACACTCTAAAAGGCCCTAATCCTTTGTAATTTAGTTTCTTTTTCTTAGTGCTTCCCACACCATACATGAGAACGAGGTCCTCCATTTCTAGTTCTTTATGTTTCAAGTTATGGTCAAACCAGTGTTTTCTCCGTAGTTTTTTGACCATAAGCCCGTGCGATGCAATCAGCCCAGTTTCATCGAGTTTCTCCAAGTCAACCAACCTCTTAACTATCACATTTTTTGGAGCCTTTCCTGTACGGCAATTCGCAGGCTTGGAACTGAAAATTCCATAAGCATTATCGCATCAATGCCATAAGTTAGACGAAAGGGAGTGTATCCCATCGCTACCTTATATGATGTGCGATAGGCCCATAGTGTTGCAGTTAGCTTGTGCTCC
This sequence comes from Cibotium barometz, assembly GCF_041138505.1. NCBI lineage: Eukaryota > Viridiplantae > Streptophyta > Polypodiopsida > Cyatheales > Cibotiaceae > Cibotium > Cibotium barometz. Next base: position 11,091,451 of record NC_141108.1, on the reverse strand, counting down.
CAATCCATGCGACTTGCTTCTAGAGTTTTAGTCAAGATAGCACATAAAATCTTGTTTGTGCTCTCTGCTTGGCCATTTGCTTGTGGGTGATAAGGTGATGATTTGCGATGGAGTACAAGGAATCCTGTAAGTACAAGGATGGCCAAGTTCTTATATGAACAGATAATTTCCAGATTTGGCTGCCCACTGGAATTACTCAGTGACCGGGGTTCACATTTCATTGAGGTGCTTGGCCATAGTTCGAGCATCAGCTCTTTTAGAGGCTCTTGCCCCTCTGCCCACTTAGTGAAATAATCTATGGCCACAATCACATAACAGGCTTGTGAAGCGCTGCTGGACTAATAGGTCCAACAAAATCAATACCCCATTTTTCAAAGGGTTGTCTCACGATCATAGGGGTGAGTGGCATCTTGTCCTTTTTTTACAGAATAGCAAACCGCTGACATTCCTCGCATCTTTTCACAAACTTTTTGGCATCCCCAAATAACGTAGGCCACCATAGTCCTTCTTGAAGCACTTTGCGAGCTATAACTTCAGCAAAATGTCCTCCGACTATTCCTAAGTGTGCTTCTTCTAATATCGTGTGACAAACTCATCTTCTTGTACGCAACTCCTAAGGGTATCATCCTTACCTAGCTTATATAGTTCTCCCACAATCAATTGATATGGTTCGGCTAGCGTAATAAGCCGATGCATCTTATCTTTGTTGAAAGGTCGATCTTGTGGACAACCATGAGCCACATACTCAGATATTTCCTCGCTCCACTCAGGCACCATATCAATTTTGAAAAGACATGCATCTGGGAGGTCATTGTCAATGCCCGTTTTGCGGATTCTCCGTTGCGGATTCTCCATTTGGAATTCTAGACATATGGTCTGCCAAACATGTTGTGTTCCTTTTCTCATCATGACCATAAAGCAACCAGCATGTGATTCTCCCCATGGTGCATGGTTTATTCACTAGATATAATAAGGCATGGTGATCCATAAAACTTGTTGGACCAACAAGTAATGTCGGTATTTCTTTACAGCATAAGCCATGGCCAACCCTTCATCCTTAGTGGTGGTGTAGTTTATCTCTACATCATTCAGTTGACTGTGGCAAAGCAAACTAGGTAATCCAATCTGAATTCCCTAGGTTGCGCCAATACGCATGTTATAGAAAAATTTGATTCATCGATGTGCACACGGAATACAAGATCCCAGTTGGGTGGTCTCAAAATTGGTGCACTAGCTAGTGCTTTCTTCAGCTTATCATATACATTTTGACATTCCTCAGTCCATTCAAAGACGATGAGTAGTCTATATAATGGCATGGCAATTTTCAGCATAGAATATGATGAATCATCTACAGACCCAACGTGTCCCATAAACCATTGTATATCCTTGTAGTTTGTTGGTGGGGATAATTCCAGGATCAACTTCACCTTACTCTCGTCAATGGAAATACCATTCTTGGACACAATATGCCCTAAGATTATGTTGTGCTTGACCCAGAATTGACACTTGTAGTAGGTATGACATTGGTCTATGCTGCGAGAAGACTGGCTAGGTTTGGCCAACATTAACCACATGCTTTAGAGGACACTCCGCTACTCGATGAGGTTCATTACAATGAAAACATTGTATGGGGCCCCTTCTCATAGTTGAGTTTATGTCTTTTCCTTTCCATTGTACCGTGGTTTGAAACACTAGTATTGGCATGTTTTGTAAGACATAGTACTCTGGTGTGATCAATACTCTGGCGTGATCTCCGTGAGCTCTTCGTAGTAGTCGTTATTGACTTCTACCTCACGCATGATTTCTCCCTCTTCCAAGGGTTTCTCCTGGTTGATCTTATCCTGTGGAGGCTGTGGGGGTAGGACAAGTGGCGGCAATGGCGACATGTCTTGCATTTTGAACATACCCCTTGGTAAGTAGGAGGTATTCGGATGCCCTGTAGCCGCATTGGTTTACATCAGAGAGGCTGGTAAGGCTAGAGGCACCCTGGGTGCTGGTAGTTGTGCTAGAGGTTGGATCCTCAGATATTTGCACATGCCAGTATCATGGTTCCCTAGTCTCTGACAATGAGCACAATAAAGTAATTGCCTTGGTCTTAGGTGAGGGCATTCAGTGCTCGTGTGATTTTGTCTACAAAAAGAGCACCAAATCAAATCTCTTCGAGGAGGGTAGAGATGGGCATTCCTTGATGCTTCTCTCCCATCCCTAACCTTTAACTTCTCCAATATGGTATTACTAAGTTCCTCGATTGTCATGTTGCCAACTTGCTTATTCTTGGATCATGCACGTCCGAATGACTAGATACTTGTGATGTGCCACTACCGAAGGTGACTTGGAGTCTTCTGGCTACAGCAACTTGAGCATGTTATCCTCATATTCAATTGCCAGCTTACAACACATATTTACAGTGGTCGATCGGGCTAACACCAGATAATCATACATCTTATGATCTTGGACTCCTCTTCGGAAGCAGGGCAATAATTGATCATCAGTTAGCCTTTCCCTCACTTTACATCTTGGTTCAAGTGTTTGAGCCAAGAAACATAATCTCACATGGACTCATTGTCTTTTTGCTTGATGTTGTGGAGTTGTGCCCCACATGACTCCACCTATCACCACTTTGAGCAAAGCTCAGTATGAACACATTCTTTAGCCAAGTGAAATTGACTTTATCCTCAGGCTTTAGGGTTCGATACCATTGGTGGGTTTTCCCTTCTAAGGTCAGAGAAAAAGCATGTATCATGGTTACATCGCTCACCGGCCCTGCATGTTTCGCAGGTTGACTCAAAGACCTCTATGTGTTGGATAGGGTCCCCATCTCCTAAAAACTTTTGCACCATCTTTGAAATGATGTGTGGCTTCATCTAAGATGGTCTAGATTTAAGGGCAATGTCTAATTCCCTAACCATGCCTCTGCCCATTTCTGCAGCCATATTCAACAAATCTGCCCTTGTGATGACTGCATTTAGATTTGTGTTAGGATCCATAATTGGCCTTCAAGGAGCTGTTGCCACCTACCTAGACCTCGTCCTCTTACCATATTTGCTCTCCTATTCAATTTGGGTCTATGGATGGGTCCTTGTAATTCCTCATTACCTTGCTCATTGTTAGCGGCCTCAACCCGCCTTTTTTGGATTAAAAGTTCCATGCTCTGCATGAAGGTGGGATCATTGATCATTTCTTGTATATCCTCTCTTGTGTAGAGTCAATCCTCTCCTCCTACGAATGCCTTAGGTAGATTTTCCTCCTCTTCTTGTGTTTCAAGGCTTTCATCAGCCTTTGGTTCCTTATTGATGGGTTCTAGGGCTGGTATTCCCCCTTCTGTCATCCCCATCCACAAGTTAGCAGTGGCATTTCTAGATGTTTCTATATCCTTGCTACGTGGTCAAAACAGATTCAAATGATCCATTTCCCTCTGTTCCTACATTGTTCTTCACGTGTCGAGCTCTTGCCTTTTTAAGCTCTACAATTGTCGTTTTTCTTCAACCACCTTCAAGTCCACTTCCACTTCCTCAGATGTGGGGAAGAAGATTTGATCTCTTTTGGCAACATTCTCCTTATCCCTCCTAACCCTAGGGGTCATCCCACTAATCCTAACTATGTTAGTATTCCTAGGGCCAGAAGGTTGGGTTGGTAAATCCGGTCTCAAACCATGTCCAGCACTTGTTGATGGACATATGCCTATAGATTGCACTTCATCTTTTGTGCCGTGCTAGAGACCAAAAAATCCCTTGGCCATATCAAATATTCCGCTTAACTTTGCAGGAGAAGCTGGTTTTTCTTTTTCTCCAAAGCCAGAGAATCTTAGTCCTTCTTTCATGGATTACTCACTACTTGCTTCTATGGTGGTCAGTTTTCTCCAAGCTACAACACTCAATTGATTGCTTACTCACCGAGCAACTTGAACCAACACTTCTTTGGTAGGAAGAACCTGGGTGATTCGATACACTATCGTCGCGGGGGTAAGGTCATCTCCAATGAGTTTCCCTGACCTCAAGTGCATGAGAATGTGTTTCAACAAGCTAAATCACCACTCTAACCACTACGATTGGTTTTCTGTCGAGTTGACTCTTTTTATCGTGAAACAGCAGACTTTCGTGAACTAGCAAAGTGTAGTTTACGTCATGAACTGTGTTTCACGTAGCGAACCACTCATGTTTCACGCTTCAAAATTTCAGCTTTAGGAATTGTAGTAATTTGAGTTGGGGCGACTCCTATGGTGTACTTATTATGAACTTATCTTACCGTTGGTCTAACAAGCCTTGATTCGTGAACTAGCAGTCCGTGAAATGTTAACTCGTGAACTGCTAATCTGTGAACTAACATAGCACACAGATCACTAAACACTACCGCGGGCTGACCGCTTAATAAACAGTGTAAAAACATGATACCTTAATAGATAACTTTAATGATCATAACGTATGAAACAGAACTGAAATACACAGAGACGTAATAGGAAGATGAATGTACAAGAGAGATAACAAAAAAGAACGGTCTTGCTTATATCAATCCAAAATAGAAAGTGATACAATCGGCACCCAGCCTTTGCAAGGCTCAGGACTTATCCATTTATAGTGCTTACTTGTAGTATATGTCAATACTGTGATGATAATATGCGTCGGCTGAGTGTTTAAGGAAGTGTCATTTCTTGTAATAAAGTGGGCAGGCCCTGACAGTTAATGGTGCTGACATGCGGTTGTCCACCCTGCTGGCTGTGGTGCTGGCCCGCGGCACAAGCTAGCCTACAACTAACACTTGACACACCTCGTGGGTCAGATTCCCAATCCAATGACTCGAACCCACAATGTTATCATCTTTCAAATTGTTAGATGCCTTTTAACCTATGGGCGAGTTCTGATTACAGCTAATGGAGGTATTAGTGTGATGACCTCTGGTTTGGCGCTTATAGAGGCCAGATCCTAAATGTTGTGGTAGTAGGTATATCTTGGAAGAGTGGATCTGGAAGGTGGAGGATGATGAATGCCTGTTAATCCCATTTTTGGATTAACAAATATGCTCCTCCATTTGAGGACATTAATAAGTGTCATGCAAAGGCACTATAAAAGTTGTACATTATGAGATATTGGCCACCCAAGGCCTTAGTTAAGTAAGTTTTGGGAGCCTAAGCGTGAATAAGGGCCAATTGTATATATGGCATTTTCTCATAATGAATGGACAGAATCCCCCTTTGTGCTACGACGAGAGTTCTTGCTTTTGTCTCTTGAGAGAGGGATTGAGAGAGAGAATTCTAGTACATGTGCCTTCTCGATACTTGTATGTTGTATGCTTGTATGGAGGAGTGAGAGAGAGTGATTGCCTTGTGTGGTGGTGTGAGCGACTCTACGGTGACAGCGTGGAGGTGGAGCTTAGAGGATTGGAGCTTCTCAAGTGAGCTTGGAGGATTGGAGCTTGGATACCTCAAGGGGAACACAATCTCAAAGCATTGGTAAGTGCCCTACGATAGTTGTGTTCTATTGCTCTTTCCAAAGGTGAATGCATTGAGTTCCTTCTTGGAGCTATGGTAGCCCATAACATTTTTAGGGCCGTTGTCAGGGAAACACCTTTGTTTCTTCCATCCTCTTTGAGTTTTAGCTCCCTTTATATAAGTTTTATCATTACCTTTGCATTTTGGTAGTGCATTGTGTATGGAATGAATGGATAAGATTTGAGTGGAAGTGAAAAGTTATGAGAAATTGGTTGTTTTTGTTGTGAGGTTGTGTAGTGGAGTGGCCTTGGAAGAAATCTCCACTGTTTTTTCTTGTCAATTTTGATGTTTGTATCACTAGAATCATGAACGTGAACGATCAAGGTGATATTCTATTTTTCTTTCCTTGTAAAAATCTACAAAAATCGTAAAAATAAGGAGCCATTGGTTGTACCTTGAACTCTTATTACATTCTTTATGCGTCACAATCATTTTGGAAGCATCTGGATAGGTATTTTGCACCCAAATGCATCTCTGTCGACGTGGGAATTCTCCACGTGAAATTGCAGGAGACACTTCACGACGTGAACTGTTCTCTGCAATCTCATAGCGTGAAACGCTCCTAAAATCATCGTCGCAATTAGCATCACAATTCACAGGATTACCTTGCTCAAAATAGATAGCCTTATCCTGACACCATGAGTCTGACAAAATTAAGATCCATGAACTAGTTGAAAATGTTTCACAACGTGAATGATTTATATTTCACGATGTGAACTGATTCAGAGCATTTCATGACATGAACCGATTTCCTTTCACGACGTGAACCGATCTCCTTTCACACGGCGGGAACCAATTTCACTTCACGACGTGAACTAGATAGGAACTCATGACGTGAATTGTTTCCACTTCACACTTTAACCAAATCTAGCTCACGAACGTGGTATTGTTGTCAGATTAAGGATAAGGAAGTGCTTGAAACCAATAAAAATTATAACAAGGTAACATGGATTTTTGAGTCTAAAGCAAAAATTTTGAGCATGTGAAAGTACAAAAAATTGTTCACGACGTGAACGGTTCTCTAACTTTTCACGACGTGGACGGTTCTCTAACTTTTCACACCGTGAATTGTTCTCTGCACTCTCACGGCCTCAGAAAACAAATCGACAGTATCTTACCAAAATTTAATTGGCATAGCACAATAGCTTATCAAACCATATTCACATGCACTTGAGGTCTGGAAAGCTCATCGGAGACGACCTCACTCCTTACAATAGTACATCAAGAGTGATGGTTTAGGCCACTTAGTGAGCACTAAATTGAGTGTCTTAAGGAATCTAGCCACCGTCACTTAGTGAAGAATCCATGGAAGAAGGACTGCAATACTTTGGGTTTGGGGAAGAGGAGAAACCACCCTCCCCTACCAGATCCAATGGTATCATTGATATAGCTTGGGGATTTTTTGGTCTCCAAACCAGCAACAACAATGATGAAGAGGCACAGTCTACGGGCACGGGTCTATCAACCAGTGCTAGACTTGGTCCAAGGCAAGAATTTCCAATCCAACCTTCAAATTCTAGGCTGTCAAACACTGGTACCCCCCGAATGAGAAGAGACGTGGAAAGCGCAGCCACCAAGATCGGTCAAGTATTCTTCCAAACCTCAGAGGAAGTAGAATTAGATCTGAAAAGGATTGAAGTAGAATGGTAATTACTACGAGAATTGAGCTTAAGGAAACAAGAGCTCAATACTCAAAAGGAGATGGGAAGTGTGAACTTATTTCAATCACGTGGCAGAGAGCCGGAAATAGTCATGGACAGGAGTGAGGGAGAAATTCCAAACTTAGAGCCCATTAATGAAGAGCCAAGAATGGAGGAAGGGTTCGTAAGAGAAATGGGTGAAGTGAAAGACCACATGTACACCAGGACATCGAGCAGATGATCAATCATCCCACGTTCTTACAAGACATGGATCTCTTAATTCTACAAAGGCGTACGAAGATGACTAATGATGAGCCAATCCAAAATGAAGTGGCTGGACCATCCTATAGACTAGAAATACCTAGAAGAGCCAATGTTGGAAGAGGACGAGGTCTAGGTAGGGGAGGAGTAGCTCCTCAAAGACCAAGGGCGGATCCACCCATAGATATCTTAATGTGGCCACAAGGACGGATTTGTTGAATATGGCTGTGGAAATGGGCCGAGGAATGGTCAAGGAACTAGGCACTACTCTAGAATCCAGACCATCCCAAATGAAGCCACACATCATTTCAAGGCTCATACAAAAATTCTTTGGGGATGGGGATCCGATTCAACATGTAGAGATCTTTGAGTCCACATGCGAAACCTAAAGACCAGTAAGTGATGTAACCATGATTCATGCCTTCTCACTGAACCTAGAAGGAAAAGCTCATCAATGGTTTCGAACCCTCAAGCCAGAAGATAAGATTAATTTCACGTAGAGCAAGAATGTGTCTGTGCCAAGCTTTGCCTGAAGTGGCGGACAGATGGAGTCATAAGGCACATCTGCACAGCATCAAACAAAATGAAATGGAGTCGATATGCGAGACTATGTGTCTCGGCTAAAGCAGTTAAATTTAAGGTGCCAACTATACAGGAGAGGCTAACTTTATTGCCTTGCTTGCGGAGAGGAGTCCGAGACCACAAAATGCATGATTATGCATTTTGTAAGCTGGCAATTGAATATGAAGACAATATGTTGGAATTGCCACAACTAGAAGATGTCAAAATATATTCGGTAGCAACGACTTCGCAAGTTTCGAGTCACCAAGAGATTGGAACTCGGAGCAAGCAGGTTGGGAACATAACTGTGGATGAAATCAGTAATGCAATACTGGATGGAAGAGAAACATCTGGGCAAGGGCATACCCATCTTTACCCTTGTAGAGAATTGGTGTGGTGTTCTATGTGCAAATTGAATCACACTACCACTGCATGCCTATAGTTAAGAGCAAGGCCATTACTCTATTTAAAATCAATGAATCATGACACCTCCATGTGCAGATACCCAAGGTTCCAAGCCGTATCATAGTTACCAGCACCTAGAGCCCCACTGGCCATACCAGCACCACCCATGCAAATCACTATAGCTGCAGGACAGCTAGACCCTTCCTATTTACCTAGGGGAATGTTTTGGGTACAGGACACTTCACCTCTGCCACCACCTGTTCTACCACCACAACCACCACAGGCTAAAATCAACCAAGTATTGATTGAAGAGCCATCGGAGGATATGGATATGGTGCATGAAGTAAAAATCAGTGGTGAGTACTATGAGGAAGCTATGGAGATTGCACCAAAATTTTATGTCTTACAAAATAACATGCCAGTACCTGTGTTTCAAACCATGGTACAGTGGAAGGGTAAGGACATAAACGCAAATATGAGGAGAGGACCACTACAATGTTTTGGTTGCGGTGGACCGCATCGAATCGCTGAATATCCGAGCAAGAATGTGGTTCATACGCATCAACCTCAACAATTGATTGCACCACCCAATGACATGCCAGTACTTACTTGTACTAAATATGGGATTGATCATTTGATCAAAGATTGTCCATACTGCGCAAGTGGTTCAACTTCCACTTCTAACCAGGCCACTGTTCGGACCATAAGTGTGCAACCTAGAAACATCATGCCATTCAATGTCCTGACATGAGCCCAAGCCCAATTAGGAGACAAAGGGAAGAACCCAGCAGATGCAACCACTTCTAGAATTGGCAAGAGAGGGAGGGTGAAAAAAGTGGGTAAGGGTGACACCAGAGTCACGATTCAAGATGGATCTGAAGAAGATACGATTGACACCGGATCCACTCAATCAAGAGAGAAGAGAGGGATCAAGCACTCAAACTAAATGAGACTGACCAAGAAATGCAAGGGGAAAGACCGTCAACTCCTAAAGGAGTCGGTGAATACCCAAATGCTGAAGAGGAGATAAGGAAGCTTGAAGATGCCAGGGCCCTAGTAGAAGAGTGTCAACAACTTCACGAAGCCAAGTTACAGGAGGCTAACCAGGTCAGGGATACAATGTATCCAAGAAACGAACCAACAAGGGAAAGGGAATTGGATGTACCTACTCCAATTCTAGAAGAGATGGAAGAGGGATCTCAAGGAAACACAATGTCAAGAATGTTTGAGGGAAGATGCACAGGATGAGTCCATCCATTCATTCCCTAGGGATGGATACGAGACGCACACATGGAAGGAACTCTCAATTGCCAAAGAACCCAGAGACAGGGGCAGTCTCACAGCTGTATCGTCCACTTCTGTGCAAATGCCATTGGGACAACTACTACGCAGTTCACCAACATTGTGGGCAGACATAAAGGAATGGGTAGATTGCGGACTAAGGCCAGCCGCCGACACTACAGAGGATGTTCAGTCACCTCTAGCAAAAAGAACCTTAAAACACACAAGGGAAAGAACAACCATAGTCATCAAAATATTGGTTAATCAATTGGGGCGTTATTACAAAAGTGACGACACTAATGCTACAATCCCAATTCATCATATAACGGATACCAGGCACTAGCTATCGTGGATGGTGGGGCGGGGGTTAGCATCATCACAAAATGATGTTTGGGAAAATTGGGAAAAACCCAATCTGAAAAGAGCAGATCTTATCGTTAAAATGGTAGATTGAACATCTTCAAAGCCCATTGGGCTTTTAGAGAATGTGCGACTCAAACTCTTTATGTTTCGCTACCATCATACATTTATAGTAATGGACTTTCTGCACCAACCAGACTCATATAACATAATATTGGGGAGATCTAAATTGGTGCACGATTGGGCATTAGACCATGTGTATGTTCACAAAGATTTGCAAATTCTAAAGATAGATCTGAGAACATGGAAAGCACACCCCATGGAAGGGAAGCTGTTTGGTAATGATTCGATCACAACACTGAGCGAACCACATCCGTATAAATATGCCAACCCCCCACGGTGAGGAAACGTAAATGTATACATCACTTCCTCATCCGGATTTTAGTGAAAACTGGATGCATGTGCTAGCCACCATAGATGTGATGCAACCCCGAGGAACCCAATATGTGGAATCTAGGACTGTTCCTACTACCTCTATCTGTATGGTCAATTGGCAAACCAGTGATGAGGAATTGGAGGAGGAAGTTTCTAGCATAGAAGGGATTGGATCACAAGGCCGTACCAATGCCCAACGCCTTAGAAGATGGCGAAAGCATAAATGATATATCGCTCAACGAAATGCCCTGCTATGAAGAAAACCCACGGATACCCAGTGGTGGTTGAGATACCTCGAAGCTACTAAGGTACACTATGAGTTTTCTAAGGATTGGGGTGAGGAATTGAGTAAGATATCCCTTGAAGGGAAACATAGGGAGGAAGTCATTCTTCAAGAACCGGAAGCGCCTAAGATTACGAAAGCTAAGTGCCGAAAACGAAACAAAGCTTTGGGAGAAGCTGAGCGAGAGGCTAGGAAAGTTATGGCTAAAACAAAAAGTGAGAATGAGGATAAACTAGACCTGCTTTCAGTACTAGACCATTTCAAACCTACACAATTGATGAACGAAAGGTGGTCCAACTAATGGCAAAAAGAGTTAAGGAAGATGGGTTGTCCACATCTTACGATGGCCCAGCTGAAGTCAAGGAAATTGATATTTCAGAACCAGGGGAGGAAACCAAACGTGTTTATATCGCTAAGGACTTGACTTTGATTGAAGAAAATGTGCTTGTTACTCTCCTTAAAGAGTTTAAGGATTGTTTCACCTAGAACTACAAAGAGATGAATAGTGTACCACCTGGAACTACAAAGAGATGAATAGTGTACCACATGAAGTGGTGCAACATACGATCCCAATCATGGACGGATCAAGACCAACCAGGCAAAAACGATACCAGATGAGTCCTAAATATGCGACAATTGTAAAGAAGGAAATTGATAAACTCATTACTGTGGATTTCATCTACAAGGATTTCATCTACAAGATTGAACATACGGATTGGTTGTCACCAATCGTAATAGTGCCAAAGAAGAATGGTAAATTTCATGTCGTGAATTGGCTCAAAAATGTTCACGTCGTGAAACAATCTAAACAGTTCACGTTGTGAATTGGTTCAAAACAGTCAAAACAGTTCACGTCATGAACTGGTTCAAAACAATTCACGTCGTGAACTAGTTCAAAAAGGTTCACATCGTGAAATAATCTAGACAGTTCACGTCATGAACTGGTCCTCAAAGGTTCACATCATGAAACGGTCACATTTTCTCGACCAATCATGGGAAGCCATGTGGCATTCCTCATTAAGGCAGCTACCCATCCCGACGGTTGTGCCATAAAATCGATTTTCTTTCCCTTTTCGTGCATTTTGCGTTCGTGTCTTCATTGTGTGCACAATCCTCGAGCTTGCATCTCAACATTTCCATCTGAGTATCTACCTATACGAAATCGACATATTTGGGTTTGAGGTGGGAGCTTGTACCTTGCCTTTGCATTTTATTTTCAGTGAGGTGAGAGGAGGGCCGAGTACCCATAGTGCAACGCGACGGTGTGACAACACTCGCGGGAGATGCGGTGGAATTGCTTCTCAAGGAGTTGTAGAGCTTGGAGACCTCAAGGGTTACAAGATCGGCCATTAGAAAGATCCTCATGACAGTTGTTGCGGTTCACCAAGTAAGCTTTTTGGATGTGTTTCAAGGAGGGTTAGGGTGAGCCATAACAAGCCAGACGAGCACAGGAAGTAGCAACAAGGCGATTTAAAGAACTGGATGCTGCAAGGATGGTACGAGAAACAACTATTTTCGATCTTCTCACCACCAAGTACTCGCGCATACACAAGAGTTGGAGCACCAGCTGGCAATCCAGGAATGCAACCAATGACAAGAACCAACCGACGAGATACGACTACTCCTGAGTGAGCCTTGGAGATAGGTTCATTTCCAGTAACTCCTTGTGCCCCTCCTCAAACTCTGACTCTCTTTTTGTCTACACTAACCCTCTCTTTACTCCAATATAATATCAATATGTCTAATGACCTGAGCCTAGGAGAACTAACACTTATTAAACAAAATACAGAGTGTGATGCTGACCCTACTGTCATCATGGGAATTTTTTGGGGGGACTTAGTACTGATTGATCCTATAGATATTTTCTTCTATTCATTGCACCCCATTGTGCTCAACCTTCGTAGTTGGTGCTGGTTGCTACAAAACTCAAACATCTTGGACAACAGCGTCAATAAATTAGACCTGTTTGTTCCAGATGATATTCCTGAAATGCCAGCCAACCGAGGTTGTAGATCACAGTTACCAACAATGGATCATAAGGCATGGGTGGTTAGAGGTATATAATACTCACCAACCTTTAAATCTATGTGACTCCACATTATATCATTCTTTTGGTATTCTTAAACTATATCAGAATATCCACAAACATCTAGAAGCCATGTTAACCACCGTACTTTATAATTTTGATAAAACACATTGAGTATCCTAACATATCTCCGGAGAATATCACTGAGCTGTAACAATTTATGAAGCTCCACAAACCCAGCCAGCCACCCCCTAGTTTAAGAGAGTGTCAAGAAGAAGCATCATGTTCATCATCTAATCCTACTTACCCTGTATATTCAAATGTTGCAAGTAGATTACTTAATCCATATCCAAGTGCTCCACCTACTGACAAATCTCAAGCTGACTGTATATTTTCTAGACTTCTTTCTCAACCCTTATAATTTCCCACTAACACTCTTGCCCCCCGAGGAGTTGCCGGCACCAGACCCATCTACACCACGGCCAACTTAAGAGGTTAGTCACACTCTACCACTAGATACACTTGAGCCATTCACTGATGATTCTATTCTCGAGTCTTTATCTGCTCTATAGAGTACGAAGGTTTAATAAGAGCCAAGAATCCTCTACTCAAGCCAAAGCTAATGTTAAGGTGTTAACGCAAATAACACCCTTTGAACCTACTCAGCGGATTCTACCCGAAACCTATTTGGATATTACACCAACAAAGCAGCCGTATGTACCATACCCTCCCCGAGCACTAAGACCAGAATTAGAAGAGCTATTGCCTTTAGCTAGAGAGGGCACGTTATGGTCCAATGTGGCACAACATACAAAGCTAGCAAGCCCACACTTGGCAGATCTACTAGAAATCAGAATTGTTACATCTATAATCAATTACTTCTTCCGTAGTAGGTGGAGAAAGGCTAATCCATTCCATACAAGAGGGGGTTATACAACGATTCAAACTAGAAGATTTTGGTATACAGTCGGATTGGAGGAAAGAGTACCTTACAATTACAGAATATAGCCATCAATATATGTGTGCACCACCAACACACAGAGAGTGGACCTTTGTACATGCCACTGAAGAGAAGGTGGACACCATTGGAGTTTCAAGAGGCAAAGTAAAGAGATTCACATGTCTGCTACAACGTCCTTATATACTTACCAGCAATATTTACAGATATAGGAGAGCAAAGCAAGCAAATGATGAATTGGATACATGCATGGCGCCGCATTCCAGACCCAACAATTGTGGCCAGTGTTCGATTCCTGAAATTGATTGTGGTCCTCATAAATCAACCCAAAGAAAGATATGATGGATATGGTGCTGATCAGTTGCAATTCGACATAAATCAAGGGCCTAGTGGCATGATGTTATATTATCATCACCTAAGGTGTCTACCAGCATACATGCATGTCACATTCGAGGATATGGTTGACACTAGGTTTTGAAGATCACAACGCTACATTCAGAAGAACCTTTAAAAAGCTTCAGTCACGCCGAAACTTCTATTGTCACGAGTTCGACGCGACCAGGTCTTTAAACCTTGGTAAACAGGTTCTGAGGAGGACAAACCCTACATCAGGTGGGGGGGATGTTAATCCCATGTTTGGATTAACAAATATGCTCCTCCATTTGAGGACATTAATAAGTGTCATGCAAAGGCACTATAAAAGTTGTACATTATGAGATATTGGCTACCCAAGGCCTTAGTTAAGTAAGTTCTAGGAGCCCAAGTGTGAATAAGAGCCAATTGTATATAAGGCATTTTCTCATAATGAATGGACACAATCCCCCTTTGTGCTATGAGAGTTCTTGCTTTTGTCTTGTGAGAGAGATTGAGAGAGAGAATTCTATCACTTGTGCCTTCTCTATACTGCTTGTATATGGAGGAGTGAGAGAGAGTAATTGCCTTGTGTGGTGGTGTGAGCGACTCTATAGTGACAGCGTGGAGGTGGAGCTTGGAGGATTCGAGCTTCTCAAGTGAGCTTGGAGACCTCAAGGGACACGAGCTCGAAGCATTGGTAAGTGCCCTATGACAGTTGTGTTCTATTGCTCTTTCCAGGCGTTGAGTTCCTTCTTGGAGGTGTGGTAGCCCATAACAACACCTTCCACGAGATGAATTCTAGGGATTGCTTCCTAGAAGAAGACTTCCAGAAGAAAAATTCCAGGGTAGTACTAGCTTCTTCCTAGCGTACTTACCTTGAGTTCCTTAATGTTCGCAAGGATCTCGACGGTGCCGTGGTTGTCGGTTTGCTACTTGTCTTTGTCGGGCATTATCAAGGTGATTAGCCGGTCATGCAACTGGTCATACTTCTTCTGGAGAGCAGCGGAATAATCTTTCAGCACTTCCAACAGCTACAACCTTCCTATATTGATAGGTTTCTGCTGTGGATTTAGTGATGGCAAGTTTTGTGGGGTATTTCCACTTCCGCTACTTTTGCTGCTTTCCTAACTTTACGACTTACTTCAAAGCACAAAGTGATGCTCTAAGGTTAAGATGGCTCTGCCTCTACTAGTGATATCCCAGCTATATCAGGTAGGAGCACAGAGATGGGAGGTAGAGGAGTTTCCCATGATCCTTGAATATGAGCCCTTGTGTTTGCATGTTCCTCCGTGTTACTAATGCTATTAGTAACTTCAAAACCAAACTGTCTTCTTGTAAATGGTCTTCTAGTGTCATTATTGCTGTATCTCCATCTTCCAGAATGCTGGATTCTTTTTCCTCTCCCACGAGAATGATTGTCTTTGTCATCAGAGCTATGACTGTCATGCTAGTTGTTGGCATAGCCAAGAGTGAGCTTTTAAAACCCATTCTTTGATCTCTAGTGTTGAGAAGAAGGCGGTTCTCTTTCTAGCTATCCTCGGCTTCTGCCTTTATTGTAAGGATCTTTGCTGCCGCCATCAGATGACTTGCCTTCACTTTTTAGGGTAATGATAACTTTGGCTTGTGTAGATAGAGACAAAAGAAGGAACTAGGGGCTGTTCGATTTTGGGAGTGCGTTGTACCTCATGGGGTGTGGATATACAGACAAGTTGTACTTCAGTTTTGGATATGGGGGTTGGGTTTTCTAGGGTTAGAAGTTGGCCTTTGGGCAGATATATGGTATTCTTCATGGCTGTGTGCAAAGCATGTGTAAGGCGAGAGAAAGTGTAGAAGGTCGTTGGGTGAAGGGTTATGGCTTGGAGCGAGAAGAGGTGCTGCATACAAACAAATAGATACATCAAGATTAGTTGAGTTTTAGGGGGGTTTAAAAAGAGTTACCATGTAGCATTGGAACGTAGCAGTTGAAAATTCTTGATGAGACTACATCATGTCGCTCAGGTAAATCTTTCATGATTGTTTGGAGAGGGGTGATGTCATGATAGCGATGTATGCTTAGGTAGTGGATTGGTGGTTTTGTCGCCTTAATGAAGGGATTCGACGGCATCGGTGCATGGTAGGGTTGCAGGCGATAGCCGTTGACTAGCTTCTTAAGCCATTTGCCGTTGAGCATGCCGAGAAGGAAAGTGCCATCATAGAACTTTTCGATGATCCAAAACGGTCCGGTCCACCTGAGCTTTAGTTTTCTGGGATGAGGACCCATGCGAGACTGAAATAAGAGAACTGGATCTTCTTCCTTGAACATGCGGAACTTGGAGTGGCGGGGTCGACCCATAAATATTCCTACTTTTCTAAACCACTGTGGTGGTGACGTAGAAACTCTTGAAGCGAGCTGTATCCACCAGTGCAAGGAGTTGGTCCAAGCGATGCTGAAGGGACTCTTCCGGCCTTAACTTTTCTACAATGGCAATGCGAAGACTTGGCACTAGGAATTCCATTAGTTACGACTACTTGAGTGCCATAAACTAGTTTGAATAGGGTCATTCTGGTCGAAATCTTGTAGGCTGTATGGAATGCCCATAAAACTGAATAAATCTTTTCATCCCAGTCATTGTGATTTTGATTGACCAACTTTGTGAGGATCTTCTTGAGGATTTTGTTAGTCAATTCAACTTGACCATTGGCTTGCGGATAGTACATTGTGGAGCATTTATTAATGATGAGATGTTGGGTGACCAGTTCTTTGATGACATCATTGACAAAGTGCTTGCCTTGGTCACTAATCAACTCGATTGGTGGACCATCTTGGGGTCATTGTTAGTTCCAAGGTTCATTTCCATCAATTCATCCTCTTTGACACTCTTGGAGTGCCTGAGATCTTTGTCAAAAGCTTTTTTATGCTACAATGAGTTGTTGTAGGGTCAGAGTAATGCCTTCCTCAGCCAGAGCCTCATAAAAATCTTATGCTTTCTCCGAACTGTGTTCCTCCATCCGTGGAGCATAATGATTCTTAGGAACCTTATCCTTGTGCTGCGGACTGCTTCGTTGTCCATTATCTGGACTACATCAACCTCAAACAGGCTGATCAAATTAGCATTTTGTTGGAGATACTCCTCCTCCTCACATCGAGGTCTAGCCCTTCCAGCATGTTGACTCCTTCGGCTATTTTCGGCCGGGCCAGTTTCTCCACCTTTTGCCTACTCGTGATAGAGATCTTTATTTTCTTCTTTCCATGCGGATAGCAATCATATCCACATCCCAATCTTGCTTGATCCGTGCTTGGCGGAGCTAGGGTCTGCCAAGCAACATTGGATAAACGCCTTTGATATCTTCCATCTCCGGAGCACCACAATTGCTATCTGGAAACTGTATCCGGATACCTCCAGTGTGACGTCAGTCTTTGATTAATCCGAGTGGTTGCACTCACCCACTAATCCGCCATTTTGACAGCGAATGGTGTGGGCTCCCATCTGCTTAATCATCCGAGCATGCTGCATGTTGCATCTAATAGGATATTGACTCTAGAACCACCATCATCCAGTGTAACTTCTACTATATCCACTCTGGAGGGACAACTTGACCTGGATCATTGGGCGATTTCCAGCACGTTCACTGCAGGTTGACTGGGTACGGAAGCTTGGGCTCCCTCTAATTCTGCTTTATGCTTTTTCCATAGTTCACACTGCGACTTCCGATGGCCTTGGCCATGGCAATAAAAGCATATAAAGATAGGCCTTGGGGAACAAGCCACATCTCGGGGAGGAAAGTTTTTGCGGGGGCGCAATTGGGGTCTGCAGAGAGCGGCACTCTTCTAGAGTGTGGGAACAAAGGCAGCCTTTTTGAGTTGCTGATCGATTGAGCTAGGTACATTAACAAACAACAGGCGGTGTCAAACATCAAGATGTGAGCATCTACATCATCCAAGGATTTCCCAAAAAATTTGGGGTACTTTACGTTGACAGCTCGTCGGTGCATTGTGTTGAGGTAGCGAAGGAGACAAGGCTGCGGGGATGGTGGTGGTGGAGGTGGTATGAATAGTGGTGGTGAGGTCGGGTTGTAATAGTGGTTCTTCTTCTGAGTGGTATGCGGGTTGTTCTGGTTCAGATTCAATGGGTTGGTCTTCAGGATTGGCAAAGAACAAGAATTACCGAGCTTGGTTGCGCTACAAGTAGTAGCTTTCACGTGCTGACATGAGGGATGGGTTTGAAAACAAGAGGAAGAGATTCAAACACTATGGCAATCATGTAGCACACGAAATGGCAATAACAAGAAGCAGCAAAAAGCATCGTGATCTCCCCAAAGTATTGGCGGGGGGAATATGACCGCTTATTCCCAAAGCAACCTACTCAGATTCACTAGTTATGCACATAGCATACACTAGACAAATACAGATCTAATGCAAAACAAACACAGCACACAGATCACTAAACACTATTGGGCTGACCGCTTAATAAATAGTGTAAAAACACGATACCTTAATAGATAACTTTAACGATCATAATGTATGAAACAGAACTGAAATACAGAGAGACGGGAATATGAATGTACAAGAGAGAGAACAAAAAAGAACGGTCTTGCTTATATCAATCCAAAACAGAAAGTTATACAATCGTAGCCCGCCTTTGCAAGGCTCACGACTCATCCATTTATAGTGCTTGCTTGCAGTATCCATCAGTATTGTGATGATAAGATGCACCAGCTAAGTGTTTAAGGAAGAACCATTTCCTCAAATAAAAGTGGGCAGGCCCTGACAGTTGACGGTGCCAACATGCAAATGTCTGGCTGCTCTGCTGCATGGCGCTGCCCACAGCTCAAGCTAGCCTACGACTACTAACAGGTTGCTATGCAGGTATTTTAGTGTAGTTCTTATCAAGAATTGGTGTAGATTGAAGATTCTATATAGATTTCAGTGGAGTTTATAGTCCTGATGTATATTGAGGAGATTATAGTGCAGAGTGTAGTTCTCTTAGCAGAATATGTTTTGCAGAGTGGTGCAGTTTATAGTTGTGTAACAGATCTATACAAAGTTGTTGTGTACAGTTACAAGTTCCTTGGTGCAGATTTATAAAGAAATGCAAAGATAGTACAAAAATTAAATCTTGAAGCAACAAAGTGATTCATGATTAAAACTTTCCTAATCTTGATCATTTCTTGCAAGAATTATGTTTCTTTAAGAGATAGTTGTTAAAAATGTAAAAAATCTAGAAATATTACAAAGTTTGACACAAGATATGTACAACTATGGTATTCTTGCTTAATTTGATGCAAGAAAGCAAGATTAGTACATCTTAATGTAAGATTATGACAACAATTGATTATGTGATATGATCTAAGATAGTGGGAACAACTTATTGACCAAGAAAGTCATTAACAACATTACATTAGTGATGATCTAGTGATTAGTAAGTAATCTTGAGGGGACTTGATAAATTCGAAGCAATTTGGACAGTTATTGATCAAGAAAATGATAAATCTTGCTAAGCTTTGAGAAAAAGTTGTAAAAGATTAAAGAGAGTAGAATTTACAAAGCCTTTAGCAACCATTTCAGTATAAGCCCTATTGGGAATTGAACTGTGAAACCAATGTGCTCCATGCACCACAGGGTCACCTAGACACTGTGTGAGCCATCTCAACAAACACACAGTTGAGATAAGGTTTCATAGCAGAGCCTTCTCAAGGCTAGAATCTATGGATGACATAGGCAGATCTTGATCGAAGGTTTGGTGAAACCCTATGGGTATGGCTTACAAGTCATGGTAGAGTTTCTAGGCAAAAATAGTTAAAATAACTCTCATATTGTAATAAGATAAGGGAAAAGGAGGATGTGGATACCATGTGGGTGGTGCTCTCTAGTTTATTTCACATAAGCTATAGGGAGCTTTCATAAGCCGAAAATCAAGGAACCTCTTTGGTTATATCTCTAGTCTCTTTATGGCTGTCTTTCATCCTCTCATCTTCACCTTGTGGCGGCTTGTATTAGCGCACACACATACATTCTATCTTTCTCTCTCTCTCATACACACACACACACACACACACACACACACACACCATAGTTCTCAATGTGTTTCACTCTTGCTACTATGCAAATATTAACTGGGTATCATGGGTATCAGAGCCCGTGAAGTAGAAGATTTGGTGGTGTATTTGAGGTGTTCTTAAAGTGGAGAAAGCTCAAGCGTGTGGAGAAGGAAGAGGCCCAAGACCCATCAAGTAAACGATGTTGTGAACATGTGCCAAACATCGCATGCTATTGATGAACTATAGTCATCCAAACAAGTGCCAGCTATGCTCAGCAACAAGCGCGGCACAAACAATTGCTAGCTGTGCTCAGTAACAAGCGGCACAGCATTGCCGACTCATCCAAACAAGTGTGCCAGCTGTGCTCCAGCCTCTCAACGGGTCGTGTGTGTCAACCGCCTTAGTACCCCATCATCGCCAACACCTCAATAATTTTGAACCCGCATCCCACGTCAACCTTCTTTTGTTGTCCACACCACATGTCATAAAACCTTATCTTAATATTCACTCAAATCCTTATAATCTTTTCTTTGTCTAAAGTGGGTTCACATGCTCTTCTAAATCCGATTCTCGTGCTTTGGTTCTCATGTATTAAATCCATCCTCTTCATCATCAACTTGAAAGCCACAACTATATTGTGCATCATCAAAACAACTCGCCCGCCGACCCTAGCCTCATCATTGATGAGATGTCTCTAATCAAAGAGTCTGCTTCCATCGACAAATTTACTGGGGGCAATGGTTTCCATACTTGGCAAGTCCAAGTCAAATACATGTTGATGCTTAAGGGTTTATGGACTTATGTGATGGGAAAGAAGACAATGGATCAAAGAAATGCAGAGGACGTTGAAGATGATGAGTGCGCGCAATCAATCATCATGCTTCATCTACACAAGAGCCTTATTCATCATTGAAGACCCCAAAAAGTATGTGGAATAAACTTGAAAAGCTCTATGGCACCAAGGGTAAGCATTCAAAATTGCTCTCAAGATCAAATTCTTTCGATTAGCATCGCAGTCTTACTTAAGATTGAAATAAGTATCTTGTTGGTGCTCTCCGCTTGGCCATTGGCTTGTGGATAATAGGGTGTTGATTTATAGTGTGCAATCGTGAATGTATTAGTGAGATGTTTGATTACGTCATTGATGAAATGTTTACCTTAATCACTCACCAACTCAAATGTTAATTACATCATTGATGAAATGTTTACCTTGATCAGTCACCTACTCAAATGGGCATCCAAAGCATGTAATGATATTTTCATAAAGAAATTTAGCCACTACCGTAGCATCTTCTTTTCTTGAACCTCTTGCTTCAACCCATCATTTGGTAACATAGTTAGTGGCAAGTTGCGAAAGGTTTGATCCTCATAGCTAGATTGATCACTATTTGTATAGTACTAACCTTGGCTTCTCATGGTAAGTGGTTGATATTGCAAATGGATGTGAAGTCAACATTTTTGAATGGCCATCTGAACGAGAGGTTTATGTGGCACAACCACCCACATTTGAGATACCCAATTCAAAAAACAAAGTGTGTGACTTTGAAAGACATTGTATAAGTTGAAAAACAGGCCCCTTAAGCATGGTACCAATAGGACACATGCTTTCTTTATATGTACATATCTTTTAAAAGACTATTAGATGTAAATTTGTATATTTTCTCTAAGTAAGAGCGATATATGATTATTGTACATGATTAGTGTCCTATATATGAATGAAATCATTATGATAGGGACCATTAAAAGATGATCCAACAAAAACAAGAGTGAGTTCAAAGTTTCACATGAGAGACCTTGGGATTATGCATTTATCTAAGGGGATTGAGGTTTAGTAAGAGTCAAATGGAATCTTCATTTCTCAACAAAAGTATGCATCAAGTTAGATGAAATCCCTTGCAATTGTTTTATTATAAGCTCTCCTTCTTCCCTCTTTTTGCTTGCTTACATGCTAGTGTTCTTACTTGCTTGATGGATGCTTGTTTGGATAGGCATGATTGTAGGTTTCCCTCTTGCATTAATCTTTTCCTACCTTTTGTGAGAGAGAACCATCACAAAGGACCATCTCTTCTTGTATCCATCTAGGCATTGAGAGCTCTTCCTCTACCCCTTTAGCAAAGGAGCATTTTGGTCTGACAATGGAGTGAGGACGCAATGGGGATGGGCTAGTGCACCCACACAAGAAGTTACAGATTGTGGCTCGAAGGGCAAGAAGCAACTCAAATGGCAAGAAGCGACTCAAAGGCAAGACCCAACGATGCATGCTTCTGCAAAGCTAAGATAATATCTTGACTTAAACATATTTAGTGTTACCTACTAGGGACTAGCCTAGGGATTAGGTCCATTTTTCCATCAATTCCAAGCTATTGGGATTACCCAATATTGCTCGATGTTGATTAGGAAGTCACACACCAAAAAATGTACGGTTTTGGAGCCTTGGATGTGTTTGTTGCTTTTGATCTTTGTTTAAAGTTTATTTTGCATTAAGACATTCTATGGTCATCTATTGGTAGGGTAACTAGTTTTTTGGTGATTTACATGAAAACCACCCATGAGGCTTAGATTTTATTGCTTCAATCCAAGAATTATATTAGTAATTAGTTTAAGAGTAGAATCCATTCTAAAAACACGATCATTGAGCCCCATTAGGTTGAATTAGAGAGCGAAGTTATCAATTTTACTATATGTATTTCATATATTTTTATAATCTGTTCATGCATTGTTGAATTAGTAGAGTAGCATGCAAAATCAATAAAAAATATTTAGTTACATCACAACCCTTAATTAGGATTAGAAACACTAAACAACCAAAATCGATTAAAAATATTTAATTAGCATCACAACCCTTAATTAGAATTGGTAAACCTTACTTAAAATTAGGAACCCTCAAGTCTAAAAAATCATAAAAACCACCAAAAATCATGCCAAAGTAGCTCTTGGGTAGGGGTGAGCCCACAATTCCATGCAAAAAGACGTAAACCTAGACATGTGAATCTACAAATATGAGTTGTTTCATGAGTTTGGATATATGAGTAGTAAGCTGAGAGACCTAAGTCATAAGCTTAGATACATAAACTTGTAAAACAGAACACAGACATGAGTGGAGGAATAGTGGAACACCTAGAAACAGGAGTTGCCACCCCAAACTCTAGATTCACATTGATTCTATAAACAACACCTCAAATTTTATGAAGAAAGAATTTAATTGCCTATTTTTGGGAACAACTCTAATCAAGGAGCAGGGGCGGGACTTGGACCTCAAGGTTCGCTTCCACAAGAAGTAGTCAACCATGTCCCATACTATAATGTTTCAAACATTTTGTGTCGATCCTGAGCTGGGTTTATCCCAACCACACCATGACCAACCTATAGCCCAAAAATTGTAGTTATGGGAAAGAAGACATGTCTCTTTTATCATACCATCATAAACAAATGTTCCACAATACACACAACAACAAGCATATACAATGCAAGAAGCAAGAATCTCACTCTCCATAGGATCCCACTGTAGAAGTTCCTTTACCATGGAACCAAGTTCCAATTTTTCTTGTTTGGACAAGGAATTGCAAAGAGCCAATCTGAGGGACACAAAGGGATTCACAAAAAGTGTCCATAGCCGCAATAAACTTGCCATTAGAAATAACACAACCCAACCCCATAGTGCCACAACCCCAAAGGGCAAAAGATCATGTACCCTCATAGAGGGATCCATAAGGGCATTCATAGAATGTGTCCTCATCCCCATGCAGTGAGCTTGCCATTAAAAACTTTACATCCCAATCACAAAGGGATCCATAAGGGCATTCATAGAATGTGTCCTCACGCAGCTTCCTATTAGAAACTGCATAGCCCAACCCTATAGGGCAAGAGATCATGTACCATCAAACAAAGGGTCTCACGCAACCACCTCCTTACGTTCCATCATCACTTGAATACGTAGAAGACATATTGAGGATGTTTTTCAAAATGGGAAGGGTGTTACAGCCAACATAGCACCTTGAGGCTTAGAGTTACCAAAATTGATGGAACTAGAGATACCATTCAGTACCTAGAGAAGTTCAATCAAATTTGTGAGGCCATGGAGCGGATTAATGATTCTACCAATATTCGCTCATGTGGACTTTGCCTTGAAGGTAAAGTAAGCCAGTGGTTTAGATCATTAAACCCACTTTAAAAGGCTAGCTTGAGGTCTTGAGACACACCCCCTAATGGAGCCAGATGGAGCCCAATTATACAGATCTATAACCTCAAGTAGGAGGGCGATACCATGAGGGACTATTGCTAGAACCAAGTATCTCCACATGAGATGCAATGCCCTCGAAAGATTGTGAATAACTTTTCACACGAGCAACTTGGTTGTAGCTCCTTGGGTTAGTTTGGAGTTATTTCATTACCCACTTTACAGGTGGTCTGGCCACCTGAGTTAATTAACCAAGGTAAATGTTGCGAGTTTCATGGCAGTGATATGATAAGACTACCTTGCTCCTGGACCTGTGTTACACGGCCAAACTCTCAGTTGAGATTCAAGCCCAATCGTGCTGCCAAACTATGTCAAGAGTCCTCGGCTTTGAACCCCAGTTTGATAGCCATTCTGAGTTCCTTAACTCCCATCCCTGCAAGTTCCCTCTTCGTCATGCTTTGAACCCTAGTTGATAGCCATTCTGAGTTCCTTAACTCCCATCCCTGCAAGTTCCCTCTTCGTCATGCTTTTGCCCTCTACCCATTTCGATCTAGGTTCATTCAGAGGTAATTGTAGAAAAATACTACATTCACAAATAATAAGGGTAGTCTGGGCATAAGTAGGCCTCATGTGGGGAACCATTGTGCAAAGAGAATGGAATGATGGCCAACTCCTATTCAATCTATGTATGTGGGGGAATTCTTGTGTAAAGGGGCTTGCTTGCCCCCACGAACCCAACTCCACCATGAAATGTCAACCCAAGAAGTGTGAATTCATGAAATTTTAATTGCATATGGATGTGAAGTTAGTATTTCTGAATAACCATCTTACGTAGGAGGTTTATGTGGCACATCCACCCGAGTTCGAGATACCAGAAAACAAAGTGTGCATATTGTGAAAGCATTTTACAATCTAAAACATGCCCTTTGGGCATGAGACCAATGGATAGATGCTTTCTTTGTAAGTTTTGGTCTTTCTAAATGTATATCAGATACAAATTTGTATATTTTCACTAAGCAAGGTAGGTACATGATCATTTTCCTAAATGTGGACAATCTTGTTGTCCTATATGGCTTTCCAAATGCCCATCAGATACAAATTTGTGTATTTTCTCTGAGCAAGGTGTTGCTACTACCATTATCTTATATCAAGGATTCAAGGTAGATACACCAAAAGGTCATACATTCAAGATATGAAGCAATGGTGTCCAAATCTACAACTTGGATAGGCGCCTGTAATTATTCGATGGAATACTTATGGTGATTCCCGCTTCAAGAACGTGTGGTAGTAAGTTAGGATGAAGTCCCAAGTGATATACTTCATGGATATATTATGAGAGTAGTCATTGTAATAGCATTAGGCCTCTTATGAGCCTAAAGTGCCCGACTAGCCATAGTTTAAGTGAGTGTGAAAACTTATGGCCATGTATATACGTGAAAATATCTCATAATACAAGAACTCTCCCATTGTGCAATAGATTCTTGCTCTTGCTAATCTCTCTCTAATGCATGCTAGTGAGTGTGTGTGAGTGAAGTCAGGTGAGGTGAGGTGAGATGAGGGATGAGTGCACGTAGTGCAACGCGGCGGTGTGACAACGCTCACGGGAGGTGCGATGGAATTGCTTCTCAAGGAGTTGTAGAGCTTGGAGACCTCACGATAGTTGGAAAGATCCTCACGAGATAGTTACGAGCTCTCAGCCATTGGAAAGATCCTCACGACAGTTGCGGTTCACCAAGTAATCTCTTGTTGGATGTGTTTCAAGAAGGGGGGTTAGGGTGAGCCATAACATTTTTGGTGCCGTTACCGATCATTCCTTACCTTTTTTATCATTTTCCTATAATCTACGCATTACCCATTGCCCATTTTCTTGATTAATGGTTTCCCATGAAAAAGATGTGTTTTTCATGGTGATTCGGTGTAGAATAGCTCTCTTTTTTGTTTGATAAAGAATGTTTTTTTTGCTTAAATCATTGTTCTTGTTGTTGTTAATTTGGTTCTTAATGTTCCTAGGGCTTGCACATGGAGTGTATTAGGCTTTGTTTGCTTCCATTACATCAGAAAATGCAATAGAATGCAATTTTTAGTGACTTTTAGCTCTCTTTAGAGTTAAATATAGAGCTGGAATCATTATTTTTTGTTTGATTTGTGTGTTTTTTGTTTGATTTGTATGCATTAGAGTGTTAGCAAGCATTAGGAATGGCTTAATCATTTAAAAAATTTCTCAAAACCATTAATAAACCCTTGAAATCGACTAGTCTTCCTTAATTGATTGGTTTATGTCATTAAGGGTGATTAATCCAATTCACAAGGCAAAAATTTTAGAAAATGTATTTTTTGGGGTCAAAATTTATCATGTAAGAGGTCGAAATTAGTGTTTTTG
The DNA here is from genome assembly GCF_041138505.1 of Cibotium barometz. Taxonomy (NCBI): domain Eukaryota; kingdom Viridiplantae; phylum Streptophyta; class Polypodiopsida; order Cyatheales; family Cibotiaceae; genus Cibotium; species Cibotium barometz. The sequence goes on along the minus strand of NC_141108.1, from coordinate 11,064,827 downwards.
AGTGTTTTGAGAGCATGCATCAAAACACCTAATTATATCAACTGAAGGAATCTCTCTCTCTTTTGCTTAATTTTACTGCTTAATTTTGCATAAAGAGAAGAGACTAGAATAAAGAGTTCAATTAATCTCTAATTATAAATTAATTTACACATTAGTAATTTCATGCTCTATTCAATGATGTGCTCAATGGTGTGAATTAATTAGTGATTAGTGGGTTAATTAGATCCTTGATTAGTTCAAAAAGAGGAAAAAGATTAGTGAAAGGATTAATCTTTGGTTAATTCTTAAGCACATTTTTTCATAACTCATTAAATGAAAAGATGCTGATGAGTTGTCAAATTATCTATTTTGGGGATCATTTATGAAGGGTGTAAGGGGGTGTCATAAAAGTGGACTTTTTTATTTCCACTTGCCTTTTTGGGAAAATGCCCATATCTCCCTAGTTTAAAATTCAAAAAATATTTCCTTCACTAGACTCCAAAAAAAAATCCCACTAGACTCAAAAAAAAAATCGTTTCACAGGTTAAGGGTTCACAACGTGAGACCTTAATGTTTCATGGTGTAAAACAATCCACGCGACAAAAAATAAATAAATCCGTGAAACACGTGTTTCACGTTGTGAACCGCGACCTGCTTTTTCACCGATTAGTGTTTCAAGCCCAAAAAATAATTAAAATTGAATTTTTCCGTAAAGTTCGTTTCACGTCATGAAACACCTACTGTTTCACGTCGTGAAATGGGTTTATCGGCCCAAAAAAAAAGTGTCTGGAAATCAGTCCTGTTTGGAAGCTCATATCTCCTAAACTGTGATTCCGATGAACGAGCTCTAGTGCTCATCAGAAAGCCAACATCGAGCTCTTCGATTTTGGTCTCGAGTGTCCAAGGGCAAAATCCATCATTTTGCCTTTTGACCAACCTAAAAATTTGACCCAAAAATTGAAAAAAAATGGCCCTTAATGCATTAAAAATCACATGTCTAAAAATGATTGCAAACCATATTCAGGCTATTTTTTGAGTGCCTAAATGACAAAATCACAAAAAAATCAGAGAGACAAAGTTGTAGTACTTCAAAAATACTACAACTCTCTCATACAAAAAATTTTCAAAATTCCTTTTAGAACACATTCAAAAATAGGCTACGAAACATGGAAAATCTTTCTGGAAAAAAATTCCATCTTGAGACACTGATGGAAAATAGGTTTTGAGACCTCCTCTTCCATCTGGGATGCTACTGGCATGCACTTTTTTCGAAAAAAATATCTCAAGTCGTTCACGTCGTGCGTATAGCGCCTAAGCTAATTAGGAAAAATGGATACTCTTTTGACCCAGTAAGGGTACACTAAGCCTCCTAAGGTTATAACGGGCTATAAGAAAATCTAAAAAGCAAAAAAAACACACACACAGAGGTGTGCTTTCTCATTAAGGAGCGATTGATAACGTCAAGATATGGCAACAATGGAGGAATTACGTGGACTCACACCCATACTAAACCCAATGGCTAGTATCTTCGAGCCATTGAGATCCATGTCCTAAATGCATCTCCCAATACCATTTGCCATGCCAACAACAAGCATGTCATCGGGTTTTACATCCCCTTTCACATCAATCCCTTGCCTAGCACTACCATAAGACCTAGACCTTTAAAAGTGCTAGGTACCAACCCTTTGCAACCCCTAAATGCTCAAACCTTGGATATACTTAATAATCTAGGAAGGGGGTCACCCAAGAACTGAGTGAGTCTCTACCCACATTAGCACTCACACAAGGCCTCAATGACTCATACAAAAACACGACCGTACATATTTCCAAAATCTATGGCAAATACTATGGAACGACTGATCCTGTTCAATTCATACAAATGTTTGAACAACGATGCGAAGCTTTTGGAAATCCAAACTACCCCACCAAGGTACATGTGTTGAACCTATGCTTAGTGGAAAAGGCCAGTTTTGCAATGGTTCATCACATTGATGCCGATGATCAAGACGAACTTCGGGACCTTGAAAACAGCCTTTATCCATGACTATTCAAGACAAGGTGATCAGTGGAGTGCAACAAAAGAACTCTATTCAATTGAGCGTAAACAAAACAAAACCATTAGAGATTTTATCCTTCGGATAAAAATCTTGGACTCACGATGTGAGCCATGGGAGAAACTAAATGATGCTTAATTGAAGAGATGTTTCATGATGGGCATAAGGCAAAATAGCTTACACAACTTGATCATTGTATCCAATCTGGAAACATTTGATCAATGTTATAAAGAAGCAATACGTTTAGATGACAACATGATGAAGGATGATCATGATACGAGATGTTCCTCGTCTAAACCAAGTGAAGCAATGGCTAAAGAAAAATTGATCTTGGAATTGACATTCCCTAAATTCTATACAGCCTTGCTTAAAAGCCTTGAACCAGAATCTTCAAGAGAGGATGAACCCCCTCAAAACCAACCAACCATCCTTAATGCCTCTCCAAGTGATGGGCAAAATGCCTTGTGTTTATTCTAATCACTAAGTCCATCCCAATCCCCATTATGCGTACAAGGCGCCTATTTTTTATACTCGATATATTGCAAAACCTTTGGTCACAACACACCCCAATGTCCCAATTCATCTACAATTAACTCAAAAACTCCATCTCCCATGTCCCAAGCAAAAACAATTCAAAGGGTAGAAACTACTTAGGAAGTAGTAAAGCACACTTCAATGTTTCTATTGTCGTGGACCGCACAAGGTGGTAGAATGCACAGTTTGGAATACTTCCATGCCCACTGCCACTAACACCTTGCAACCCATATGTGAACGATGTGGCATCGATCACATATTCCAAGATTGCCCAAGACGAGTTGCTTACCTACAACCTATCTCACAAAATACAACTCTTAACATCTTGAGTGTGCAAAATGGAAAATTGTCCACGGCACCCTTGAATGTGCTTATATGCTTACAAGCTAAGGCACGAGAAACACTAAAAAAGAATGCAAAAGAAAACACTTGGAAACGGGTAGAGGAGTATGTTTTAAAATAGATACCAAAAGAGGAAGCAAAACCTTCTAAACCCAAGAAAAACAAGGGGTAACAAACTGTCGATACCCAAGTTAAAATAAAGGACAAGGAAAAGAAGCATGTGGAGGACCTAGCCCCAAAAAAGCCAAATGCTACACATGATGTAGAAGCATTCACCTCAAAGGCTACCACTCAAACTACAACACCCACATATGTGACATAGGATACAAAAGCTTGAAAGAAAATTTGTTCTCATCGTATGGGCAAACATAATAAAAACTTGACAATCCAAGGAAAGTGAGAGGATGAAACAAGTTCTAGTACATTACTTAGAGAATGAAACAAGTTCTGATTCGTCACTCAGTGCACCTCACAGACCAATCAAGAAACTAGGACCTGCCCAACCATCCCAAATTAAAAATCATGATCACATGACATATGCGCAACGCAAAAAGCAAGCTCAGGAGAGCATGCTTAGCATTGTTGAGTGTCATACATGATCACTTGTTGTGATTGAACCTTATAAAGTCAAACCTCAAAAAGCAACCAAATACAAAAATCGGAGGAGTATCGCTTCCCCTTTCAAGAGGAAGACGTACTCTCTAGTGAAGAGTCATTAGAGGTAGATTGCACGAATGATGCGGATGAAAAAAGTATGTGAGGAATTCGATGAATCCCTTATGAAATTAAAGCAGTCTCTCAAATCCTCATTTGGAGGAGTGCTCTTCTCTCATACTGAAGCTAGCATAGCTTCAGCCCTTGCACCTTTAAAGGCTAAACATGAGCTATACTAAGACATCACATACATAGAAGAGGACTGCGAGGATTCACAAGTTTCCAAACAGAACTTAGTTAAAGTAGTGAGAGTGTGCCATTGTACACATTGGGTACTATTGAAAAAGCTGAGAGCCAAAAAGAGGATGAAAGTGAATGGGAATGTGAAACCGACACGAGATCTGAAGCTGAAACAAAAATTGAAACATCCATGGTTCCTCTTGAAGAGTCTATCATGGTATGGTTAGATTTCCCTATAGGCAATGATGTTAAGCGCAAACACGCATTGATTAGCCGTCAAGCTAGTTATAACATTATGACAATAGTCACTTGGGTGTCATTGGGACAACCTAAAATCATCCCTAAAGACAATGGTCTTGCAAGAGGTGCCAATGGATAAAACATTGAAGTTCCAAGTTACTTTAGCTACGCTACTTAAACAATCGGTGAAAATGAGGAATTTAGATTCCATGTTATCCCACATCCTCTTAAGTAGGATGTCATCCTTGGTGGAACTTCGATACATGACTCGTTGTATTCAATTAATGAATCCATGCAAACAGACACCTTGAACACTCATGTAGGCATTGTGCAATTGCTATTACTACAGGAAGAGACCTTGGAGGAGCTGGAACTTCCAGCATATCTTACTGAGAATATCCGAAGAATTATGGTTGGATTAGAACTTTCCACTAGACTCACCACAATTCAAGTACAGCTTTATCCACAACAAGAGCAAAATCTCATGACCCTTGAGTTATGGGATTTGTTAGGTTAACCAACACTCATCACAGCTCATCCTGAAAGAATTCCATTTACACAAGGCTTGAACATGCCATGTTTGGAGTACTTTGAACATACAATGTATATTGAAACTAACCCCCTTACTTGCAAGTTTTTTGTGGTTGAGTATGTGTTGGAAGCAAATTTGATCTTGGGGCATAAATGGACTATTGCTACCCAAGCACCACTGTGCTTTGCTAGCGATAGAGTCATCATGATGGTCAACGACACAAATTAGAAAATACCATACTACACATAAGAGGATCCAACCCTAATGGATTTCTATGATACTGAACACAAAAAGCTACAAGCCTCTTCCTCGAAAGCCCCTCTCCATGACCCACCATCTGCATCAATGACTGACTCTGATAAAACATCTACCCCTTCAACTCCATCCTCACCAACAAATTCCAATGCCAAAACGTTGCAATCAACGGCTATTCCTGAAGAAGTTCCCCAAGCGCAACTACCTATCTCAATAAAGAACCTCAAAGGAAAAGCCCCGGAGCCCATGCCTCTTCATCCACCAACCTCACAAAAGGAGATGGCTGCATGCTTAAAAACCTCATCGTCAACAGCCACTCCATAAGAGACTCAAGCCTCATCTCATCAACAATTTGCATGAGTCTTAAACTCGTAACCTCTAGGCCCCAAACCTTCCACTTCAACCAAAAAGAAAACTTCACCAAGACAGCCAACTCCCATTGTGCAATAGAGTCTTGCTCTCTTGCTAATCTTTCTCTCTAATGCATGCTAAAAAGTGTGTGTGAGTGAAGTGAGGTGAGAGGAGGGACGAGTACACATAGTGCAATGCAGTGGTGTGACAACGCTCGTGGGAGGCGTGATAGAATTACTTCTCAAGGAGTTTTAGAGCTTGGAGACCTCAAGGGTTACGAGCTCGGCCATTGGAAAGATTCTCACGATAGTTGTGGTTCACCAGGTAATCTCTTTTTAGATGTGTTTCAAAAGGGGGGGTTAGGGTGAGCCATAACACAAGGTAGGTACATTATCATTGTCCTATATGTGGACAACCTCATTATAAGAGGAATCATAAAGAGAAGATCCAACAAACATAGGAGATGTTGAGTTCAAAGTTTGACATGACAAACCTTGGGCTTATACATTTCTATTTGGGTGTTTGGGTAAAAAAAGGGACCTAGAACCTCATAGGGGTCTACACCATGCCTTACTATGGTGTGTTTTACAAAAAAAGGAACCCTCATAAGCTTCCCAAGCTAGCACAGGACCCCTAGGAGGGTCTTTATTTTTGCCAAACATGCTCATAGGGCCATGCCTACTATGGGTATAACATATCCATGTGTTGCCTTGAAGACGACATGTTATTAAAAGACCCTCATCAGGAGCCTCCTAGCAGTTTACAAAAGCACACACCCTTGGAAGGCTCCAAGGGGTATTTTTTAATGCTTAAAATACTCATAAATCCATGCCTTTATGTGGATAAGATGACATGTGGTTTGGCAAAAAAACAAGAGCCCTTGTTGAGCACTTTTAGGGTAACATGCCCTTAGAGTATAGTTGAAGTAGTGTTGGTCTTTCTTTTGGGTAAAAAATGCTCGTAGGAGGGTCATGCCATGCTATGGATGCCTTTGAAAATGTCATTTTTTTTAAAAGGACCTTTAAGAGCCTCCTAAGGATCCTTTTTCAATGCTTAAAATGCTCATGAATCCATGCCTTACTGTGGGTAACATGTAATGTGTTTTTGTTAAAAAAAAAGGAACCCCGTAGAGGCTCTTAGGGGTATTTTATTTTGCCAAATATGCTTATAGGGTCATGACTTGCTGTGGGTAACACACTCATGTGTTGCCCCTTGAAACATCTTGGGAAAAATAAAAAACCCTCGAGAGCCTCCTACTAAGAGTCTATAGCGGTAGTGTAAACCCTTGGGAGGTCTTTTTTATGCTTAATGCTTAAAATTCTCATAAGGTTATGCCTTGCTAATGGGTAACATGTCATGTGTTTTTTTCTTGGGGGGGGGGGGGGGGGAAGACCTCCAAGGGCCTCCTAGGGGACTACGCTAACCCTTGGGAAGCTCCCAAGGATCTTTTTTCAAAACCAAATATACTCATAGGGCCATGCCTTACTATGGGTAACATCTCCATGTGTTGCCTTGAAGATGTCACGTGTTTTGGGAAAACAAAAGACCCTAATAAGCCACCCATGGGGTTTTGCACTAGCGTGAACCCCTAGGAAGCTCTTATACACTTATAAAGCCATGACTTATGTAACATACCCATGTTTCCTTTAAGATAACATGTTATTGGGCAAAACAAAAGACCTCCAAGAGCCTCCCAAGAGTTTGCTCTAGCATCGATGACCCCTAGGAGGTTCTAGGGATTTTTTTAAATGTATAAAATGGTCATTAGTCCATACCTTGTTGCGGTGGGTAACATGCCATGAGCTCATAAGTCCATACCTTAATGCGGGTACAATGTCATGTGCTCATCATAAGTCCATACCTTAATGCGCGCAAGTAACATGTCATGTGTTTTGGCAAATACCCCCAACGATCTTTGTTTTTGCCAAAAATGCTCATAGGGCCATGCTTTCTATGGGTAACATGCCCATGTGCTGCCTTAAACATGACATGTCATTGAGCAAAAGATCTTGTTTTCCTAACTATAACATGTTAGTGTTAGTATATACACTCAATGCCCGTCTCTTAGCATGTATCTCACTTTGATCAACTCAAATATTTCCTTATATATGAAAAATGAAAAAGCACATTGATAAGGTTTAGGTTCCATAGAAAGATTTAAAGTCTAAGAGAAAATAATTGCCAGTCATAGAGCTTGACATCAACTTAGATATTCTCTCTCTCTCTCTCTCTCTCTCTCTCTCTCTCTCTCTCTCTCTCTCTCTCTCTCTCTACACACACACACACACATGCACATTTGCATGTACATACACACACACATGCACATTTGCACATGCATACACACACGCACACACACACACTCATACTTGTATTTTTCAAAGATTTCTAAATGCAACCTTCTATCTTCAAACCTTTGTATGTTCGAAAGTAGACGCTAACCCTTGTAATTTTATTTAAATGCCAACACACATGCACGCACACACACACACACACACACACACACATTTGCACATGCACATACACATACACATACACATACACACACATTTGCACACGCACACACACAAACACACACACACACACTGCAAGTATAGATCTACTCCCTCATGATTAGTTCATTGATTTTTTTGTTATAATTTTCATGGTGATATTCTTCCTCTTACTTATCAATGTGTTGCTTTCAATTCATGCTGCCACACAACTAGTGGTGGTCATAGAGCCTCTCTATGTTGTTGCCAAGTTCTTAAAATAATTTCTATAATTCCCATGTATATATTTATATGTATGCCTAACTCATGCCTATATTATTGATAGGATACTAATTGTTGGCATGCTCAGGTCCTTGCTCTTGGGTACATGATGAAAGGATGAGGTCCTTGCTCTTAGAGGTACATGATGATGAAAGGCTCCTTGAACCCATCCATTATAGTATAGGAACTCTTTGTCTGTGCTAACAACTCATGTTAACAACCCATCCTTATACTATCAATGGGATACTAATGGTTGCTATGTTGAGGTCCTTGGACACCACCTAGTGTAGTACAAGGACTTGTGAGACCCCTACCCCCTATCTCATTAGAATAACAATGGAAGACTATGTTGAGAGTAAAGAGACTCACTCAAGGCCTCCTTACATCAATATCCTATTGTTTGGTAGCTCTGATAGCTTTCTCACATAGCTTACTGGAATAGACCTTGCACTAGGAATTAAGTACGATTCCTCTAAATAAGATTATCCACTTCACATTTCTCACAAATAAGAGGCGATCGGTGGCTTCCATGGGCTCCACCCATGTCTTATTCCTTGATTATGAAGAAGGACGGTCCTGCCTTACTCTGCTAAGAAGGATGGTCCTACCTTACTCTACTAAGAAGGATGGTCTTACCTTACTCTACTAAGATTTGCCGAGTTAGAAGTAGGGTTCTCAGATTGGTCCCTTTGTATTCGTGTTTGAACTCATGTTAAGACCTTGAGAGGTATAGCTACTAAGATTTGCCGAGTTAGAAGTAGGGTTCTCAGATTGGTCCCTTTGTATTCGTGTTTGAACTCATGTTAAGACCTTGAGAGGTATAGCTACCAATCCGAGGTAACACTCATCATTTTAAGTCCTATGGTAGGGTTGGAAGAAGTGTAAGCTTCATTATTTGCTATGTAAGAATAATCCTTAAAGAGATGATATATTCCACATTACAACTTGCATTAGGGTTCGTAGCATTTTGAGCAAGCTATTGGTTCATTGAGGCCAACTTGTGGGGGAATTCAACCATAGCCTTGGCAATGGTAATAGTGTAATGGAGATCTATTTGATATAGCATTCATATCCCTTACTTTCCACTATGTTGTGGTTTGAAACACGGACATTGGTGTTCCTCCTTGTATGATGTAATATTCAAGAGTGATCTCTAGAGCTTCATTGGGATAATCAACATCCATCATCACAATACCCTAGGGTATTCTCCTTCATTCAAAACCACATGATTGACTTAGGTGCTGGTGGTTGTGGTACAATATTGGCGGTGGTATAGGTACATAGGTATCCTATACAATACTGGCAGTCATATAGGTATATAAGGTATCCTATACAATACTAGCGGTCGTATAGGTATATAAGGTATCCTATACATTCCCTTAGGTATATAAGGTATATAAGGTATCCTATACATTCCCTTAGATTGGTTTTGCACATGAGATGCATGAGTTCCGTGAACATTCCCATGGACATGGGAATGTTAGTTATGCCAAGGGTGGTCTTGCTGTAGGTAGTTGTGGAAATTGTATTTATTTATTATGGCCATGGGTATCGGCACATACTAGTTTCATGGTCTCCCAACCACATAAAATGTGCACAATACATCAAATGTTGATGCCTTAGATGTAGCAATTTTGTACTTGTATGGTTCTACCTACAAATCAAGAACCAAACCAATTCTCTCCTTGGATAGAGATGATGCTAGTCCATCAGACCTTCCCTAGTCAAATTTAGCCTTAATTTGTCTAGCAATGTGGTGATAATCTCATCAAGATTTAGATTCTTAATCTATTTTCTAGCATTATTTGAGTTGTTATGCCAGCTCAAAGCTTGTAAAGAAGCAACTGAGATTGTGGAAGAGCAATCATTCGGTTGGAGCAATTAGAACATGTTGTCCTCAAAATTGATGGCAAGTTAACATACATTCGTCAACAAATGATGGCGAGTTTACATTCGTCAACAAATGATGGCGAGTTTACATTCGTCAAACAATGTCGGCTTGCCAATTAAGAGGTAATCATGCATCTTAGAATCTTGTACTGCTCTTCAAATGTAGGAAGCATGATAATAACTGCTTATCAATTAATCTTTCCCTAGGCTTACACCTAGAATTAAGATTCTTTAATTGAGAGACACAATCTTTCATCGATTTGTGTTCTTGAACAATTTTATGTTGTATAATGACTCCATTTATCACCGTTTCATGCAAAACTTGGTATAAACACATTCTGAAGCCTAGTGAAGTTAACTTTATTCTCAAGCTTAAGAGATCTATACCATTGGTGTGATTTTCCTTCTAGAGTTAAGAAAAAGACATGCATTTTTGTTTGGTCGCTCAAAGGTCCACAGGTTTCACACACTGATTCAAAAATTTTGAGGTGTTGAACGGCATCGCCATCACCTATAGATTTTTGCATAAGCTTTGCCACATTCTCTGGTTTGGCTTCTGAAAGTCTTGGTGGTGGAAGAGTCGCACCCACTAGAAACTGAGATAGGCTTACAACCTGTCATACCATACTTGGACAATATGTCCAACCCATACTGTCTCTGCAGTAATCCAATACCATGTGGTGACCTAATCACCTCAATGCCCAAGAAATATCTGAGCTCCCCTAGATCCTTCATCTCAAATTTCTGTCTAAGCAAGATCTTTACATCAAAGATCTCTGCATCATGGTCCCCCGTAATGATCAGGTCATCTACGTAGATGACAACAAGCACAACCCCTCTATCACTTTGTCTCACATACAGCAAGAAATCTGCATTGGCTACATGAAAGCCAATAGTGACAAGATATTCAAAAATCTTGTTAGACCATGCTCTTGGTGCTTGTTTTAAGCCATACAAGGCTTTCTTCAACCTGCAAACATGCTCGGGGTGACTCACATCCTCATAACTAGGTGGCTGCAACATATACACCTCTTCCTGCAATTCCCCATGCAAGAATGCATTCTTTACATCCATCTGATGTAAAGACCATTGCTTTGACGCAGCCACTGCTATCACAACTCTCACTGTTGCCATCTTGGCAACTGGCCTAAAAGTTTCAATGCCATATGTCTGCACATATCCTTTGGCTACCAATCTAGCCTTGTACCTGCTTATGCTTCCATCACTGTTATGTTTTACTTTGTACACCCACTTGCATCCAATGGCTTTCTTGCCTTCAGGCAATTGCACTAAATCCCAAGTCTCATTTCCATATAGTGTATCCATCTCCTCATCCATAGCTTTCTCCCAACACACATTTCCAATAGCCTCATCGATGCATGTGGGCTCTACAACCTGCATAACTTTTGCCATGTATGCATAGTGATGTGCCACATAACCATCATAGGTAAACCTTTACACATGATTCTTTACTCTCCCAGATCTTCGCAGCTTTGCATTCATGGCTTCCATAGCCTTCTTTACACCAGGTGTTCTCATAGCTGGTATCCCAAGATCCTCATCAAGGCTCATCTCTGAGCCACTAGACTCTCCATCAACATGAGAATGCCTTGCAGAAATGTCAGGCATACTAAGGGGCTCAACCACTTTCTCCTTACCTTTATGTGATGTACTAATCACATTTGCAGGACTGGTATTATGACGCAGCCTGCCACTCCATGGTCTATCAACAACTGAACCACTAGATGAGGACTCTCCTGGTCCACTCAAAGACTGTGATTGCTGACTTGCATTTTGTGCAACCACATTTCTACTCACATCAGCCCCAACAGCTTCTTTTTCAGCAGCATACCAGAGCTGCTCATCTTATCAAAAACATCCCTGCTTACCCTCAACTCACGTGTAGCAGGGTTATAACACCTGTATCCCTTTTGCTCAAGGGAATACCCAATAAACACACATTTTTAAGCTTTTGGATCCAACTTAGTTCTCTGCTCATCTGGCACATGCACATATACAATGCATCCACAGACTTTCAGATGAGACAAATCAAGTTTTCTGCCAGTAAACCTCTCCTCTGGAGTTACATCATGTATGGCTGCAGTTGGAGTCCTGTTCATGATGTAAACTGCTGTAGAAACACCCTCAGCCCAATAGCTATGCGGCATGTTCTTCTCTCCCATCAATGCTCGTGCAATCTCAGCAATGTGTCTGTTTTTCTGCTCTCAGCAACTCCATTTTGCTCCGGAGTATATCTGCACTTTGAATTTTCAACCATAACTCTGAAATTCTGAAAATGAGTGAACACCTCATTCTTCTCCTTCATGAACTATACCCACACTTTCCTTGTGTGGTCATCAATAAATGTCACATAATACCTCTACAGCCTCCCATAGAAATGGTCTTCGTAGGACCCCATACATATGAATGCACAACATCTAGTGCATTTCTGCTCACATTTCTATAACGTGGAAATACATGCTTTGTTTGCCTTCCAAATTGGCATGCTTCACATATTTTCTGCATACCTTCAACTTTAAACTTTGGCAGTCCTGTCACAATTCCTTTAGTCTGCATAGACTTCATTCTCTGCACATTGACATGTCCAATTCTTTTATGCCAAATGTCTGTGTCTGCAACAATTCCTGAACCATTTGCAAACATCGCAGCACTCACTTCAGGCATGTTTACATTCAATGTAAACATTCTGTCCACTCTGTTGTCTTTTGCAACCAACCTGCACTTGTCTTTAAAGTCTTCAACATAACAACCATCAGGGGGTTAAACTGAACCTACAAACCTTGCTCAATCATCTGGCCAACTGAAACTAGATTCTTTGTTATATTCGGAACATGAAGTACATCTGCAAGGTACTTCACTTTGCCATCCTGCATAGACAATGGCACATCTCCAACATGGGCAATTGGATGAGCAGTGTCATCCCCTGTTTCCACACAAAACCTGGTCTTTCAAGGTTTTTCATCTCCGTGAACCACTCCCCATGACTTGTCATGTGGTTCGAAGCACCTGAATCAACGTACCATACATCATCTTTATGTGCTGCTTCAACATTTTCAGACATGGCATTAACAACATGCTGCATAACAAACAACCTTTCATTATCCTCATTGTTTTTGCTCGAGGATGCATAGTTGTTTTGCTACAATTTTCCATTTTGCATGTCAGCCTGCTTCTTATAACAATCTGACTGCACATGTCCAGGCTTACCATAATAAAAGCACGTGTATCATTATACTACCTTTACCAATTTCCACGACCTCTTTGACTCCCCCTGTCTCTGAATTGGCCTCTTCCACCTGCGTGTTGTTGTTGTTGTTGTGAATTATGGGATTGTTGTTGTTGCTGCTGCCTCACTAGATGAGCTCGATATCAAATTTCCTGATGAGAAAGGGTTACTGGGACTACATATAGAAGGTGAGCATGAAGAGGCACCGGAGATACCGGAGATCAATCCGACTGCTGCAGATATGAAAGAGTTCAAGGATTGGAACCAAGGAGCCAGAAAAGTTATGTATTGGCTCTCTATCAGTATACAGGACACCATGATTGGGCACATACATGATGCCAAGTCCCCCAAGGAGGCGTGGGACACCTTGGTAAAACTCTATGAAACGAATACCAAGGCACGAAAGATACAGTTGAAGAATGAAACTGTGGAGAAAAAGAGTATGTTTGTGAATGACTATGCATTGAAGATCAAGGGTATTGTGGAATCCCTTGCATCTATTGGTGTTTCAGTAGATGATGATGAGATAAGGTGGAAGTCTGTCTACAATACAAGGCGTTCAAGACATCTATTTAGACTCGGGAAAACATTCCCAATTTCACAGATTTGGTGTCTATGTTGATTATAGAAGAGAAGAGCTTGGATGAAGACCAACAATCTTCACAAAACAAAAACAGTTTAGAGCAATAGGCCTTCTACACAAGTTTAGGAAGAGGATGAGGTAGAGGAGGCCGTGGGACGCGGCCAAGGAGGTGGCCGAACAGGTAATCAGAACCAAGATGGATAATCTGGTCAGTTGGTCATTTTGGACCAAGTTGTGGGTTGGTTGATGCGGTCGTCCTACGTCCATGCCAACCTTGAGCACTATATATAGACTAGTTTGGTAGCTTTAGTTCAACAACTTCATTGTGTTCAAGCATTCTTATAAAGTAAGACATAAAACTCCTTACCCGGACCATCAATTTTTGTAATCAAAGTTTGCAACCAGTAATATTGTTTCCTCTCCACTTCTTTTTGCAATTTAATGCTTTGTATTGTGTTGATCCTGCTTCTGATGTTATGTTTTCTTACACAAGAAAGCACACAATGGATGAGGGCCATGTTGATAGACTTTAACTTCGTGCTTATAAAGCACACTTGCCAAGTGGGTTTTCAAAATTATGTACTGGTGGATAAGTATGTTAGCTACTCTAGTTAACATGGCACTTCATTGACACAATGTTTGCTCTAGTTTGATAGCACTATGGATAAGTGTGTTAATTGCTCTAGTTAACATGGGTGCTTCATCGACATAATGTCTGCACTTCATATGTAAAAGAGCATCTTCTATGTATTGTAATCCCACCTTTTTCATGGGCACTTCATTCCTCTAGTTAATATGGGCACTTCATTGAGACAATGTTTGCTCTAGTTTGATAGCACTATGGATAAGTGTGTTACTTGCTCAAGTTAACATGGGCACTTCATATGTAAAAGAGCATTTTCCATATATTGTAATCCCACCTTTTTCATGTTATAAGCGCTCTTGAGATGCTTCTAGGTCATATACCTCAAGATCACAACATGAGGAACCTGACTTTCTAAGACCAATTGCTTATAAAAGTCATGTAACTAGTCATGGGTACCTTAGGTTACTTACTCTTGAGTGGCCTCGTGAGAAAAGGCATATAGAGGATAAAAGCCACCTTTTTCATGTTATAAGTGCTCTTGAGACGCTTCCAAGTCATATACGTCAAGGTCACAACATGAGGAACTTGACTTTCTAAGGCCAATTGCTTATAAAAAGCGTGTAACTAGTCATGTTACTTACTTTTGAATGGCCTAGTGAGAAAAGGCATATAGAGTATAAAAGCCACCAAACCTCACTTTTGTAAAATTCTTTAGTTTTATTCGATTTTTTGTTTTTCTTAACCACAAGCTATCTATGTAGCTTCATTGTGAATTTTGTTTTTCTTGAAGTTTGCCCCCAAATGTGTATGGACTACCACATCACTTGTGGCATGAAGGGCGGACCAAAAGTCCAATGTGAAACCGCCCTATAATAAAAGCAGTTCTAAGCCAAGGCAAGCTGTTGTGGGCGATGGAGGAAGAGATTCCTATGGCTGTGCCTCTGCAAGATGGCGATGGGTTACATGCCAGCCCCGAAGCAAAGGGCTCAACAGGCATCACGGTCATCACTGGCTACTTGGGCGCTGGCAAAACCACGGTAACAGCTCTCATATCGCTGTTCTTCTGAATTAAGTTGTTTCTTCATGCCATGTATCAAAGACTTCCCCGTTTCTGCAGCTTGTGAATTATATTCTGAAAGCCCAGCATGGAAAACGGATCGCTGTAATCCTCAATGAGTTTGGGGAAGAGCTGGGTATAGAGAGGGCAATGATAAACCAAGGGCAGGAAGGGAGCCTTGTTGAGGAGTGGATAGAGCTTCCCAATGGCTGTGTGTGTTGCAGTGTGAAGCATAGCCTTGTTCAGGCACTCGAACAGTTGGCAGAGCGCCGTGAAAGGTGCGTCCTAACACTACATTGCAAGCACAGTTTTCTTCTTTCCATGTACTTATAGGGAGAGGAGCTTTTTTAGGGTTTTTTTTGGGGGTGTGTGGAAGGAGGGGGGGAAGGGGCTTTTTTTGAGCTCTCCTTAAAAAGAAATGGACTTTTCTTTGTTCCTTGAAAAAATACATCAAAGAAGTTTCTCTTTCATACACTTCAATGCCGGTCAGACCACTCGCTGTTCGTGTGGATGCTCCTGTTTGGGTACAGATTTGATCACATCTTGTTAGAAACTACAGGACTTGCCAATCCTGGTACTATAGCTTCAGTGCTATGGGTGGATGATGAGCTGGAGTCAACAATTTATCTCAACTCAATAATCACGGTATGCATTTGGCTGATCATATCGGTATCATGGATAGCCGTAGTCTGCAAGCTACCTCTTACATTGTGCATTGTATTATTTGTAGCTTGTGAGTTGTGCTTTTGTGAATATCAAGATGGTTTGTATGTTTCTGTGTATATTGATTTGTGCACCTTTTCCAGGTTGTGGATGCCAAGAATTTTAACTACCAATTGCATGAGCATAAGGAGTTGGGGAAAATCTCCGAGGCATATCTTCAGATTGCATATGCGGTTTGCTGAGCTTTTTGCCACAACTCTTTCAGAATTCATCCATTTTATTATTATTAGAAAGTTTGTAGTCACTCAGTAACTTATTGGCTTTTTGGATTATGACTAGTAGGTACATGTAGTATTGGTATATAGCAAGTCAGTGTTGTTAAGTATAGTATATATAGGTGTGAAGAAAATATATTGCGAGGTAGTATTTGGCCTGGCTACATAGGCTAGTCCTCATTATGGCTGAATGTGCCAAACTCAATGTGTTGGTTCATGGATAAAGTCGAGCATAGACCTAGTCTTTTGGCTGACAAGCTGATCATATGAGTAGGGATGTCACATGTGGTCTATGTTGGAGGCATTAGTAGTAGTTACCTGCATGTTGGCTATGATGTGGCAGTTATCGCACATGGCTGGGAAGTCTAGTGGATGGTATTCCATATTGCTAAATTTGAAAGGTGAATTAAGAAACAAAATGCCACCAATGCTACCGTTGGAGCGAAAAACATACACACACATTGAATCTAGCCTTAAGAGGATGTTCACACACATAAGCACTTACACACTAGAGGTGGTTCTCATACAAAGGGCTGTTTCATATGCACGACACTCGGATTCCCATCAATCTCCTCTCCCTCCTTGTATGAAGGCGTGGCTATGGGCACCGGAGTATAAGGCATACATGCCTCGAACCCAAGATGGTGATGAGAAGCCTAGGCAGATCGTAGTCCCCTCCAGGAAGGCTCAATCCACTATGTCATATGCCTTCTCAAAATTGAGTAGTAGCTTGGAAGGTCCCGCATCCTAGTTGTTGTGATGGGAGGGTGGTTGTTGTGATGGGAGGGTGGCCTCCCAAAAAGTGAATATGTTGTTCAAGACACTCCTATCTTGGATATAGCTGGTTTGTGTTGAGTGGATCAGATATGGCCGAAGGCGGAGGCTGAGCGGCTTGGCGAGGATCTTATAGGCCATCTCTAAGAGGGTGATTGGTCTCGAATGGTGAATCTCGAATCTGTCACCTCCCTCCTTGGTGATGAGGCAAACGAGACCTTGTGCCATGCTCCGGGTAGGGAGCTGGATTGCATAACCTCATTGAAAGTTGCCTGGAGGCCAGCCTTCGTGAGGTCCCAATGCGGCATGAAGACAAAAATCAAGAGTCTGTCCTCACTTGGGCACTTCCTATGAGGGAGGGGGGCGACAACAAGCAGTAGGTCAGCTGAGGAGAGAGGGAGATCCATGTCTGGATGGAGTCTTAGACACAAGGCTGAATGTGGTGCTAGACCCTAAGGCAGGCCTCTCATTGGGGGAATTTGGCTTAGCAGAGAGCAGGGTGTGGTAATTCTCTGGGGCAATGTCCCAAATCTTGGGGGCGCGAGGGGGTGGGGAGGTTTTGGTCGTGATCGATCCATCTGGCCTCCTCAAGGATCGAAAACCCTTCCACCACTTGAGACCAAAAGGAGGTACGAACATGATATCTATACTCCACCCTTTGCTCCTCCAAGGATGTTAGTGTGGTGCGGGCTGTGTCTCAATTGAGCTCCAACCCAAGGGTATGCGGGGCTTGTCCTGAAGGTGCTGAAGAGGGGGGAGGCCATGGCAGAGGCCTCTCTCGCTCTTTGAAAGCATTGAGCTGCTCTTGGGTTGCTGTCCGGAGGGCACAATCGAGGGTCTCTGCGGCACCTTGTAGGGGGGAGGAGTAAGTAGAGCATATCTCCTCGATCCGCTTGATCTTTCCCATGTACGATACATCTCCATCCACCAAGCGCAAGAGATTTACAATTTGCAAGCAAATAAAAAGCAGATGCTTTACTTTAGGCCAAAAATCATCGTGTATTTGAAGTAGGCCAAGCTGCCCACTTTGGGCTTGCCACCATTTGTTTCAATGCAAGTCTCTAACTATAGAGACGACAAAGCATAAGAAAGTTATAAGCAAAGCGAGTCTCAAAGTATTTGAGAAGGTCTTTCGTTGTGAACTTTCGCAATTCTAAGGATAAGTGGTGGTGTGTGATGAATGTGATTATCTTCTTGCCTATATCAATCGAGCTTTTGACCCAAGGCAACATGCCAAGATCTTTTAACAAGTTGTTTAAACAATGTACCATGCATAGACTCCATGTCACATGTGGGTATCTGTGCACTAATAATATGACCGTGCAGCTTTGTTTCTACTCTCCAAATCAGTTACAAATTGTACAACATTATTTGGCCCCGCATACTCCACTGCCTCACTCGACATTTTACAAAGAGCAGGTGGTGTTCTTTGGCACACACCACATTCTGTGGACTTTATGTACAAAGACTTGCCCTGGCATGATGCAAGGACACCCTCCAAAGAGTGGCTAAGTATAGCACTCCAGGCATCTCCCATCAAACATACCCCATAGATGTCCCATTTTTCTAACACGAACTAAATCATTAATGCTAGAGACCTCATCTTGCAAAAGTATCTCACGGAACGCAATCATATTTGGGTGATTCATAAGTGGGCCCAAAGGGTGCAATTTAAGCCACCATCTCTTTGAAGATAGGAGATTGGACCACATTAAAAGGGATACCACATGAGTTAAAAAAAAGCGGGCAACAGCTGCATCTGCTTTCCTTTGAGGATGCCATGCAGTACGAAGGGTGCTTTGTTTACCTTTTGTTTGGGTGGAGTATCATTAATACTGGCGGAAGATGCTCCAAACATTGTAGTTGCACTCCCTCAACTTCCTGATCTTTGGCTGCTTCCATGACCCTTAGTGGGAGGAGGTCTACTTGTAGCATTTGCTGGAGTTGTGGGTATATCTTGAGTCTCTCTTTGGCTTCCTGGAACAGGGTACATTTGATAATCACGCTTCATCTTTGCAGCTTCAGTTGTGGGGATTTGCTTACACTTTACAATGCCATATCCATTGAGACCAAGTAAATGGGCTTTTACTCAGTCAAGAGCCCCACCCCTCTCAAGTCCACAATGTTGGCATTTAAACCTCTTGGCACCCCCTTTTTTACTGTCATACTTGGTCAAAATGTCAACTTGTTGCCACCAATAATCAGCTTGGGTCATCTTCTTCTCCCTTTGGCATTCAAGCATTTGAGCCTCCATTGCTTCAAGATTCATTTCCAAGGCTTAATCCTCTAGCTGAGAGTCAAAACTTGATCAAATGAATGAGAGAGAGAGAGAGAGAGAGAGAGAGAGAGAGAGAGTTATATTAACGTCTTCAAAAGACCCAAAGGCAAAGGGTCTATGAGATCAAAATGATGTGTACATAGTGTCCATGAAATCTCGTCATGGGTGAAATAAGAAAAAGCACTAGTAAACTAAAAGTGAAAACTAAAAGCTAAGATCTCAAACTGTGAGATTATACAAGATGAAAAATCTAAATCCTACTATGCCAGGTATAGGGTACAATAAAAACAGTCAATCAACCTTGTATATCAAGCAAGGGCCCATCCAGGATGTCCATCATGGGTGATGCAAGAAGGCTAGAGATGTTGATAGTCTGTTGTGAGGATGAGGTTGCTCAATGGCAGGCGAGGATCTCCTGAATCCAGGGCTGATGAGCTGGGGGTGGTTGGGTCCGACCGGACGAGGGTATGTAGCTCTCTGGAGTGTGTGTGCCCGATCTGATGTGACTCCCATGGGCCTGCTTCAAGGGGGAACTGGGGCTCTGGTGTCTCCCTATCCACCCCTCCAGGTTGGAAAAAACTGGTGATGGTGAGCTGAGAGGAGGGCTGTTGGGGGCAAGGATCTTTGAGTAGTGACTCTGTGTCAGCTGATCTCTAGTAGGAAGAGTCCAAGGCACCTCTGATCTGGGTACTCCATGATCCAGGACAAGGGTCCAAAGCCCTCTCTGTATCTAAGACTTAGAGAGAGAGAGGATCTAGACTTGGAGAGATTGGAGAGAAAGGGAACTTAGAACTAGCTCTCTGTTTGAGACTGTTTGAGAGAGAGAGAGAGAGAGAGAGAGAGAGAGAGTGAAAAGAGAGAATTTAGTCTTTGCCACTTGGAGTCTAAAACTACGAGAGACTAAGAGAGAATTTTTTGGTTTGTGTGTAACAGCAAGATAAGGGGCTATTTAAATAACTTTCTGAAGCCTGAAGCTGAAGCTCGCAGAGTACCAATTTCCGTCATCAAGCGTTAATGATAGCATGTCATCATTCATGGGTTGGTGCAAGAGCTGGAGATTTGGAATGGGGCGTGGACACGCAGTGCCTTCAAGCACTTAGCTAGGAACTTTTACGCATATGGCTGGTGTCTTGCAAGTTGCAACACCCGGCGCTTACACGTTTCCCAAGCTCCAGCTTAGTAGGTGGCCACGTGTGCATAAGTGGCCACCTTAGCCTTATAATTAAGGTGTAAAACACCTTAGTAAAATGGCTACAAAATGGTGCATGTATCCACGAATAAACCCACCGCTGAAATGGCTGCCGAAACATGGCGGAAATGTTTCGAAGAGCTCCCAGCCGCCATTTCGAAGATGTTCCACCAGGGAACCTCGTTACCATCATGTGAGCTGCTGTTTCGGCGTTCCCTCTTCAACCACAGACGTTTCCTGCTTCTATGAAGACGACATGCATTTTTGCACAAATGCTGTTGTGGGCTGAATCGGACCTGATTTGGGTGGAGATGACCCCGTTTTGCTTAGCGTTTTGTTGCCGAAGCAGACCACCCTGCTGCACTGAAGATGGGCTGCGTTTTTGCTGATTGACCCCTTGATGTGCTACATTTTCTGCTCTACAAGCTGTGTAGGTGCTTGCGTTTTACTCCAGGGCATATTCTGAACAGGAGATGCACCTCTTCTTCCTTGCGTTCATGGCTGAATGCCGGTCGCCAACTGTATCACCTGCTGTACAACACCTATGACCCGCATTTCCTTCTACACGCTGCCGGATGATGTGTTTTGCTTCAGCACTGCTGTGGGCTGCATGTAGACCTCATGTAGCCTGTGTTTATGGCTGAAAGGCTGCTACTGATAATTGTGCTCAACCATAGACGTGCAAGATTGCTGAGAGATGGCTGCGGGCTGTGTGGACAGCAGGTGCCTCAGGGAGAGGTACATGTGACAGGACACAAACTGAGAAAAAAAAAACGCAGCACAGGCTGAGAAGACGCACAGCTTCATATAGGGGGAAAATGCAGCATAGCATAGTAATGATGGTGGCAGCTCTGATGAGAAATGCATAGAGGAGATGTATAGACGAGGTGGCTAAGGTGGCTCTGATACCATGTTAGCACTCATGGTGCCAAGATGGAGCATTTGCAAAGAGGGATGAAGGACCAAGGCATGACTATGGTCGATGGAGGAAAGCCATGGTGGCTGTGTGTGTGTGTGTGGAGAGAGAGAGAAAGAGGTGACAACAATCACAAGAGAAATATGTCACACAACTCAAATGATATACTTGTAATTAAAGAACCTCCCAAGTACATGCTTTTATAAATATCAAGCCTTATCTTCTGATCCAGACTTTAATAAGAGCTGTTCACACCCATAGAGGGTGTTCACACCAACTAACTCCTAAATACTCAATAGATCCACATCTGTCCAGTGAAGGGTCGGGGACGTCTTGCCCACAAAATAGATCAAGCTCTATTAACGAGAGAGAGAGAGAGAGAGAGAGAGAGAGAGAGAGAGAGAGAGGCATTAAAGTCTGCGAAGGGCCAAGAATGTCTAAGAAAAAGTTGAGGGCCTATGAAACACTTGTTTTTTGAAGGTGAGATGTAAAAGACCAGAGAGGAAACTTGTCTAAACAGTGTATTGTCGTTTATGTACTTACATTAATCATGTCTGGCAGGATGTTGTGATTGTCAACAAGATTGATGCAGTGCAAACAAAAGATGGAAGCTGTACATCATCAGAACTTGATGATTTAGAGACTGAAATCCATCAAATTAATTCTTTGGCAAAAATAGTGCGTTCAGAGCATTGCAGTGTTAATCTGAATGACATTCTTCACTGCAGGGCATATGATGCTAAGGTGAAATGCACACTTCTATGTATACTATGGACTTGTTGAGATTAGGTAAATATTTACAGGCACAGAATTCCTAATACTGTCCTCCGGTACGTATGCTAGCAATTTGCCAGCAGGAGCACACTTATGGACTTGCGGAGTTCAAATAGGAATTCCAAATATCATGATCTTGAAGTGGCTACTGTTTGTATAACTGAATCTGGTTCAGCCTGTCTTGATAAGGTATGCCCTGACGGTTGACCTTTGGTACTGTTCAAGCTAGAAGACCAGTCTCTTTAACACTGGTTAAATCTGGAATTAAGCTAAAAGACCAGTCTCTTTAATAGTGGTTAAATCTGGAATTAATGTTGGGTGCTTGTTGCTGCTAACCATTGAACCATGTCTTGTGTGCAGGTGAATGAATGGTTGGAGCGGCTACTATGGGAACACCAAGGGGTTGAAATACTTCGTGCAAAAGGAGCCTTAAATATTTATGGCTCTGAGCTTTCCCACATGCTCCAGGTTAATGATTTGATGGTTTTAGGAGACTTGGACATGCCAATTCTTTAAATTTAGTCAACAAGTCTAGTTCTTTCATATGCAGGAGTGTCTATGTAATTAGAGGGGCCATTAATTCGCACCACCATAATTACCGTTCATTAACTACTCCCGCATATGGTGCTTGTAGGTCCACCTGAAGCTTGAGGTGTCGATCTGTGAATGCCACATGCACATTCATGGTCCAGAGTAATGGTGTGGTCACAAACCCTAAGGGGCTTCTTTAGGAATGGGCCATTATGTCAATGAGAAGGAAAGATGTCCTCTGATTCTTGGTGGTGTGGGTGTTGCGGTGGATGGGTTTCTAGCAACGGTATGGTGACTCGAATTCTTTCTGAGTTTGGAGATGTTTATGGGTAACTTGCTGCCCTCACAAGGTCACCTTTTTCTAGTTAACAGCTCACAACAGCTTTGCAATGTCCAATTGCACGTGATGCAGTTCCAGCCCCACTGCTATGGGACAGCCCTGCAAACCAGTAGGTGTAGTGCCAGATTGCGCCCTTGATCGTCCATGACCACCTTGGCTACCCCTTAATGCTTGGCAAACAAAATGGAGACAGGTCCCACCCTTCACAATGAGGAGGACAAAGAGGGCCTTGCACTATGTTTGGACCAGCACAAGACTGCCACAAACTCTGCAAGACACATCCATGACTAGGGATTTCAATCAGGACACGATCAGCAACCCGACTGCTTGGGACATCAGCGGGCATTGCAGGGAGGACATCAAGGGCATACCACCCCACCTTGCCTGCAGAGACAATTAGAGCCATCTGGACTGATCCCATACACATGCCATGCTAATCTGTTCAGGGGGCTGCCTAGTGGGATTGTGGTTGCGCTGCCAGAGCTGGAGCAGAATCCCCTATTGGTGTAGTGAAAGGAAGGAGGCTGGGCTGGACCAGATCTTGCCCTGGATCCCACTTCACTTGATAGTTCTCCCATAGTAGCCAAAGATGCTACGTGGTATCTTCACCCATGTAGATTATTGAAAGGTTGATGTACCATTTACATCCAGTGCAGACCACCATCTTGACTACTTGGATGAGGCACATAGATTCTCTAGGTGGCCGCCTAGGTGGGAAGTAGGTTAGTTTCTGAGCCAATGGTGAGTACCACAGGGGGGGCAGCTTATCATGGAGGCCAACCACCCACAAAGAAATGCTGCATGGGAAGAAATGGCCACCCATCATGTTGGAGGGGAAAATACCCTTGACACTCTCTTGGGATGGCAGACTTGACGGTGAGGGTATGATCCATGGACTCGTGCAGCTTGGCTGTGCACTTCTCCTGCTGCCCTGCTTTGCATTTCAGGATCACCGATTGCTAAGTGCCAAATAGAATCAGGGTCTCCCAGTGTGACACATTGCTGTTGCCATCTTTTCTTGACTAAAGAAATGAGTATATATATATATATATGTGTGTGTATATATATATATATATATATATATATATATATATATATATATATATATATATAATATTTTTTTATTTTTTTTTTCAGAAAGAGACTTCTATTAAGTATGAGAAAAACATACAACAATCACAGCTATAAGCCGGAAGAGAATAGAATCACCCCAATATGTAAGGTGATTTCAACCACTGAGGAGCATCATGATGCCATGTAAGACCCGTGGTACTAGAGGAAAAGAAGATGCCATGGTCCCATTCTTGCATAAATATCACACGCTTCGCCTGAGCAGAATGAGAGGGTCCTTGAATGCGAGCCCAAGTAGCCATAAGAGTGTGGATGATATCACCCCATATAGTACTAATGCGTTGAGACCCAAAAATCTGGACACCCTCAAATAGCCTCCGTGCATCTAGCTCTCCAGATCTGCCATGTTGTAATACTGGCAATAATCTCCCAACTGGTGTCAATCCTCTGTCTAGGGGGTGTATAATCAGAGTGAGGAACATCCTGCAATAAACCATGCTGGGCAATACCTCTACGAATGAAAAAAATAGAATCTGTACCATTGCCCTCATAAAAAAGTTGCGGACTGGACTGGGAGAGCCAAGCAATTGCCCCCCAAGTCACATGCATGGCTCGGCCACTCAATTTGCCCATAAGTTGGACTACAAGATCCCAAATCTGCTGTGCAATGCTGCACCCCTATAGACTATGTTGTACAGACTCAGAATCTGCCGCACATCTAGGACAGGAAGGTGCTACACCGAAAACTGATCTCCATCGATTGGTGGGGAGACCACCATGTAAGAATAACCAAAAGAAATGAGAGATATGGCTCCTTCTGTATGAGTCCCAAAGTCTATGCTAATATCTGCGCGCTGTATCACTGGAGAAATATCATAGCTCTCTCAATGAGGCCTGAGAGTAGGGATCCTATGCATCTGTCGAGTGAGGAGAAGCCTGGCATTCCGAACAGTGAAACTGAAAAAAGAAAGGCTTTTCAAAGGATCGAAGGCATCAATCCACTCCCACTCTCCTGGATCCCACTGAAGATATCTGATAGGACTGCCACCATATAGCAACACCAAGAGCCATGAGTCACTATCTGAGGAGAAGGGTCAATGAACCAGTGCTTCCCCGAGCGACCAACAATCCTCACTGGACTAAGCCTAGTGTTTGGTATGATATCCTCCATACTACATCTCCTCAATCTCCCACCAGGCATGATAGAATACATGAGGAAATCTATATCCTCCTGGCATGGCAGAGCAATGACCTGCAGAGGTATGCCTATCCTCGAAAAAACTCCCAGCCAACTCGGATGATAGTCTCTGTGAAAGGTCCTAGAAAGCCACCATATGGAATAGCTGCATCAATCTGATCAATACGAATGCGAGAGCCCCTAAGATGCTGAGTGGATGCAACTCTCCGATCCTCCGGAAGACTCTTAAAGGTCTTCCAAGCAAGAACTGTGTATGCGCATCTCTCCCATCCTGACCATTGCATATAACGAGATGCACCAAGTGGCCGACCAGCCTCATCCCTAATGAACTCGTTCCACATAATAGGTTGTCGGTCAGCCTCGTCCAAAGACCTAGGAAGCCTTTGTCGCAAAAAATATCTCATGCTTCTCCATGCTCTGACAATGGCTGCAATAAGAGGGGAAGATGGTGCCCTAATATCAGCCTCTGTGAACAAAAAACGTGTGTTGGGCATCCAGTCTCTCCCGACCCTGGGTGTACATCTGGAAATCTGAGACAAGAAAAAATCCTTCCAAGGCTTAGTGCCTGGTAGGAAACCTCTGACCACAAGTTTGCAAAGCAACGCCCTGCATTGAACATCCGGATCGATAATATTCAAGCCCCCCTCTCTTTTGGGCTAAATAACTGTGAGCCAAGCTACCCTGGCACGAGTGTATGAGGTGCCATCCAAGCCCGACCAGAGAAAATTGCGGATCAATCTCCGCAATCGGCCAATGCACGCACGAGAGAAGCACCAACAAGAGGCAATAAACCAAGCTGAGACAAGCAAAACCTGATTAGCCACCAAAGCTCTGGAGGCTAAAAACAGAACTCCTCTAGTGCTACCCGGAAGGAACATAAGCATATATGTGAAGCCTCCAAAAACAGGGTTGTGTCATCAGCTAACTCAGAGTCAACCAACTCCTCATGACTACGAAGAGGCAACCTCATTCCTGAAATACCAGCAGTGGAGCTGAGAAAGATGCTCATGGTCTCTGCAACTATGATATATAATAAAGGGGCTAATGGGCAGCCCTGTCGTACTGAGCGAGAAATCTGAAATTGCTCTCCTCTATCACCGCAAGCAAGAACTCTACTGTGGGCATCACGATACATGCATGAAACTCCCTTGATCCATCTCTGAGAGAAGCCCATATGACTAAGAGTACCCCCAAGAAAGTCCCAATCCACTCTATCATAGGCCTTCTCAAAATCCAAGAGCAGAATGGCTAAGGGCTGATTACTCGTTTTAAAAGGGGCAGGCGAAGGCAGGCGGTGGGCAGCAGAGGGGCTAGCGGGGGTAGCTGAAGGGCAGGCAGGGACTGAAAGGCTAGCAAAGGGCAGAAGTTGGGCAGGCGAAGGGGGGTGCGAAGGCAGCAGAAGGGCAGGCGAAGGCAGCAGAGGCAGGCGGGAGCAGCAAAGAAACAGGCGGAGGCAACAGAAGGCAGGCGGGGGCAGCAGCGCAGGTTCACGTCACTTCCAAAATGAGTATATTTGCCTCGGCATCTTACCAATGTGCACTGCTGTTTGAGAATGTCCAGCACCAAGTGATGTACCAGTTTGTGACCAAGAGCCCCTGGTTCATCGCCACCACGTGCCTGGCCAAAGATAAAAATGCTGTACTCCAATAGGGAGGCCTTTTGTGATTGCTTGTGAGGGGGCCAAGCTGCTACTCCATTGAGATGCACGTATTGACGTAACAGCCAGTGTTGATGTTTTGATGGCAAGTAAATTTCAGGTGACCTCATCTGCAACCTGAGTCCAAAACGAGGTTTGTGCTTGGTATGCGATTCAAAAGTGAATGAAATCTCCTTGGTGGGTTACAACATATTTGAGTTTGCTGACTTTCACCTACGCTTTCTAAAACACTTCCACACAAGCGCTCTACTTGGCCCCTGTAAGAGAAACTAAAGCTATTCTGCCCTCTATAGGTGCGCGTCTAGCAACTCTTGCAGGCACTAAGAGGCAAGGCTTGACTGATGTTTAGATCCCAAAGCTTTGGGCAAAGAGAAGCACATGATGGCAGTGACGAAATGCGTAGTTGACTGTGCAGTGACTGCTGTGTTTAGGGGGATTGAGAAAGCTGAGGCTACCTCGTTGATATACGTAGGCCTGGCATGTTGAAGGATGAAATGTTGTGCAAGGGAGCAATGAGTTTCCACTGTGATGCAAAACCTGTATACAGAGCAACTCCCACCAAAACGAATGATCCACAGGGTAGTTTGCCACTATTTGTTAGGAGCCTAGAAAATGACCATGGGGTTTAAGATAGGCATCAAGTAAACAAATTTAGCTCAATCTTTCTGCTCATTGCTGACATGATGTTGGGATTCTTACCCAGGCTGTCCGAGACGTCTACGAAATTGTTCCAGTTCAAGCATGGGGAGCTAATGAGACACGGATTAACAAGATTGTCTTTATTGGTAACTTTCTTTTTAATCTTGTCCTTCTGAATGCTGGGTTTTTAGAAGCTTTGTAAACCCATTTGAGTGATATGCAGGTAAGAACTTGAACAAGGAGAGTCTGGCTGAGTCGTTCCGGGGTTGCATCTATTATGAATAAGCTGCATTGGACTTGTTCATGCCGCTGCAATGTGCCAAACTAAAAGTTCTTCAGGGTTCCATGTGGCTTCAAATGAGTTTTTAATCCACATACACAATACTGCAACTTCGTCTCGATTTGAGAGCAAACCAAGAGGCTTGGCTCACATAGTTTGTTTGATATGAAAGCAAGAGGGAGAGGAGACACTCACACAAGCCATTTCGAAAGTCAGGGTGTAAATGAGGCATTCCATCAAAAAAGGCCTAGTTTTTTAGGAATTTAGGGTAATTGTTGATAATTATCCTTGAGCCTTGCTAATTATTTTATACACGTGTATTCAGAGTGTCAAAAAAGGATTTATTTTAAAAAATAGCCATTACATATCAGGGTCACCTCCAAATATATGTGCAATGCATAGGAAAATCATCCATGTCAGGACCTTCCTCTTTCAAAAGATGCATAAATTGTTGAGGTGGTGTTGGCATTACTTTGATTTTCTAACCAAAATATCGACAAGCAGTGTCATCCATTGCTATGTGGGAGGCTAAAACTTTGATCCTTGGCTTTGGAGCTTCCCTTGGATGCCATTCTTGGGACCAATGGTCATGCTCGTTGCACTTCGCATTTAAGGCAACCTTAAAGTGTTTCGGCACATTAGGCTCTCTCTCTCTCTCTCTCTCTCTCTCTCTCTCTCTCTCATACATGGTGCATTGTGGAGGAAAAGAAAACCTCAATGCCCATCAGCGATCCTCTCCTTTGGGGAAGTGTTTACACGGCAACTTTATGATGTCTTAGATTAGTCCACAACACCTCATATGTCCCACATTCCATGTCTTGGATCATCTATCCCCTAAAACACTATCAAGGTCACTAGAGCGTTATTAAAGCTGCACAATGTTAAGGCAAAAGATCATGGCGATCCAAGTGCAGAGCATTTTTCACATGATCATCATATGTTAGTTTCCATTCTTGTAGAACTTTTTAATAGAGCCCTCTTTGAAGGCTTTTCCCTTGGATCATGAACACCATTGCTTCCATCGACAAAGTAGGTGGTTCCATGGATCCAAATAATTACAACTCTCATGATTGGCCTAGATTTATGGGGCAATACTTGATTCTAAGATCAGCTTCATGGTAGAGGTCTGTGAACACAGCCTTGGGGATAGATAGGCTTCAATAGAAATACATGCCATCATAGAGGAGGAAAGATAGGCTAGATGTATAACTTGATTAGATGTGTTGAAGACCATGAACTTGGTTTTGCCGAGATGGTATGTGAGGTCTCTATTGCAACAAAATCTCAGCAATGCATCCAAATGTATATGCAATTCCTTTGCAAAGGGTGAGATCTCATAACACACATAGTCAGGCAGAGCCGATGGTATCCCATGAAATGCATGTTGTACGTGGAGAGTATGCATGCATTGTGGGTAGGGCAATTCCTCTTAGGAAATTCGTCCGGTATACATAGTTTTTAGTGGGTGCACCTGAGGGCAAGTCCCACAGTACCTAGGCTCCTCCGGGAGTACTTCATTGTTGTCGTGCCTAGTTCATGGGTCTTCCTGGGTAATGCCGTAAGGAAGTAGCGAAACCGTCTTTGAGAATAGAGATGATGAAGCCAATGACAAAAGCATTTCTCTGTTCGAGTCTTTGAAAGAGCTTGCTCGCTTTTGACCTTGGCTCGAAAAACAAAAAAAAGTATGCATGCACCATTGGTGAGGTGGAGGTTGAGATTATTTGTTCAAATGCCAATCCTACTATGAGATCCGAGGAAGATTCCATTCTCTTATGGGATATATTCAGACTCCATTCATGGGTCATGCAACATGCTTATAGATGCATGTCATTTGCCATGTAAATAGTGAATAGCCAATTGAGGGTATCTTCTCATTTCCTCACAGTTGAGTCAGGTAGAGCCAAGGGAATCCCATGAAATGCATGTACATGCAAAGTATGCACCACTGGTGAGATGGAGGATGAGCTTATTTGTTCAAATGCCAATCCTACTATGAGATTAGAGGGAGACCTTATTGTCTCTTATGGGATAGATTCGGTCTACCTACAAGTCATGCATTATGAGGAGACCGGAGATGTTTGGGCATGGAGCTTTGTCGCCAATGCCGAGGAAATGCTGTGAGAGAAAGAGCTAGCAAGGCTCCTTCCAAACCTCCATCATAGATTTATTTGGGTCATTGTCACCGTCGATAATGCTTTGATAGGAGCAGTAGTAGCAAGATCAACTAGGTCCATGACGGCCTATGTGGTCATATTATCCTTTGGCTCCACGTACATATACGAGTCAATGTGTGTTATCCCTTCAGAGAGCCAAACACCATATATCTTTTAGGCCTCATCCTTTGACTTGGTAGCTACATACCCATGATATCTTTTGATGACATGGTGAGTTTCAATCTCACAGAAGGGAGATGCTATGGCTGCTTGTCCACACATTACTATCATGTAGCATCACATGGATACTTTAACTTATTAAACTAGTTTTGTAAAGTTTTTTGTTTTGCATGGTTCAGTATTCATCATGGATACATTGTTCTACCTTTTTGGTCTTATAGACCTTGTGAGTCTTTTGAAGATTTTAATATATCTTTCTTTCTTTGTCTCACTCTCTTGTAGCCCCCGGTGTGCTTGTGGACTTGTGCTATAGCTCTCTTGTATCATTCTAAAGGATCTAGAATCTTGAGAGTCTATAATCCCACTCTCATGATCAAACACATTCTATTTTTGGCAATTGTGCAAGGATCATAAGCTGGGATTCTATGAGTGTTTTTGCCTCATGAAGTTCCCAGATATAGGGCTAGTTTTATGGTTTAGCATTAGATTCAAGGTTGAGGGGAGCATGAGCTTTTGTTTAAAAATCTTTGGACCTCAAATTGTATCGATTCTCTAAGCTCTATAAAGGGTCTTGAACTTGGAAAGTACAAGTAAAAGTAGTGTTGTGGTCATCAAGGATGATCTATTCTTTCTTTATTATTATTATTATTATTATTATGAGAGAGAGAGAGAGAGAGAGAGAGAGAGAGCTTTGTCGATTTTTGCACAAGCCAAAATAGCTTGAGACCAACTATAAACACCAAGGTTGTTAATGCCTTAAACAAATTCACTCAAAAGTGATAAATGCCAAAACCTACTAGTTTGCTTATGGATCTTCATGGTCTAGAGATACACCCACATTAGAAGAAAACTATTTTCCTAGCCAATAAAAAGAAGAACAATGTTGAAATGTAACAGTTTTCAAATAAATAAACAAATAATCCTTTGATTTGTTGATTTTAAAGCAAAAAAGAAAAATAATTTACGATTTGTTAAGTTTAAATTTAAAGATGTTTTTTTTTAAGTTTCAACTAGTGCAAAAATCAAGTATGGTTTTTGTAATAACATTGAGAGGGTTTATGCTTCCATCTTGAAAGATTGCCCATTTACCAGCTTGCTTAAAGTTTGGGCAAAAATCAAGTATTGTTTTTTTAATAGCATTGAGAGGGTTTACGCTTCCATCTTGAAAAATTGCCCATTTACTAGCCTTACGAGCTCTCAAAGTTTGGCCAATTGTACTCCCTCTTGCTTCAATTGCACTCCTCTACTAACTACTTTGTGCCTTGAGGGTTTTAGATAGGAGAGAGAGAGAGAGAGAGAGAGAGAGAGAGATGTACTAACATGCACAAAGTCCAAGTATGACATGGGACAAGTTAGACTAGAAAAGTTTAAGTTAGGCTATCAATAAAGGAAGAAAGAAATTTTTTCCCTTTATGATATCAACTTATTTTTGGTACCAAATTGATATTCCTATCCATGTGTTTCAAATAAGAGTCAACACAAAGGGAGAGACATAAACTACTTGGCTAAGGGACAACCGTTACAGTTTTATCATTGTCACATGTTATCACCACAATAGCTTGAATGTGGTAACAAGACTGTATGCTAAACAAAGGGTAGCCAAATAAAAGCAGCAAGGCAAGTAGCACATGCATCAACTTTGAAAGAAGCAACAACCAAGAAATTGCTATGGCTAAAAACACCAACATTATGCCTATAAGTAAGGAAATTATTAGAGAGGCATGTCAAAAAAGGTGACAATTATGTCACTATACAAATTGGGTAAAATACTACTTTGAATGCTTTCTTATTACCGTTCTCTCGAAGCAAAGCTTTGGAAGAGATCTAATTAAAATCGATTGATAAAGCCAAAAGACCATCCTAAGAGCAAACAATGATCCCCAAGGTATTAGAGAATATCCTAACCAAGTGGAGGAGAAGCTAGGTTCAAAAAATCCCAAGAGTTGGTAAGGGAGTGCCAAGCTTGGTTAGAAGGGGAACCTCAAACTAGCTCTAGGATGAAACCAAATGTCAGAGAACTCAAATATGAATAACCAATAGAGAAACTCCAAGAGGTGCTCAAAATCCAAGCTAAGGACTCAAAAGTAGCTTGAAATGCACCATTAATGGGGCAAGCCAATCTATTTTTGTGTATGTTTGGTGATGACCTAGCTGTATCATAAATCTCATAGCATTGCATATCTATGCCCACCAATGCCAAGAAAAAAAGCAGCCAAAGACATTGCATAACCCTTTGCCTTCTTATCCTCAAAAGTGCAAAACTCCATAGCCACCACTTTAAGGAACCTAAGCCTATGATGAAAGGAAATTAAACATTGGATGGAAGGTACCTTCCATAACTAGCCAAACAAGAGAAGACTTTTAAGTCTAGTGTAGTGTTCATTCAAGCCTCGGATCACAAAAAGAACTACTCAAAGTAGTAGTGAATAAACTTGGTCACACCTACAAAAGTGATAATAACAATGCGGTACCACCAATCATCTATAAAGGACAAGAAGTAACATCAATCTGAGATGGTAATGCTAGTGTAAGCATAGTCACCAAGAAATGACCATATGATTTTTTAAGTGTCTTGTGAGATCTTAAATTCAAATCACATGGCATGAGTTTTAAACATACTTTTATGGTAATGAATTTCCAACAATAATCAAGCTCATACAATGTTATACTTGGATGCTTATACATGCAAGAAGAAAGTCTTGTGCATGATTGGGATACAAATCATATATATATTAGGAAAAGTGATTAGACCTTAAAATTTAACGTTCACACTAGAAAGACTCACCCATAGGTGGAGGAATATTTCTAAAAGAGTTACTTTCCATGACTAGAAATACTCACCCACTCTAGAACGCTCACCCACACTAGAATGACTAGAACATGACATAAAGAGTTTAAAATTGCTTTTAGATCTACAATGATTACGTATATTGATGCAAAACCCTAGACGATGATCTAAACAAACCCATGGGCAGAGGAATACTTGTAAAGAGTTTAAAACTATTTTTAGATCTGAAACTATTAGCCTATGTTAACAAACGGATAACAAAACCCTAGAAGATGAACTAAACAAACCAAAACATGAATCTCTTCCTAAGCCTAATTACTCAAATAATAAGATGTATTTTTTGGCATGTTGCTAAAGTGGCTAGGGATACATTATGCATCTGCAAGTAGGGAAGTGATACTTCATTGTATATGATGAGAGCATAGCCATTCTTTGATTTTCTAACAAGATGAAACCTGGTCAAGATAAATTAGGAAATCAACGTAGAATTTTTGTAAAGGGGACCTAACTTGAGATGAAACCTAGTCAAGATAAACTAGGAAATCGTTGTATAATTTTTATAAACTTCAAAGAGGGGAAATAAACAATCAAACCTGTGTCAAGTCACAATCTACAAACGAGAATATGAGCTAAACAAAAATTGTCTCTTACTTATATGTGAGAGCTTATCATAAACTATTTTTGTATGAATTAAAGTGCATCCTAGAGCAACCACAATTTGCCCTTACAAACATATTTTTGTAAATTCTATTGACTATAGAACTATTAGAAGTATTGAGGTTTTAAAGATTCAACTCTACATAACCCTTTGTTATGTCCACATTGCAATGCAAGATGAGGTGCTTCTCATCCAATGCTACATAGGGTGCTAGATCCATTGGGGGAGAGCCAAACAACTACTTTTTCAGCTCCTAATAAATTGGTAATATCTTGTTATGCCAAAAAGAGCCTCTCTAGAGCACCCATTCAACTCCAAGAACTTTCAAGAATGCAACCTCATCATCATCCTATTTTGTGAATCTTATTCAAGAGAAAATCTCATCATTAGCAACCACTCCAAGTGATGATACCATCACACACACACACAAAGGAGTCTCAATTCCTCTCATATGTCTAAAACCACAAGGCTCATGAAAACACTCCCTTTGTCTAAGCCAATTTCATCAATTTTGGTAAACCCTATTATATAGGTTCTTAATCCCATGACTATTCCATTAGCCACCCAAGAGAAATCCGCTTCATCACATACACATCAATGCCACACCTAGCTACCAAGAACCTATCATATAGGTTCTTAATCCCATGACTATTCCATTAGCCACCCAAGAGAAATCCACTTCATCACATACACATCAATGCCACACCTTGCTACAAGATCCCTATCTTTGACTTTGACTACCAATTAAATCACATTTTTAACCTCATCATTGACAAACTTTTCTCAACTTCAAGGTTTATCCACCCATTTAAAGTTTTGTGATGTGAAAGATCCTACTTCTTGTGAGTGCTCTTATACATCACACGTCAATGATCCTCTTACACTTTTGCATGCCTTGGATTTACTTCAAAAACTTCACCTTACTTTACCTCCCAATGGTTCTTCCATACTTATTTGAATACCTACTCAACACACCATTGACCTCATATCCACTAGTTGGCGAGGAGTGTCTTCTACAAGAAACTTTGTATATCAAACTTCATGGAGGTGCCCCCCCCCCTCTAATATTTATTTAGCCACGCTAAATGCTATTAGAATCTCCTTATCTCTCCCATCATCTAACCCATCAGAAGAGGCAATACAGAGGCTTTAGAAGCTAATTAGTAGCCTTCATGGGCTTAGGACGACAGAGCACGCACATTACACATGAAGCGATGACAAGCACAGATCAGGCCAACAAGCACATCATACATGAAGCGATGACAAGCATAGATTTCATTTAATTCTAAAACACCAAGTCATGAGCATTTTAGACCTGGTCTCGTTAATAGCAGCCCATGAATACACCGACCAATAATAAGACCCATATATAAGCAGCCCCTCAATCCATAGCTAAAATCATCTCATTCTATGCAAATTTCCATAGATAACACATATAGATTTGCACCTGATTGGATTTTCTAAAGACTAGTACTAACAAAGGAGATGTCAAATTGTTGGTACCATGCTTGAGGAGCTTGTTTCAGCATGTCTAATGCACCTTTTTTTGAGTCTATAAAATTTAGTTTCTGATTTAAATATCATAAATCCTTGTCGTTGCACCACGTAAACCTCCTCCTTGAGATGTTTATTTAAAAAAGCTAGTTTTACATTCATATCATAGAAGTTAAATCCCTCAACTTTTATAAATCCCTTGCCATGATTTGGTTATGTACTTATTTAAATGAGCCATCAGATGTAAACTTGATTTATTACACCCACTTGATCTTGCATTTTTATGGTAAGGCTGTAAGGATAACAAAGGATAGACAATAGCGAAAGCATGATCAATACAATACGAAGCACTAAATTACAGAAAGAACTGGAGAAGAGTAAACAATATTACTGTTTGCATACAAACTAATGGCATCCACCCACCACCCATGTGCTCTGGATAAGGAGCTTTGATGGTAATTAAGACACACTATGAATGGTGCTTATACAAGTGTGCTTGAACACAAAGAACTTGATGATGAATTAAGACTACCAAACTAGTCTATATATAGTGCCCAGGCATGGACATAGGTCAACTAGATTAGCCAACCAACAACTTGGTCCAAAATGACCAATCGACCATATCATTCGACAAGGACCATATATTAGACTACAACACAGTCCCCAGCTCCCACACCCACCATGAGATTATCTGGATCCTCAAACGGGTCGAGGGACCACATAATAATGTGTCCTCGATTTGTTGTCTAGCACTCACTAATGTGGTCACATAGCCTACACAAGCATGCATCCTACTTGTTGCCAAAGTGCCAAGTCTACATAAGTTATCTCCTAACCTGGCCCACACTTGGCCCCACCATCCAATGTCTAAATTGGGAATCGTCAGCAGGTGCTCACCAATGGCTACTCCTCATAAAGGGGGCCTTTCATAATAGAGTGCACATCTATCACCCACAAAAAAAACATGAGGGTGGAACATTAATAGAGCACATCTATCACCCGCAAAAATAACATGAGGGTGGAACATTGAGCAAATGCTTTTCCAAATCCTCCTTTTAATGTCCACCCGTAGGTGAACTACCTCTTCAATCCAACGATGAAGATGGTGCTCCAACAAATCTCTCCCCATAGCCTTTGAGAAAATGTCTACACAATTCTCTATTGTTAAAGCAGATAAGATTCACCTTTCCATCCATGATAAGCTCACAAATAATATTGTATCTCAATGTGCTTTGTGTGAGACTGTATCTTAACGTGCTTTGTGCGAGCATGAAACATTAGGTTCTTGGTAATTACCATGCACTTCTGATTGTTGCATAGTAATACTATCACTCCCTTTTGAGTAATACCTATGTCTCCTAAGATCCTTCTCAACCAAACTACTTATGAAGCACAACATGTTACCTTCTTATACTCAGCCTCTATATATAGAAGAAAGTGTTAGTGTAGGGTGCTTCTTGCTTTTTTAGTATATAATTCCACACCCAATAAGAAAATAATAACTAAAAAAATATCTTGCTATCATAATCTCTTGCCCAATCTAAGTCACAAAATCTAGTCAAAGAATTTTCTTGATTTGTAAGTGGTGCTATACCCAATGGTACCTTTGATATTGTACTTTAACACCCACATCCCTACCCCAATGGTTCTCATGGAGCTGATCTGAGAACCTACTAATGACACCACTACAAAGCTGATGTCTGGCTATGCATTGCAGAGGAAGATCAAACTCCTCTCACGAACTTCCTATAGTCTTTCATATCCTCAAGTGGAGAGGCATCTTCCACTGAAAGCGTTGCATCAACATACATGAATGTAACCACTAACTTGCATTCAACCATACCAAATGCCTTCAGAATTTCTCCTGCATAGTTTTGCTGAGAAATGAAGATTCCATGATGTGACTCTTACTAGACCTCAATCCCCAAACAAAAATGCATAAGCCCAAGGTCTATCATATCAAACTCTAAACTCAACATCCCCTATGTATGCCAGATCTTCTCTTCATGGTCCCTCGGATGATCAGGTCATCCACATTAAGGACAAGATCATGTGCCTACTCTGCTCATAGAAAATATACAAATTTACATCTGACTAGCTTTTAGAAAGACCAATACTTATTATAAAGAAAGCATCTATCCGCCACTGCTACCATGCCCAAGGGGCCTGTTTTAGCCCATACAATACTTTCCAGAGTTTGCACTCTTTGTTTTATGAATTAGGTATCTCAAACTCGGGTGGTTATACCTCATAAACCTCCTCCTTAAGATGGACATTTAGAAATGCTGACTTCATATCCATTTGCAATACTGGACACTTTCCATGAGTGGCCAAGGCTAGTACTATACGAATAGTAGTCGATCTAGCTGTAGGAGTGTGTCTCTTGGAAGTCAAATCTTTTGACCTGTGAAGAACCTTTTGTCAATGTACCATTAAACTTATACTTGGCCTTCCAAAACTCGCTTAATGCTAATAACCTTCTATTTTATAAGACGATCCACAAGATCCCAAGTGTGGTTTATCAAGATTGAGTCATACTCTGACTCCATGGCCCCCCTCCAGTTGTTTGGATGCTTCTTCCAAACTGGCCGGCTCTTGTACTTTAATTATCTCACCCATCAAGGCCATATTGGACAATGTGAACACATGCCCTATTTTGCTCCTCTATTCTCTTGGATCTACGAATAGTTGTTGGCTCTTTTGTGATTTGATGGAGCTTTGCCATCCAAAAGCTACTTCATCCATTTATGATATGGCCCCTTATGTGGTGTTGCAAGCTTCTTCTCTTCATCATTTGACGAATCCAGCTCTTGTGGAATTGGTACTATCACTGGTGGTTGTGTCTATTAGGCTAGTTCTTGGTTGAAGAGGATAGTGTGGATGGAGCCTTCTCCTCCACCTAATGAGGTTATCCCTTGAACACCACATCATGACTTACAATTATCTTCTTTGCCTCTTGGTCGTATAGTGGTAGCCCTTTGACTCCATACTATACCCCAAGAAGATACGTCTTGGAATCCTATGTGGTTCATGATGAGTTTGGAACATGCACAAAATAATCACTACCAAATGTCCTGAAATATGAAACTGAGGGTTTCTTACCTAAATAAGCTTCTTGAGGTGCCATACTATAGTGTTAACTCCTTTTTGTAACTCCTATTAAGGATATACACTATAGTGTTAATTGCTTCGGCCCAAAAAGAATTATATAATCCTTTTCCTTTAAAGCATAATACTTTGCCCACGCTATCTCCATAATTATGCAATTCGTACACTTTGCAACACCATTTTGACACCCACATCTTCCTATTAAAGTAATTAATCAGTAAAATAAGTACGAAGAACCACCCAATACAATGGGGTTGGCATTTTACCACAAAGACATGATTCTTGCTTTCTTGTGGAAATGCATACCGATGCTTCTTACCCATCATATAAGTTTTATACACATATGAAATCTTTGAAAATGCTGGTAGATGTGCCATAATCCCATACCTTTGCATCTCTTTTAAGACTACAAAGCTCAAGTGCCCAAATCTCTCATGTCATAGCTTGCTTTTTCTCTCAATATCAACTCGGGCTATAAAGCTGACAGCTCATACAAGTTGTTGCATTACTATTGGCATTTGTGATGATTGCACTAGCCTTATCAAAAAGAGCATTTAAGTCATGGTCAACTATGGTGGCTATAACAACAAACAATAGAATCTGTAAGATTCCTCCTCAGCCTGAATAACTAATAAGCCTCTACTTCAATCCCTTCTAATCGTTCTATGTTTCTAAATACAAGAAAATATTATTTTTCCTTGTTTGGCCTAGTGAGATAAAAATGTCTAGAGATTGGTAAATCAATATTGGGATATTTTTAGATCAATAAATTCTACAACTATCAAAAAAAATGTTTCCCTGAAACAAAAAATCAAAATAGATTTTCCAAGGTGCAATTGGAATTAATTAAAAATGATTTAGAAGACCTTAGCCTAAGGGTCAAGATTTTTTAAAAATTTTGGATTAAGGTTCCTATGGACCAATAAGATTAATCCAAGTGTTGGGATAAGATAAATCCAAAGAATAAAAGAAAATACCCAAAAATGACTAAATGCCTACATAAGATGAAGAGTTGACTAAGTACTAGATTTATTAGTTAAAAATTATGAAGTATTAATAAAAAATAAGATATTTTGGAGTAATCATTCATTTTTGATAAATTGGTAAGGAGAAGGGGGCCCTTCAAGGAGGCACCTATTTCACGTGTGTGGATGAGTTTTAAACTCAAAAATAATAGGCTATTTTTATCTCTCCTCTCTCTTGGATCAAACCAAATAAAAAAGGGAGCCAAACTGATCCAAATCTTGTCCAAATTCAGCCAAACTGAAGCTAGAAAATTCTAGAACTCAATTAGACTTAGTTAGTGGCCTCCCTCACCTATAAATAGACCCTCATTCTTTTGTATTCTCATCTGTGAACTAAACTATGCCGGTATTACTCTAAGATAAGCTTATTTTCTATTATCTTACAAATTGAAGAGATTGGAGCTTCTCTCTCTCTTCAATCTTCCTTGGAGTCTTCATCAACATACCAAACCAATTGATTGGTTGGGGGCCTCTACTTTGATTAAAGAATCAAATAATCTAGGCGATAAAGTGTGGTTTATGGTCTTCTTCTTTTTTAAATCTCCAAATGTTTCTCTCTTCTCAACCTCTCTCAAGCTTGAGAAGCATTCAATTGAATGGCTATTTAATACAATTGAAGTTCTTTAATGAATTGTAGTGATAAAACACATAAATTTCCATTTATGCTTAAATTATAATGTTTTTTTTTTAGCATTTCTCTCTCTCCCCCAAAGAATGGTCATTCCTATGACCTATTCTACATTCAAATGAAGCTTCTCATGAATCAATTCTCTAATCTAAAAGTAATTTCTATGCTTGTCAAATTGAGGCCAAATAAGTGGCTTTTTAATGCTTTTATGCTATTTAATTCATGGAAAAATTAGGGAACAAGTCCATGATTGGATATTGATCCAATTAATGGTTACTCTATCATATGATATTACTAAACTTTATGTTTTCAAAATTATATTGATCCAATTAATGGTTACTCTATCATATGATATTACTAAACTTTATGTTTTCAAAATTATTGAGAATTATCAGTAATAACAGAGCGGAGCTATGGTAAAATTTTTAAAAAATTAACACATAAATCATTTTCATTCATAATATTAGTCCCTTTGTGAAGTGCTAGGACACTTAAGGAGGATTCTGACCAGACGATACACGGGCTCGCGGTTGCCAGGACACCCATGCGTACGTCGAGGAAGATTTCGGATGGACTAAAAGGAAAGATTTTTGGGAACCAAATTTTGATACTGGATCTCATTGGTTGGCCACCTGGTCTTCAATGGAGAGTCTAGAGGATATTATTGTAATACAATGGACTCAAAATTTTGAAAAATAATGATCAAAAATATTATGATTTCTATTGAAGGATTGTTTTAAAGCCAGTCGAATCTGTTATAAATGGTAATTTCATATTGGGTGTGTAAGTGGTATGCCTACGTTAATTTTTGCATAAATCGCAGGCTAGGGAGCCTGAGAAATCTTTTTCTCGGTACCCGGGCAAAAACACAACCAAATATTTATAAAAGGAATCCCACCAATACAGTGGTCAGTGGCTAACCCATGGGGCCAGATGGGGTTAGGCTGGATTGGAGGATTCTTGAGAAACAACTAGATACAATTAGTTACGTTAATTAGTTTAAATCCTGAGAAGACCTTGTTCTGTGGGAGGGGATCAGCGGCGGCGGCTGTGTCTCGTAAATGAGGAAAAAAGCGGTGATTCCATGGACCAAGTGCGAGTCTCTTCTTGATCTGACAATGTGACTTCAGGTTTGGTCAAATCAGTTTATCTAGTTAAGACTTTGACTCGTTAGAGTAATTCTCTGTTTAGAAGATTTTTCCCATGGCAGAATCGCCCGTGTCTTTCGGGCGAGGGGAGTCTTCCGGGCCCGGTCTTGAAGGGACCGCCCAGGCTAGCCTCTCATCCCGGACATCCGCGGGCGAGGCCCCAAGTGTGGATCCCCGCCCCGCATGGGAGGCCGACCCCGCTTCCGCAGAGGGGGGCAGGGACCTCACAGCTGGTATCAGAGCTTTGTTGAAAGCTAATAAGGATAAATGAATTCTTATCATAAATTGATAATTAAAAAAAACTCAGAAAATGCATTTTTTCATAATGTATTTTCATTCCGCAAGCCTCATTAATAAAGAATTTTTAATCAAAGAAATTATTTTTTTAGATGGAAGTTCCATTCTTATTTGGTGTTCCCAACCTCACCCTGTCTCACAAGACATGACTGCGTTCGCCTTTGAGCATCTCATCTCTTCCGCTACCACTCGAACAAGCCGAGTCAGACTTGCACGCCATTTCAAGGATTTATATTTTCCTAACCCAGTGGAAAGACGACAGCATAAGTGGTTTGCAAGGCAGTATGTCCATGCCTCTTATGACCAGCGTGCAATGCTGAGGTAGAACCTCTCATTGGCCACCCATGATTCTGATGAAGCTAAAAGTGGTACATGGTGTCATTCTATATCATTCAACGCCTCGGAATTTCAGACTTTCATGCCAAATCTACAAACTCCTTAGTCACTTTATTCCTAATAAGGAGAAGATAATAGCTCCCTTGGCAGTAAGAGAACGTTTGTATCAGGGCATGGCTATGGCCCAGTACCGCCGTCTTATGCGTCTCCCAAGGTTTCTGAAGCCGAGCTGATCTATGTACATATTGTAGCTTTTATATAAATAAAGAAATGTTTTCTGGAGAAAAATTCCATGTTGTATAAGTGATTGTTTATGGACAAACTGATAAAGAAAAATCTATTATCGGTCATATGTCATAGATCTCTAATAAGATCATTTATCTTGTTTAAGAAATTGTTTTCCGAATCCCTTAAGTCTTAGGATGTCGTGGATGATATCAAAATAAAAATTTAATAAATATATCATTTTGACAGAATCATGAGATGAGAAAACCGTTGCCGTCAGCCAGACCCTCTCTCTGAAGATGATGAGCTTGACCCCGATGTTCGCAAGTCTTCATAGAACTCAGCTACTAGGACCCTTCAAAGGCGAAGGGGAGAACCTGGGCAAGGCTGTGGAGAAATGGGTGAAAGCTATGGAAGAATATTTTGACATCACAGGCTACAATGAGCGAAGCAAAATGGATCTTGCCAGGTTAAAAATAGTGGAAACAGCCAGGGTAGCATGGAGAAACCATTGTGACACCAACCCTCTGGACAGGAATACTCACTCCTGGAATGACCTTAAAACCTATTTGAGGAAGAGATTTTGTCCCCTGGGTTTTTGGAAACCAAAATGAACGAATTCTTA
Source organism: Cibotium barometz (assembly GCF_041138505.1). NCBI lineage: Eukaryota > Viridiplantae > Streptophyta > Polypodiopsida > Cyatheales > Cibotiaceae > Cibotium > Cibotium barometz. The sequence goes on along the minus strand of NC_141108.1, from coordinate 11,022,283 downwards.
GAGCTAAAGCCCCTAGGGGAACAAAACCATCGAGGAATATCACCAGGCCTTCGCTCTTCTACTCAAATATTCACCACCTCTAGATGAAGAGAAACTCATGGCCAGGTTCATTCGAGGAATGAATGAACCCTTGGACACACTCGTCAAGAATGCCAAGCCAGTGTCCATGGTAGAAGCTATCAGAATGGCGAAGGACTTTGCCAAAGCCTTCATCGTGAAAGTCCCGCCAAAGCTAGCTCCCTCATCCTTTAAAAGATTTCAGACATCGGGAAGTTCTTCCAACTTTTTGCCTCCAAAGAGACACCAAGGTCCTAACCAGAATGTGGAGACGGGAAGCTTATGAAAGAAGACCTTTCCCCTGAAGTACATTCTCAGGAACTCTAGCTCTCTCCAGAATTCAAAAGGAAGAGCTTTGGGCAGCACCAGCTCAAGGATTGCCCATCTCCTTCGATGGGCCAAGGAAGCCAGGGTCCCAGAGTTCAAAGACCGACTCCTTCATTTTAGTCCAATCAGGGTAAAGAGAGAGTTCCACCTCAGACTGCAGCAGCGAGAGCAGTCACCATAGCTGAGGAAGTAGAGGAAGAGAAAGGACATATCTATGCAACAATAGAGCATCAAGGGAATAACCGTCAATTCTCAGTCCTCTAGACTCCAGCAGAGTACCATGGTAAGCAATTCAAGCTTTTGATTGATTCAGGTAGTACTCATTCTTTTATTTCCCCAGGATGTCTGCATAAATTAGTCCTAAATCAAAAATCAGGGAAACCTATGCAAGTGGAATTAGCCAGTGGTGGGAAGATTCTTTTCACTCACCTTGAGACTGACCTTATTCAGTTTAGCCTAGATGGGAACGTAACAGAGTGCCAGTTCCGAGTCCTACCCCTGGGAATATATGATAGAATCCTTGGAATGGATTGGCTCCAAAAGAATCAGGCTGACATTCATTGTCGCAAAGGAACCATCTCTTTCCTTGACCTTCACGGGAATAAAGTTCAAGGAATTGGAATTTCGGGATCCCCAGTGCTACAATTAATCAAGGCTTCAAATTATTAATAGGGCTCAGAAAAAGCAAGCTGTGTATGTCATTAGTAGACATAAAATGCAAGTCTAAAGAACCAGAGTGGTTAAGTGAGTATGCAAATATGTTTCCTGAAGAGCTGACTGAGATGCCTCCATCTCGTGAAGTAGATCATGAGATCGAATTAACCCCCGGAGCTTAGCCAATAACCCAGTGTGCATACAAAATGCCAGTCCCTGAAGCCATAGAACTTAAGGAACAGTTAAGACAACTGTTAGAACAGGGATTCGTCAGACCCAGTGTCTCACCTTGGGGTGCGCCTGTTCTCTTTCAAAAGAAGAAAGATGGAACGTTAAGACTCTGTATTTCAGAGGCAATTAACAATTAAGGATAAGTATCCTATTTCTAGGATTGAGATAAACTTCTGGATCGGTGGCTAAGTGGGACCCAAATGTTCACAAAGATAGATCTCAAATTCAGAATCAAGGAGCAGGACATCCCAAAGACAGCATTCAATACTCGCTATGGGCATTATGAGTTCACAGTCATGCCGTTTGGATTGACTAATGCCCCGACGACATTCAATCGTCTTATGCAAGATATTCTCAAAGAATACTTGGATGATTTTGTTCTTGTCTTCTTTGATGATATCTTGGTATACTCAAAGAATGCTGCAGACCATGTAGATCATGTGCACAAGGTCCTGGAAATCCTAAGGAAACACCAACTCTTTACAAAGAAGAGCAAATGTTCTTTCTCTGTTGACCAGGTGGAATACTTGGGATTCATAGTGTCAAAGGATGGGATTTCTCTTGAACCTACAAAGATACAAGCAGTCGTAGAATGGCCAGAACCCAAGTCAGTAAAGGAAGTCAGAGGATTTCTAGGGTTAACCGGATGGTATAGGATCTTTATACCTAGGTATGCTCAGATAGCATCCCCCTTAACTAACCTTCTCAAGAAGAGTACACTTTTTCAGTGGACTGCAATGTGTCAAAGTGCCTTTGACAAGCTAAAGACAGCCTTAGTAACCAACCCTATCCTTAAATTGCCAGATTTTACCAAACCCTTTGAGGTAGTTATTACTGATGCCAGTGGGTTTGCCTTAGGTGGTGCTCTGATGCAGGAAGGTCATGCAATGGCCTATGAATCCAGAAAACTCAAAACACATGAGAGGAATTATGCCGTCCATGACTTGGAGTTACTCTCAGTAGTGTATGCTCTGAAGTTGTGGAGACATTATTTTTTGGGACAAAGGTTCACCTTGATGACAAATCATCAAAGTCTGAAGTGGATCTTCACCCAAAGGGATCTCAACATGCACCAAAGGAGATGGATGCAAACCTTACAGGAGTTTGATTTTGAAATAAAGTATCAGCCAGGGGGGAAAGAAAATGTGGTTGCATATGCACTCAGCAGAAAAGCCTCCTTGCTTGCAATAACAATGGTGTCAAATCCATTGAATCAATGAAGCAAAGGAGAAAATCTTGCAGGACAAATTCTTTGCCCCTATTGCTACCCTTCTAATGCAAGAAAGCAAGACTCCTCAGGAAATAAGTCGAGTTCTTGGATACAGACTGGATGAAGGATGCATGTATTATATTAATCGGCTATGTATCCCCAATGATGAGGGAATAAAGGGAAGAATTCTAAGAGAAGCCCGTGATAGCCTGATAGCTGGACATCCAGGATTTATAAAAACCTATATGTGTGAAGAAAAGCTTCTTTTGGCCAGGACTCAAAAAGGATGTACTTGATCATGTGCGGAAATGCTTGATGTGCCAAAGAGTCAAGGCTGAGAGAGTCAAGATGCCAGGGAAACTGCAGCCTCTAGACATTCCACAAATGAAGTGGGAATGCATCAGTATGGACTTTGTCACACTGGATTACCTTCGGTGCAATCAGGTTACAACTCCATTTTTGTGGTAGTTGACAGGCTAACCAAAGTTGCCCATCTGATTCCAGTGAAAGAAACATACTCTGCAGTGGATGTTACCAGAGTTTTCCTTAAGGAGATCTTCAGATTGCATGGTTTACCTACTAGGAGGATAGTAAGTGACAGAGATCCCAAATTCACATCGAAATTCTAGACTGCGTTCTTTGAAGCAGTAGGAACTTTCTTGGATCTCAGCACAGCCTATCACCCCAAAACAGATGGTCAGACGAAAAGGGTGAATCAGGTAATAGAAGATATCCTTCGGTCATGCTGCGGGCAGGGAACCCAAGAAGTGGTTAAGTCATCTGCATTTGGTCGAATTTGCTTACAATGCTTCTTATCATTGGAGCATTGGGATGAGTCCTTTCAAAGCTTTGTATGGACAAGATTGCCTTACACCGTTGACTTGGTCTGACCCATTGATCAGAGTCGAAATGTCCAGACAAATGCTTGATGACATGGACCAGCAGAGCAGATGCAATCAATCCATAAAGATATAAAGGCATCCCAAGAAAGACAAAAGCATTATGCAGATAAAAAGAGGTCAAAGAGAGAGTTTGAAGAGTCAGATATGGTCTTCATTCGAGTACGACCAATAAGAAGTTCCTTATCCTTAGGGAAGTACAAGAAGCTCTCTCGTATGCTATCATAAAGAAAGTGAGCGATCTAGCCTACAAACTTCTTTTGCCTCACCATCTCAAGGTACATGATGTATTCCAATGTCAGTTTGCTTTTAAGAAGTATGTACCTAGCCCGAGTCACATGCTTGATGATGACCAATTAATCTCTCCGATCAAGGCCAGATGGTACTCCAACTTGAGGAAATCCTTGACGTTCGAGAGAAGATTCTCAGGAGCAAAGTCCTCAAAGAATTCTTAGTAAAGTGGAAGTTCTTCCCTATAAAAGACGCCACTTGGGAGAAAGAAGAAGAGTTGGCGAAGGATTACCCCCACTTTGCGAGATGAGGACATCTCGCATTTTTCAAGTGGCAGAGGATGTAAGATTCCTCCTCAGCCTGAATAACTAATAAGCCTCTACTTCAATCCCTTGTAATTGTTCTATGTTTCTGAATACAAGAAAATATTATTTTTCCTTGTTTGGCCTAGTGAGATAAAAATTTCTAGAGAGTGGTAAATCAATATTGGGATATTTTTGGATGAATAAATTTTATAAATATCAAAAAAATATTTTCCTGAAATAAAAAATCAAAATAGATTTTCCAAGGTGCAATTGGAATTAATTAAAAATGATTTAGAAGACCTTAGCCTAAGGGTCAAGATTTTCTAAAAATTTTGGATTAAGGTTCCTATGGACCAATAAGATTAATCCAAGTATTGGGATAAGATAAATCCAAAGAATAAAAGAAAATACCCAAAAATGACTAAATGCTCGCATAAGATGAAGAGTTGACTAAGTACTAGATTTATTAGTTAAAAATTATGAATTATTAATTAAAAAAATAAGATATTTTGGAGTAATCATTCATTTTTTTGATACATTGGTAAGGAGAAGGCGGGCCTTCAAGGAGACACCTATTTCACATGTGTGGATGAGTTTTAAACTCAAAAATAATAGGATATTTTTATCTCTCCTCTCTCCCGGATCAAACCAAATAATAGGATATTTTTATCTCTCCTCTCTCCTGGATCAAACCAAATTAAAAAGGGAGCCAAACTTGTCCAAATTCAACCAAACTGAAGCTAGAAAATTCTAGAACTCAATTGGACTTAGTTAGTGGCCTCCCTCACCTATAAATAGACCCTCATTCTTTTGTATTCTCATCTGTGAACTAAACTATGTCGGTATTACTCTAAGATAAGCTTATTTTCTATTATCTTACAAATTGAAGAGATTGGAGCTTCTCTCTCTTCAATCTTCCTTGGCGTCTTCATCAACATACCAAACCAATTGATTGGTTGGGGGCCTCTACTTTGATTAAAGAATCAAACAATCTAGGCGGTAAAGTGTGGTTTATGGTCTTCTTTTTTTAAATCTCCAAATGTTTCTCTCTTCTCAACCCCTCTCAAGCTTGAGAAGCATTCAATTGAATGGCTATTTAATACAATTGAAGTTCTTTAATGAATTGTAGTGATAAAATACACAAATTTTCATTTATGCTTAACTTATAATGTTTTTTTTAAGCATTTCTCTCTCTCCCCCAAAGAATGGTCATTCCTATGACCTATTCTACATTCAAATGAAGCTTCTCATGAAGCAATTCTCTAATCTAAAAGTAATTTCTATGCTTGTCAAATTGAGGCCAAATAAGTGGCTTTTTAATGTTTTTATGCTATTTAATTCATGGAAAAATTAGGAAACAAGTCCATAATTGGATATTGATCCAATTAATGGTTACTCTATTATATGATATTACTAAACTTTATGTTTTTAAAATTATTGAGAATTATCAATAATAGCAGAGCGGAGCTATGGCCAGCGGAGCTATGGCAAAATTCCTGAAAAATTAACACATAAATCATTTTCATTCATAATATGAAAAGAGGACTTCCTATCATATTCTAGGATTAATTATCCTAGATTAATTGAATGATTCTCATTATAATCATGAAAATTTTGATTTTTATATTTATGCATAAATAGTTAATTAGAAAAAAGAGAAATTTCTAGTAATTCATTTTTATGTTAAAAGAGGAATCCACACATGACAATGGAAATCCATGTATTCCATGAAGTAAGAGAAAAATCAGGATGCTAAAACAATGTATAATTTATTAAAAATTAAAGAAAAAATTAGTTAAATTTATCTTTTTGTATAGATAAATTTAAATGATGAAAGAGGAATTTCCACCATATTGGAATTCAAGTATTTAAATGAGAAAAGTGTAATTCCTAGTGTAAAGAAATTAATAGAGATTTTTATTTAAATTTTAAGAAAAAATTTAGTTAAATTTATCTTTTTCAATAGATAAGTTTAAATGATGAAAGAGGAATTCCCACCATATTGGAACTAAAGTGTAATTTCTAGTGTAAAGGAATGAATGGAGACTTTTATTTAAATTTTAAGAGAAAATTTAGTTAAATTTATCTTTTTGCATAGATAAGTTTAAATGATAAAAGAGGAATTTCCACCATATTGGAATTCAAATATTTAAATGAGAAAAGTGGAATTTCTAGCTTAACGGAATTAATGGATATTTTTATGTAATTTTTAAGAAGAATTTTAAATAGATTTAATTTATGGTAAAAGAGGAATTCCCATAATAATTGGATTACACTCATTAAAATGAGAAAAAGAGAGATTTCAAGTTTATTCCAAAAAAAAATAGGTATGATATTTAGTTAAGAAGAAGAATTTATGATAATTAAGAAAAGATGGATTTGAATTAAATTTTAGTGTCAAAAGATGAATTTCCACCATAATTCTACCTAATGAATTAATGTTGAGAAATTATGTGATAGAAGAAATATCCTTGGATATTTTAATTGGTAAAATCACTAAATGGATATTTACTCAAATCTAGATGTTTATTTGAAGGGAATCCTTGTAGAACTAAACCGAATGAATTTGGTTAGACTACGAGGGGGACGGACAGTAAACCTACTTGTCCACCTCTCGATTCAAATCAAGTAAAAACTTCGTGTGACCAATTCCAGCTTCTAATCACAAAGAATAGACTATCGAAACTAAACTAGTTTTTCCTGACCAAACTCACCAAGAATCTAGTTGGACAATCAAACTGAATGATGGGTAGATTACCCTGATGAGAGATCAAGGATCCTCATTATAAAACTGGGAATTATGGAAAAAGGGTTTTTGGAACCAATCTCAAATTGGAATTTTACTTGCATTGGAACCTTTGTTTTTTTAATTCAAAGAACTGTTTTATGCCAGAATGCTGAATGCTGGAGGAAGCATTTGGCTTATGTTTTTCTAAGAGGAGGTTCATTGGAACAGCTGGCGGGGAGTCGTCAAGGGATGTCGCGCTCACGGCGGCAAAGCCTGTCGAGGTCTTGACCAACCTCAGTACGGTTAAAATGGTGCGCTTCCGGTACGATGGGCGAGGACCGACGAAGCAGTCCCTGAGTGAAGTGCTAGGACACCTAAGAAGGATCCTAGAGGGTTCTGACCAGGTGATGCACGGGCTCGCGGTTGCTAGGACACCCATGCGTACATCGAAGAAGATTTCGGATGGACTAAAAGGAAAGATTTTTGGGAACCAAATTTTGATAATAGATCTCGTTGGTTGGCCAGCTGGTCTTCAACGGAGAGCCCACAAGATATTATTGTAATACAATGGACTTGAAATTTTGGAAAATGATGATCAGAAATATTATGATTTCTATTGAAGGATTGTTTTAAAGCCAGTTGAATCTGTTATAAATGGTAATTTCATATTGGGTGTATATGTGGTATGCCTACGTTAATTTTTGCATGAATCGTCGGCTAGGGGGCCTGGGAACTCTTTTCCTCAGTACCCGGGCAAAAACACAACCAAATCTTTATAAAGAAATCCCACCAATACAGTGGTCGGGTGGTTGGCTAACCCATGGGCCGGATGGGGTTAGGCTAGATTGGAGGATTCTTGAGAAACAACTAGATACGATTAGTTACATTAATTAGTTTAAATTCTGAGAAGACCTTATTCTGTGGGAGGGGATCAGTGGGCCTGTGCCTCGTAAATGAGGAAAAAGGTGGTGATTCCATGGACCAAGTGCAAGTCTCTTCTTGATCTGACAATGTGACTTCAGGTTTGGTCAAATCAGTTTATCTAGTTAAGACTTTGACTCATTAGAGTAATTCCCCGTTAGATGATTTTTCCCATGGCGGAATCGCCCATGCCTTTCGGGCGAGGGGAGTCTTCGGGCCCGGTCCAGGAGGGACCACCCGGGCTAGCCTCTCATCCCGGACATCCGCGGGGCGAGGCCCTGAGTGTGGATCCCCACCTCGCGCGTGAGGCCGACAGCGCTTCCCTCGCCGACAGGGACCTCATAGATTCCTCTTGATTCCTCTTGATGTCTGGTATATAAAGGACAGCGAGAACAACTTTTTAGTATCACCATTACTCCCTACCAGAACTTTTGGCTAGTCATATATCAAGATACTCCACTACTATCAATTTACATTTGTACATATTTCTTCTATTACCACAAAGAGCTCTAAATTTGCTTCAACACTGTTCTCAAACTCCTTCTTTCAAGGCTTTAAAGTGCCATTCTTCTCATATGCATCCTTCATTGTACATGATTTAACCACATGACTAGGCTTGTCGTAGGTAGAAACACTTTACATTTGATTTCTTCTTCTTCTCTGAAACATTGGGGTTACTGGAGCCCTTCCCCTTGCCTTTCTTTGCATTTGCGAAGAATGCAACATCAATCTCTGGCTTTGAAATGTATCTCCTCCTCCATCAACATTATGTCAAACTCCTCACAAAGGTAAGCAACGGGTTGCATACTTACATGTGCACAGTAAGGTTGCTCAACCGTCAATCATACTTCACGGGCAATTCTTCACTAGTCTTAGTGATCCCTGCTACCACTGCCATACGATCTTTAAGATTATTTATCGGCGATATGAACTACTCTACTACTTCTCCATCAGAATGAATGCCATTCTACTACAAGATCATTCTCAAGGTTTTGAATCTTTGTGCGATTCCTCATCTCATACTAGTTCTTAAAACTTGCCATGCTTCAGAAGTTGTGATAGTCTGTTGAATCAGGGTCATCACCAAATCAGGGATGTTGGTGGGATATTGGAACTGTCCCAGTTTATGGTTGTATAGAGTGGTATTATCAAGTTTGAAATGGTGGTCACATTTGCCCAACATGGCTGACCACAAATGTCAAGAGTGCAATAGAAGCTAAGAGAGGATTGAGAGCAAGAGACCAAAGTGTGTGTGGGTGTGAGTGAGAGGGGAGCATAGAAAGGGTGAAGAGCTAGAGAGAAGAGAAAGCTTGCAAATAAGAGATATTGATTCTCAATGCCGAGAGAGAGAAAGAGAAGGGGGATCCGCGTTTCCAACTTCATAACCAGCCACATAACATCGAACCTCTTCATCAACAAAACCTGCAGTCTCTCCACACCATCACCAACCCAGCACTTTGAGCCAAGCCCGGCATCCCCACCACCACGTTGCCGACATGCACATAAGGCACCCGGCGAAGCACCATCCTACTGACAGTGCAACCTGGCAAAGCTACAAGTCCCCTTGCAAGAATATTGAGGCACCACCACACCCACCCCAAAATCGAAACAACCACAAGCAACCACTTAGTACATTGAAAATGACATCGATAACAAGGCAAAACTTCCACACTGGCAAGAAGTCACCATAGATCATCATATTCGACTGCTACTACCAACTTTTCAGGAAGCTGAGATTAATTCAACGCCACCATCCATGTTCTTCTTGACAAATCGGTAAGTGTAGATAAGACACTTCACCCTCTTTTTATTCCTTATTTTGGCTTCCCACTGAGTAGGTAGAGCACTCCTCCCCATAGAGGGTAAAGCTAGTACAATTGGGTTTGCTTGCAATTACATACCTATATTTTTCAATTTATAAACCACATATAAGCCCAAAAGAAAATCCCACAAATCAGCTTCCACTTACAACCAAGCCCTTACAAGTTTTCGGTGTGCATTCAATGCTCTTCACTCACATCCTTTCGCCCCACTGGTACTTAGGCATATAGACCCAGCCCCAACCGTTCCTACCTTGTGGTCCATCCAAGCACCCATCCACGCACCCATATCTAAAACTAATCGTACCCCATGTTCTAAACCACACCTTATCATTGGCACTCTGACATCGGATCTCCTTCTTGCATGCAACATGCATGCCCCATGCCAACACTTTGCATGCTTACCTTTGCTCCAATTGTCTTACTTACTCCAACCCTCTTCCCATCCACGAACCACAATTTTGGTGTATGCACTCACAAGGGCTACTGGTCTTCCATCCGTGCACGCCATGCTTGGACTTAGTGAAAATGCCTAATCAAGAATCCTCCATCTTACCCAATCAATTGGGCATCCCAATGGAGCTATCAAATCTATGCACCATACAAAGATCTTAATTCAAATGGGTGATACCATGGGTCAGGCTTACGCCTACCATGGTCCCCCCATCCAAAAATGTACCTGGATAGGGCTGTGGTGATGAGTCTCATGTAGGTTGGTGAAAGAACAGTGCCTATGTGTCTATTGTATATAGAAATCATGAGTATATTATAGGTGGCATGCATGGGCATTGGGCAAATTGTGGGCCCATGTAGAAGCTTCTTATGGTGAGAACTCCAACACTATGCTTTCTTCAACACTTTTCATTTTGCTTTCTTCAACTCTTACACATGGTTTGAGATAGGAATCGGTTGTTCATGTGTAACAAGGTTAATCGATAAGGCGGGTGTGAACGAGGTTGGGTTGTCCATAAGAATGGGGACACTCAATTAGGCAGATACATTAGTAGACCCTACACTATGGGTGGCATGCCAGACATGGCCGAATGGATACGGGTGCTTCTTGAGCAGCTTTTTGAAATATTGGTTACTCAATTAGGCAGATACATTAGTAGACCCTACACTATGGGTGGCATGCCAGACATGGCCAAATGGATACGGGTGCTTCTTGAGTGGCTTTTTGAAATATTGGTGGCTATTTGATCCGCTTGCTTGAAGCATGTCAATGTCAGCGGAAATAAGGAAAGCACGCCAATGCTTTCGCGCAACTTGGGGTGAAATTTGTATTGTTGGACAATGCCGACCTTGGGCATGTGGCAATGCTTTGACTTTTTGGGCATCTCTACCATGCTTGATTAATACAAATGTAGGAAAGTTTTGTGCCTTAGAGGGAGATGCAGAGTGTGGTGGTGAGACCTTACTCCAATGAGCTAGACCCTTTTGTCACCTCATCTTCGACTACACCACCTAGTGATCCACTCTGCCTCTATCCCAAGTGCTCTCAACAATGCCAAATCTCTCAAGCCATAGAGGCCACTGAGATCCCTTGCAGCCATGGGCACAACAACGATCATGTACAAAGTCCAGTGCGAAGCTTAAAACAATCTAATGATCTTGACTCCCAAGAAAAGGGCATCAAAGAAAGCAACCAAGAGAGTCGAAGGAAGTAGTTGAGTTAGAGAAGTATTCATGCTAGAGAAGTGCACACACAAGCACACTTTTCTCATTGCTCATGCACGTCACTCGTATATTTCACTACAAGCATCACAATTTTTTCACTTCTCACATATGACGACACCGCGCACAAACACATGCACTTGTAACTAACCTCATCAATGCCAACCCTCCAAGTACATATGTGGATGAGGGGACCATGCCAACCCTCCAAGTACATATGTGGATGAGGGGACCATGGCAACGGGTGCAAGCATGGTCCATGGTACGCCCATTTCCTAGAGAATCCTCAATCATGTAGGTATCTCCAAGGCGCTTCCATGCATGTATCCTTTGCTTCGACCATTTATCACTAATATAAGCTTGCCCTAGTCAACATTTTCTGCCATGAAGAAGCCTTATTTCTCATCATCACATTGAGAGATCATGACTCATGTCGTACCACATTCATGTCCCACCATCCATCACCAATCCCAAAAGCTCGCACACTCCAGTACTTGGCATCCGGAAGCCACTCATGTCTAGTACTAATGTGTATACTTAGCCACCACGCACCACCTTGCCTGAATCAATATGAAGTTGCTTCATTATCTATCACACCAATCGGCGGCGCTCGCTAGACGACTACCTTCATTTGACGCACCCTGTGGATGACATCCACACGGTAATCCATGAACCTGTTTGGTACCTTCATAGGCTTCCACAAACAAACAACACACATACATCACATTAATATAGTGTCCAAATAGTAAGACATGATTTCAAGTAACATGTACCATACAATTTCCAATATGATTTCAAGAAATATGCATCATACTCATATTTGAAGTAGTGTAAACCATCGCAAGTTCAATGAGACATCATAACTCTTGATATTCCAAGTATGTCAAGTTTCTCAGCCACATATTTCTTGGCATGCTCTTCTCAAGACAACTCCTTTATGCATCATTCTTGGGATTTCACTAGTTATCCTTGGGAGATTACAACTCCTTAACCATGTGATCATTCATCACAACTTTAAGCTAGAGTTTAATTTACTACATAGGAAGAGGGATCTTACATTCTCCTCCACTTAAAGAACTAAGATGTCCTCATCTCGTGAACTAGGGATAATCCTTCATCTATTATTTCTTTTTCTCCCAAGTGGCATCTTGGGATAATCCTTCATCTATTATTTCTTTTTCTCCCAAGTGGTATCTTGGGTTGAGAATATTTTATACTAAGTGAGGACTAGGGAGGAGCAGGGGATGAACTCTTCTTTTTCTTAGAATTTTATTTTTCCCCTCAGTAATAGGGAAATTTGATATTTCTTATTCTCCTTAGGGGGAGTGAGAGAGGATTCTTGATCTCTAGTAGAGTCCCACCATGATTGCTAATTTTTAGCTTACAGTTGTGGATTACTCCATCGACATTAGCTTACTCCTTAGCTACCAAGAGGAGGAAAGGGAGTTGGGATTCTCTCTGGGAAGTATACTTGCCAAGGACTAGTCTCATTCACCACCTAGACATGCAAGCCTTTTGCTTAACACCATCCACTATGCTACACTGACTTGCGCTGCATAACTCACAACATATTCATTCTTTATACGCTTATCCAATACATAGACTATCTTCCTCTCAGTTCTTCTTTTAACACCATCCACTGTGCTAGACTAACTTGCACTACATAACCCATAATATATTCGTTCTTTATAAGCTTATCCGATACACATACTATCTTCCTCTCAGTTCACAAAGGAGATGTAGCCTACACAATATGCTACTCCTGGCTCTAGGGGTAAGTCCTTTTATAATACACACACTATGCACTATATAGTTGCATTCTCCTAATAACACCTCCTTGATATCCACACACATATATAGGTTATATCCTCCCAGTAACACCTTCTTGCTGAAGGCTACCTTGATATCACATATGTATTATGATATCTATTACAAGAAAGATCTTCTGATCTAGAGTTCATCAGGGAAGGGGAGATTATGCTCAACAAGGAATCTCCCCTCACCTTGGGAAAGGGAGGGGAAGATAGCAATCAAGAGAGATCTCATATCTCTACTCACCTTAGGAAAGGGAGGGAGAGGTGTGAGTCCTAAGCCTAGCTCAGGGTGGCCATGCACGTTGTGAGTGCATACAACCATTCGTGGACTTGGCAGTCAGGGGCTTTTGAGGGCACCAGAGGTGATGGCAAAGGTGAGGGGACAGAGAGATTGGAGAGCACCATCCAAGGAGAGGTGAAGATGGCGTAGAGACAAGGATAGAGTGTGCAGGACTTGGCTAGCCATCTACAGGTTTTAGCATATTTCTCTGCATAACTTTAAGTTTGCTTCAAGATTACTTATGGAGTTTCTTGTGGAGCTAATTGTATCAACTACATGCATGTTTATCAAAAAAATAAGTTGTTTTTCACTTGTTCCATTTTCCCACTTCCTTCCTATTTTTTGATTAATGTGAGAAATTTTGCCTCCTATTAATATATTTTCCTCTTCTTTGTGTTGCAACCTAGTACTTGCGTGGCCTTAGCCATACAATGATGCGATGTTCCTTGTTGGTAATAGTGCTAAAATTTTATTAGCCGATCATTACAACCACACAAGTGTCTTTCATGAGGTTTGTGGTCATTAGCCAAATGGACAGCTATACTATTGTGGTACAACTAAGGTGTCCCACTAAGTGCTAGGATAACTTGTACTAATGCTAGGATAACCCTTGTTCCTCCCTCTTCTAGTGCTATGATGTCCCACTATTGCTAGGATAACCTTGTTCCTCCCTCTTCTGGTTGTCACCTACTAGAAGAGTTAGTGCTAGATTATAATGTCTAGTGTATTTCCTCATCCTAAACTAAATGTGGTGTGTCCACCCTTGAAGATTTTGATGCTAGTGCTCTCTTCCCACTACTATAGGTGCCTAGGTTTGTGAGTCTCTAACTTGTCTACTTCTATGTAATGGCTCTAGCTCAAGGTAGAGGCTCAAGATTCAAGGATCAAAAGGTCTGGGTCATCCCAAGGCTCAAGGCCTCATGCCTTAGGTCCGAGGTTAAAGGCTTAAGGCTCAAGGCTCAAGGCTCAAGGCCCCATGCCTTAGGTCCGAGGTTAAAGGCTCAAGGCTCAAGGCTCAAGGCTCAAGGGTAAGGCCTAAGGATCAAGGCTGAAGGCCCTAAGCTCAAGCGTAAGGCCTAAGGATCAAGGATGAAGGCCCTAGGCTCAAGGGTAAGGCCTAAGGATCAAGGCTCAAGGGTAAGGCCCTAGGCTCAAGGCTCAAGGCCCTAGGCTCAAGGCTCAAGGCTCAAGGCTCAAGGCCCTAGGCTCAAGGCCCTAGGCCCCAGGCTTAATGCCAAAGGACCTAGGCTCAAGGCTCAAGGCTCAAGGCTCAAGGCTCAAGGCTCAAGGCCCTAGGCTCAAGGCTCAAGGCTCAAGGCCCTAGGCTCAAGGCTCAAGGCTCAAGGCTCAAGGCTCAAGGCCCTAGGCCCTAGGCCCTAGGCTTAATGCCAAAGGCTCGAGTCTTAAGGATCTTGCCTATTTTCTCTAAATTCCAACTCTCTACTATAGTTCCCTCTTATGATGACGGTGTTTCCTAGTGTCTAATCATCCTCTTATGTGATGACGGTGTTTCCTAGTGTCTAATCATCCTCTCCAAGCTCCTCAAGATATATGTATAATGGGAGGGAGATTCTCTCTCCCATTGGTCTTACACTATTTCTCTTACTTCCACTCTCTTTGTAGACCTCTTAGTCATAAATTCATAGCTTACTCATAGACTACTCTTCCATATCTTTATCACTCCACTTCCTTCCATGATTCCACTCCTCTTAACTCTACATACATAGTGGATTTTTCACTAAAGAAGGCACATAGCTATACATAGAGCTTAAATCTTGAGCCAATCCCACACCCACTCACTCAAATCCTACAAAGAAGAGCTCAAAAGGAAGATAAATCACTCCCAAGTAAAATGGTGCAAGCAAATAATTAAAATAATTTCACAATAGAGCATAATATGAATTACTAGTAATAAGGGGAAAGACAAGAAAATAGTTTTAAAGCTTTAAGATAATGCATGTGTGGTCCATTACAAAGTTTTAAAAATGATTTATATACAAATGAATAGATATGTGTGGGTGGTTCCAGTGCCTACAGCTTACTTATACCTTAATCTACTTCTCTTCTCCAAGTTCTACCAAATAAATAAGCTTAAGGCATATTAGCAGACATCATGAGCTTCTATGAGCATAATTACTCGTCCTTTATCAAAATAAATCTAAAATGACTTTTCATCAACCATTCTACTTTTGCACCTTTAAAGTTGAGAACCCATTGTAGACTGCTATTTCACCTTTAGGGTGTTGGTTTTGAATTATATGCCCTTCTTGTGGTTACACAATTTAAATAAAAGGAAAAATGAGATGGGGGGGAGACTAGGGGGGGTGTTATATGCACAAGTGTGCAAACAGGTGGGCGTGCATGTTGTGTGTGCACAAGCGCAAGGAGGTGTGGATGTGAATGCATGAATGCACAGGTGCATAAGGAGGTGTGGTGTACACACAAGTGTAAAGGTGTGATACGAGTGCAATACATGTGTGTGCATGGGCATGTGTATGCACGTGCGGGTGTAAGAAGTGCAAATGTAAGTGTAGATGAGGGTCTAGTGCAAGAACGAGTGTGTGCATATGCTTGAGTGGGGGGGTGCATGTGTGTGTGCATACAAGGTGCGCACAAGTGCATGGTGTGAATAGGTGGGGTGAAAATGTGCAAATGGGAATGTGTGGTAAAAATGGTGTGAATAGGTGGGGTGAAAATGTGCAAATGGGAATGTGTGGTAAAAATGTGCAAATGTGAAAATGGGTAGGTGGGTGCATGTGCAAATGGGAGTGTGTGGTGAAAATGTGTGCCCATGTGGGCATGAGTACAAATATGTGCACACACGTGTGTAGCAATGGGAATAGAGAATGCATGCAAGTGTAAGTGGGTGTTCTCGTATAGATGGGAATGTGTAGGGTGCAATTATGCAAAGGGGGTATGTGCACATGTGTGAGTGTAAATGTGCATGCACGTGCGAAGATGTGTGAACATGTCAATGTAAGTGAATGTGCATGTGCGAGTGCAAATGTGGGTGCACAAGGGAGTGGGAAAATGTATACAGATGCATGTTTTTAGTTGTTTTTTTACGTTTCTTAGTTAACTTTTTGGGTATTTGTGTTTTTTTATCATTCTCGATGAAGAGAGTAACTATATACTTTAGTGGGGGGAAGGGGGGGGACTACATTACATACGTACACATAGACTTAGGGTTCGAGCTTATCATGCGTGCGCTCAATAGGTGAGGGCAAAAAATCCTTAGGCGCCATTGCAATCAGCTTTTTTGGTGTACTTGATTGAGATTTGTCTTGCCAATTCCAGCTTGCGAGTTAGTGTTGTAGTGTGGCACACGTGTTGTGGGGTTGTGGGTAGTCTTTTCTGTGCGATGGTGCCACAAAAGTGTGTATGGTTTTCTTTGGGGTTTGGGCCACCATGGGTGGCTATTCGTGGATGGGAAAAGAGGGACGAGTAGGGCCACTACTAGCCCAATTCGAGCTACTGCTATTATCTTATACCAAGGAGTCACGGTAGATACACCAAAGGGTCATACATTCAAGATATGAAACCATAGTGTCCAAAGCTATAACTTGGATGGGTGCCCATAATGGTGTCACGGAGTATTTATGGCGATTCCCATTTAAGAGCGTGTGGCAGCAAGATAGGATGAAGTCCTAAGTGATGTGCTTCATGGATATATTATTAGAGTAGTCATTGTAATAGCATTAGGCCTCTTATAAGCCTAAAGTGCCCGGCCAACCACAATTTAAGTGAGTGTGAACACTTATGGCCATGTATATAAGTGAATTTCACTCATAATATAACATACTCTCCCATTGTGCAATTGATTCTTGCTCTTGCTAATCTCTCTCCCTAATGCACCAGGTACTCTCTTTTTGGATGTGTTTCAAGGAGGGTTAGGGTGAGCCATAACATTTTTGGATGTGTTTCAAGGAGGGTTAGGGTGAGCCATAACATTTTTGGCGCTGTTTTACCGGGGAGCCATCCCTTGGCTTTTTCCATCATTTTGCCTCAAATCTACGCATAACCCATTTCCCATTATCTTTATTAATGGTTTCCCATGAAAAAGATGTGGATTTAATGGTGATTTGTGTGAGATTTGGTGTAGAATAGCTTTCTTTTTTGTTTTTGAAAAGAATGTTTTTTGCTTAATTTTCGAATTAATTTGTTATTTTTGTGGTTTTTCATGTTCTTAGGGCTTGCACATAGTTTGTATTAGGCTTAGTTTGTGTCCATTACATCAAACAATGTAATTTTTAGTGAATGTTAGCTCGTTTTAGTATTAAACATAAAAATAAGATCATTAATTCCAGTTTAATTGTGTGTTTGTTGTTGAAATTCTTTGGATTAGAGTGTTAGCAAGCATCAGGAGTAGCTTAGTCATTCAAAAAAATTTCTTAAAACCATAAAAAACTCTTAAATTTGACTAATTTCTCTTAATGGACTAGTTTTTGTCATTAAGGGTGATTAATCTTGTTTAAGAGACCAAAAATTTAGAAAATGTGTAAATTGGGATCTAAATTGATCATATCAGTAGGTCGAAACTGGTATTTCTGAGTATTTTGAGAGCATCTAGATGCATCAAAACACCTAATCACATCAAATTTTTCATCAATTGGAGAAATTTGGCTCTCTACTTAATTTTGCCTTAAAAGAGGAGACCATAATTAAGAGTCTAATTAATCTCCTATTTTAGATTAATTTATACAATTGTTAATGCACAAAGATTAGCATTCCCTTGCTCTATCCAATGATATGCTCAATTGTGTGAATTAGTTAGGGATTAGTGGTTAATTAGAGTCTTTGATTAGTGTAGATTAGTGTAAAATAAAAAGATTAGTGAAAGGATTAATCTTGGATCAATCCTTAATTATTTTTTTACATAACTCATTAAGGCTAAAGAGCATTCAATGAGTAGATGCTTATGAGTTGTCAAAATTATCCATTTTGGGAGTCATTTATGAAGGGTGTAAAATGAAGGGTGTAAGGGGTGTCATTAAAAGGTTCCCTTTTTTTATTCCCACTTACCTTTTTTGGGAAAATGCCCATACCTCTTTCATTTTAAATTCAAAAAATATTCCCCCCAAAAAGGAAAATTTGTATTTTTCACTACTCCCAAAAAAAAGGGCCGTGAAAAGTCCGGCCGTGAAAAAAATTCTGGCCGTGAAGAAAAGAAATCCCGCCATGAAAAAAAAATCCGACCGTGAAAAAAAAAATATAGTCATGAAAAAAATTCCAATTGTGAAAATTTTTTTGATCGTGAAAAGTTAGACGCGAAAAAAAAAATTGAATTTAATATTCCGTGAAGTCTAGTTCACGGTGTGAAAATTTAAAGTCTCACAGCATGGAAAAAAATGAATTTAATATTCCGTGAAGTGGACTGCAATTTCATGAAACTAGAGTTCACGTGCCAGAAAAAAAATCAAATTTAATATTCCGTGAAGTCCGGTTCACGGCGTCGTCAACCATTTTCTGCAATTTCACGGAACTAGAGTTCACACGTCCAAAAAAAATCAAAATTTATAAAACTCGTGAAGTCCGTCGACGTGAAAAGGGGTCCCGTCAGCCAAAAAACAAAAGGACTTTGGAAAACACCCCTGTTGGAGGCCCGTCTCCTAGACCATATATCTGATGAAGGCACTCTAGGACTCATCGAAAAGTTGACATTGAGCTCTTCGACTTTGCACACGATCCGAGTCAAAATCGACCATTTTGGCCTTTGACCAGCAACCTCAAAATTTGACCCGAAAATCGAGGTTAAAAATAGTCCAAAAACCATGAAAAATCGTAAAAATTAGGGTAAAAACGACGACGAGTCATATTCAGGCTACTTTTTGAGGGTCTAAACAACAAAATCACGGACGACTCATGGAAACAAAGTTGTAGTACTCCAAAAATACTACAACTCTCTCATGCAGAGTTTTTCAAAATTCCTTTTGAAACACTCTCAAAAATGCGCCGCAAATCAAGGAAACTAATTCTTGAAAAAAAATTTCATCTTGACACTGTTGGAAAATAGGTTTTAGAACCTCCTCTTGCATCTAGGAAGTTCCTAGCATACACTTTTTCCGAAAATTATCTCAAAGGTCATTCACGTGCGTATAGTGCCTAAGCTAATTAGGGCGAACGGACACCCGTTTGATCCAACGAAGATTACGCCAAGCCTCTTGAGGCTGAACAGGCTATGGGAGAGTATAAAAAGCCAAAAAAAAAAGTGCTCAATTAGGAGCATTTGGCAATCTGATATGGCCACGAGATAGAGGGATTGCCAGGGATCATACAAGGACTGAACCCAATGGTTGACATCTTCAAGCCATTGAGATCTATGTCACAAATTCACCTCCCAAGGCCATTGGCCATGCCTATAACAAGTGTGTCATCAGGTTTTACACCCCCTATCACTTCGATCCACCGGGCTTTGGTTCTTTGCCTAACATTCCACAAATCCTATAAGTAGTACCAACCCTTTCCTGGATGCCCACACATTGACTAGTCTAGGAAGGGGAGTGGCCCAAGGACTAAGTCTCTTCTAACAAGAGCACTTACATACAGCCTCAGTGACTCATACAGAAACACGACCGTACAAATTTCCAAAATTATGGGCAAATATGACGGAACAACAAACCCTGTTCAATTCATTCAAATGTTTGAACAGAGATGTGAAGCCTTTGGAAATCCTAATTGCTCCACTAAGGTACATGCGTTGAACTTATGCTTAGAGGGAAAAGCTAGTTGATGGTTTATCGCATTGATGTCGGTGATCAAGACCAACTTCAAAACCTTAAAATCAGTCTTTATACATGGCTTTTCTCGACAAGGTGATCAGTAGAGATGTTTCATGATGGGCTTAAAGAATAACAGCTTACACAACTTTATCATTGTATCCAATCTGAAAACATTCGATCAATGTTGCAAAGAAGCAACACGTTTACATGACAACATGCTAGAAGATGATCATGCTATGAGGTGTTTCTCATCTAAACCAAGTGAAGCAATGGCAAAAGAAAGATCAATCTCGGAATTGACATTCCGAGAATTTTATGTAGCCTTGATTAAAACCTTACAGCCAACATCTCTAAGAGAGGATGAAAACCATCAAAACCAGACATCTTTAATGTCTCTAAAAAAACTTCAAAATCAGACATTCGATCAATGTTGCAAAGAAGCAATACGTTTAGATGATAACATGCTAGAAGATGATCATGCTACGAGGTGTTCCTCATCTAAACCAAGTGAAGCAATGGCAAAAGAAAGATCGATCTCATAATTGACATTCCCAAAATTTTATGTAGCCTTGATTAAAACCTTACAGCCAACATCTCTAAGAGAGGATGAAAACCTTCAAAACCAGACATCCTTAATGCCTCTAAAAGTGAGAAACGAAATGCCTTGTGTTGAGTGCAATCACTCTACGATCATCCCAATCCTCTTGTGCATATAAGACACTTGTTCTTCTATGCTGCATATATTGTAAAACCTTTGGCCATGATACTAAAAAGTGTCCCGCTTCATCCACAATGGACTCAAAACCTCCACCTCCCATGCACCAAACAGAAACAGTCCAAAGGGTAGAAACTGCTAAGGAAGCAGTTAATCATGCACTTCAGTGTTTCTATTATCGTAGACCTCACAAGGTGGCAGACTGCACAGTTTGGAATACTTCCATGCCCATAGTCACTGACACCTTGTGACCAATGTGTGAACGATGTGGCATTGATCTAAGATTGCCAGGATGAGTTGCTTCAATGCAACTTGTCTCACAAAATACAACTCTGAACATCTTAAGTGTACAAAATAGGCAATTGTCCACGGTGCCCTTGAATGTGCTTATTACACGCTTACAAGCCAAGGCACGAGAAACAATCAAAAGGAATGCAAAAGACAATACCTCAACATGGGTAGAAGAACATGCTTCAAAACAGAACCCAAAAGAAGAAGCAAAACCTTCTAAAACCAAGAAAAATAAAGGACAACAAATTGTTGAAACCAAGGTCGAAAGACAGGGAAAGAGAGCCTATAGAGGACATAAACACAAAAGTGGACATAAACACAAAAGAGCCAAAAGCTATACAAGATGCAAAAGCATCCACCTCAAAGACCACCGCACAAACCTCGACACCCATATGTGCAACACAGGATACAAAAACCCAAAAAAAAAAATCAATCTCGTCGCATGTGTAAACATAATGAAAAACTGACAAACCAAAGAAAGTCAGAGAATGAAACAAGTTCTAGTACATCACTAAGTGAGGATGAAACAAGTTCTTACTCTTCGCTCAGTGCACCACATAAACCAATCAAAAAACTAGAACCCACCCAACCACCCCAAATGGATAATGATGATCACATGACATATGTGGAACGCAAAAAGCAAGCTCAGGAGAGCACGCTTAACATGGTTGAATGTCATAAAGTCACCGGTTGTGATTGAGCCTCATAATGCCAAACCTAAAACAGCAACCAAGATACAAAATCTAGAGGAGTACCGCTTTCCCTTTCAAGAAGAGGAAGACATGCTCTCTACAAAAGAGTCATTTGGAGAACAGATTGTACGAACTATACGCTTGAGAAAACACGTAAGAAATTCGATAGTTCCCTTATAAGATTAAAATAATCTCTTAAAACCTCATTTGGAGGAATGCTCTTCTCTCATGGAGCCAACATTACATCAGCACTTGTACCTTTAAGGGCTCAACCTGAGTTATACCAAGACGTAAAGAACTCCATAAAACAAGACTGTGAGGATTCGCAAGTTTCCAAACAGACCTCATTAAGAATTGTCAAAGGGCCAAGTGCGCCAGTGTACGCATTGAAAAAGCTGAAAGCCAAAATGAGGATGAAAGTGAATGGGAGTATGAAACAGAAACGAAATCTGAAGCCGAGACACAATCCATCACTCTATGAATGTGTGGTGGTGGAAGCTTAGCCCGAAGATCTGTGCATTCTAAGGATGTCCAAAGGTTCAGTTATGTTACTGCCCACCACAAGCCACGAGGCTTGTGCCTATAAGTAGTGGGCTTCTCTACGCCTCCCACACTCCAAAATTGCAAAGATTTTTGTGCCTATAAATGACAAGTAACACGATGTTCATTTCATCGCTTTCAAAATAGTGTCCTAGCTTGTTCATGGGTACTTTTTGGCTACCCTTTTATCTTAAGTAAGGAATGAGAGCACTTAGTGTGTGGGGCACTCCTCCTCCTCCTCTTCAAATTGAAGTGTGTGGGCTCTTAGATTCACAATCATCTAGTCTGATAAGTCTCTCCAAAGTTGAGAATTTGCTTATAAAAAATAACTTATTGGGACTCGAACTTCAAGATAAGAGGTTTGCTATGTTCCTCATGTGATATTCACGCTCACTTAACTCATACTTGCTCAAAGGTGGGCTTGGACCTATCAATGTGCACGAGATATGTACTGATCCTTCCCTAGGAGGCGGTGCCTTTAATGGGATTGAAATGAAGTTTTCACCTATCACATCAGAGAAAATATTGTAGTGACTATGATGACATATAGAAGGCTAACTTTCACCTCCCATTGATTCCTTCTTCACTGCATCTAGCAATACGGAATTTTGTCGGGTTGGTTCTAGAGGCTTAAGCTCTAAAATAACCTCTTTTTACAGCCTCTTAAGAATGATCACGATTTTGGTCAAGTCCTTTGGTAGGCACTAAGGTCCCCTCATTGGTTGTATGATTGGATTTGGAATGGGATCAGGGATCTGATTAGGTGAGCTCAATGGTTCATACTTGACCACTTGTTCAAGTACTAGCTCTAGTTCATCTTGCATGTCAGGATAAGGGTAGGACTAGGGAGAGTCGAGCGGTTCAGGGAAGTCCGCTATAGTGTGGATGGCCAGGGCTATAGCTAGCCGGCTAGGGTCCCTATATCTGATAGTTGGGTGGAGAGTTTCCCTATTGTTAAAACCCTAAAGATATCTCTAGCTAATAAACATGCATAAACATGTATGAACCAGGCATATACTCATCCACCCAACCACCCCCTAGCCCAAGGGTGCACACATAAATATAATGAAGTATCACATATCTTACCTTAGTGTCCCATACCACCAAGAGATATGACTTCACTCTAGCAGCACTTAGCTTTAGCTTGGAATTGCAAGAGAGTAGATACAATGCTCTACACACAAGAGAACATCCCTTGAGAATGCCCCATGCCCCTATTATATAGGAGGACCCTCAAGTGACTCTTGACTCTCCATTTCTATGTGTGACCCTTGGTTTCCTTACCCTAACCTCAACCCACGGTTAGACCTAACCCTTGCCCCACTAGAGCATGTTCCTATGCTCCCATGTTCACATGCCTAGGGTGGGTTAGCCTCCTAGTATATGCACATATAATGTGCACATAACATACTTTCCCTCTCTCAAAACATTGCACTCTTGCAATGAAAAGAAGGAAAATTGCGCTAAATGTTCTTAAGCTGAATCGTAAATTAAATCCTCAATTTTCCTATCTTTCCACTGAATTTTAACCTCAGGGATTAGGCGACTACAAAGTTTCCTTTCCCTAAATTCAAGTACCTTTTCAGGTTCATGTGGAACATAAAACAAATCTTATGACTACAAAGTTTCCTTTCCCTGAATTCAAGTACCTTTTCAAGTTCATGTGGAACCTATTATAGGCAAATTCCATCATTGGAAGATATTTTTTCCCACTCAATGGTTTTCCAGAGACATATGCACAAAGCATATCCTCTATAATCTGATTCACACGCTCTATTTGTCCATCAAACTCTGCGATGGCAGGTGATTAGAGGAACTCATACTCAAAGTAGTTTCCAATTTCTTGAAAACTTCCTACTAAAAATGAGCCGTGAACTTAGAGTCCTGATCGCTCACAATATCAGAAGGTAGACCATTCAGTCTAGATAGTTGCTCGACAAATTGGTAAGCCAATTTTAAAGCTTTAACTATTGTCTTTATGGGTAAAAATCTAGGCATCTTTGTCAATCTATCCACGACTACCCAAATGGCATCGTGACCCCTGCTGGTATGTAGCAGTCCCGTAATGAAATCCATGGAAAAACTATTCCACTTTCGAGATGGAATATCCAAAGGATGCAATAACCTAGTAGATTTAAGGTGCTTTGCCAATCTGACACTAATGACATTTGACCACATAATTTTGAACAAAATCTTTCATGTTTTAATAATAAAAAGTCCTTCTAACCAAAGCCAAGGTATGTTATATCCCCGGATGTCTTGCCGCCGATGGTGCATCATGACACTAAAATAGGATCCTCAATTTAATTTTTGGCACATCCGATACGCAAATCTTATCATTTCGGAATAAAAAACCATTTCAAATAAAAAATTGGTTGGCTTTTCCTTGATTCACCAAGTTTTAATCTACCTCATAGTTGGACCCTGATTTTGCTAAATTCTAATATTTTCTAAAGAAAATATATGTACTGCATTTTCCCTTGAGTAAATCATATAAGTTAAAAGTAATTTCCGTGAAGCTAAGTCAATTAACTTCACCAATTTGACTCAATGCATCAGCAATGCTATTCAAGCTACCTTTTTTATATTTAATCATGAAATCAAAGTCTTGCATCAATTCAGTCCATTTGGCCTTTCTACCTTTCAAGTCCGGTTGATCACAAATGAACTGCAAAGATTGATGATCTGTCAAGACCATAAATTGAGACCTGTAGAGATACTATCTCCATGCCTTTAAAGCATAAATAATTGCATACAACTCTTTCTCTCCTGAATTGGATATCTAGTCTGTGTATCCTTGAGTTTCTTACTCTCAAAGGCCACAGGCTTCCCATCCTGGAACAAAGTTACGCCTACCGCAAAATCACTAGCATTAGTCTCTACAATGTAAGGCCTACTAGGATCTGGTAAGGCTAACACAGGAGCATCTCGAACTTTATATTTCAAAGTATCGAAAGTTTCCTATAGCTTCTCATTCTACTCAATCGGAGAATTAAACTTCTTATTTTTACCCTTAAGAAGGTTAGTAAAAGGCAATGTCAACTTTGAATAATCTTTGACAGATTTTCGAAATACCACAAAACCTAAGAAAGATCTTAACTGCTTGATCGTACGCGGAACTGGCCATTCCAAAACCTTTTGGATGCTATCCAAATCTATACTTAAGCCATCTCGAGAGATCTTATGACCCAGGTATAACAATTCCTTTTTAAAGAAATCACACTTAAATAATTTACAATACAGTTTCTTCTTCTTGAGCCTTCTTAGAACCTCTTTAAGATGATTCTCATGCTAAGCCAAAGTTTTACTACTATCAAAATATGATCTAAGAAAACCACCACGTATTTTCCTAACAGATCCTGAAATATATCATTCATCATTTGTTAGAAAGTTACTGGATTAGTGAGACTAAAGGGTAACACTAAAAATTCATAATGGCCATAACGTGTCCTAAAAGCAGTTTTAGGAACATCTTCCTCTGCAATACGGATTTGATGACAACTGGTTCGCAAATCAAGCTTTGTGAAATACTTAGCTCCTTGTGCAACCTGATCAATAAGATCGTCTGATCTAGGTAATGGGTATTTGTTTTTAATTGTAACTTTGTTAAGACGTTTGTAATCAATACACATCCACCAAGTACCTTGATCTTTTTTCTTAACCAGGAGAACTGGTGCGCCCCAAGGATACTTACTGGGTCTAATTTGACCCATCCTCAAGTATTCAGCTAGTTGCTTTGCTACCTCATCTTCCTCAGTCTGTCTAAGCCTATATAGAGGAATACTAACAGGTTCTGCACCCGGCACTAGCTCAATCTTATGGTCCACCTCTCGTTTAGGAGGTAATCCATGAGGTAATTCATCAGGAAATACATCCCGAAATTCGCTTTTAATGGAATTTAACACTTTACTTTCCCAAAACATCCATAGAAATAGTGTTTACATCAAAATGAACATATGAAGACACTAGATCCATAACCAATTGAAAAAGTTCATAGTTAAAAAGATTTTCCATTAACTGAAGCTCATTAATAAAAGTTTTCTTGGGTACAACAATGTTTCCCTTAAGAGTAACAAGGTTTCCATTGTGATGAAAAGACATCAAATGTTTGACCCAATCAATGTAAAAATCCTTATTTTTTAATGAAACCATTCCATCCCTAGAATTATGTCTATATGACCAAGTTCATGACATGAAAATTAAGTTTATCTAAGTACAATTGGATGTCTAATGGTAGTTTTGACACCTTCTTGTCCCAGAATTGGACTTGTCCTCCTCCAGCCATCCTGACCTTATACATGTAATCATTTTGTGTGGTTTCTAGCTTCATCCTTTGTACCATAATATCGTCAAATAAAATTGTGAGTACTACTAGGATCAAACAAAATATGAACCTGATGTCCATTTATTGATCCATAAACACGAAATAATTTGTTTGGACCAAAAATATCTTTACTGAAAGTACAATCTGAACATTGGCTTCCTTCAAGATGTGTAATATTGACTTCAAAAAATTTACCTTGAAGTTCTATAATGTGTACAGATTTCTTTGGTATGAACTTCTTCAGTGTGACCTTTTCTCTAGGCACTGAAGGTGTTACAGCTCCATTTAAAGGACAAAATTTCTTCGTGTGTCCCTTTTCCTTGCATTTGAAACATGTGATATTATCCTTGCTCACAAATTTCTACCTCTTTTGCTGGCATTATCAAAAAAAATTTGGGTTTGGTGTGAAAACTGACTTTCTTTTTTGTCCACTATTTGAAAAAGTGAACATGGATTTCTTTTCATTAGACAATGGTTTTGAAGTGTTGGCGCCGACCATAGTCTTATGAAAAACCTGAGCTGCCTAAATAGCATCCTCAGTCGTTTTGACCGTGCATTTCTTTACCTCGTACTGATAATCAATGAGCTAGACCATTGATGAAAATCCCACACAAGGTATGATCATCAGATTTGGCTTTGGCAACCAATTATCTAACTTTTTGCACAAAATTGTCAAAAGACTGATTTGCCATGCTATTTTTAACAAGCTTGGCAATTATTTCAAATTCATCCTCTGGTTGGACAAACTCTTTCTTAAAAGCTTCCTCAAAACTTTGCCAAGTGGTGGGAATGGAATCATCTTTGAGATCCTTCCACCAAGTTAATACCTTTCCTTTCAATATCTACACATTCCTGAGTCTTCTCCTTTTTCTCACCACTGTACACTTTTGGTGCAAACAATGGAGTAACCACTTTGGTAGGAGCAAGAGGTGCCGCTAAAAGAGCTTTTTGCAAAGTCAAAATCTACATCTTTAGTGACTCCATCTCGTCATGACATCTAGCAATAGTTGCCTCAAGACGCTCTGTCACTTCTAAAAATTTGCTCTTTCCAACAGCCTTCTCTTCTTCAACTTGAAATTTTAGATCTTCCCCACCCAAGTTGGGATTATCATTCGTCTCATCAACATTGCCATTGACTGAGAGGTCAATATGAGCCATTGTAATAAAATTCTTCAAAAATCACGATTCACTCGAATTCAACTTCACTTGTCCTCTTTTGACCAAAATGATCTAGCAAATCAAATTGCTAGAACTCACTTCACATAAGAAAAAATGCTTTAATTAGCATTTTGATGGCTAAACAACAATAAAAAATCACGAAAACATTGTCTAGAATTAACCTAACAGAAACAACTATAAATATGAGGCATACTCGCATTGATTATATGCGAATAATTTGCATCTATCTAATGTCAGCACGTAGAAAATGTACTTTAACACTAGATAACCCTGAAAAATATTAAACTCTCGAGAAAAAAGAATTATCATGATTTTTTTTGAGCTTTTTCTATTTTTCTAGGGCCTCAAAATTTTTTAATTTTAAAATCCACCAAATTATATCTTATGGCACTCCAAATCTAAAATTTTCTAGAAAATTTTAGCAATAAAATTTGCCAAAATACAATTGATATTTCAAAAAATACCAGTTTTTAGGATTTTTAAAATAATTTCTAGAATTTTTCTAATTTTTTGTAATTTTAAAAAATTTACCCTAAATATAAAATTTTTAAATTTTGCCTGACAATTCTCAAATCCAATTAAAATTTGTAATTTTAATGAATTTACTAATTTTTTGGGCAGAAAAAAGTTTTTTTTAAAAGGAATTTGAACAGTCATGGGTGTCCGAATGAACACACCACATGCCGGTCACCAAACCCAGATTGTTACCATATTATAGTAGTGATGTGTGTGAACACACTTAGGACCGCCGGGGCACTTTTTCCCTCACTAGGAGGTTTTTTCCCCCGTGCATTGTATATACGCCCATTATCTTCTAGGGCTTGTGATCTTTCATTTTTGGCACTCATAATACACTACTGTGTTGTGCTCAAGCTTCCTCATCTTCTTGAAGTTGTGTGTGCATTCCTGCAACCCTAATTCCAACAATTGGTATCAGAGCAGGCTTCCTCCTCCCGGGCAGCATCACCGGCACCTGCCGCTTCATCTCCTCCGATTGTGACGAGGTTTCACGAGCGTCTGCAGGTTAGTATATGCCGTGGGTGAGCCCGTAGGGCTCGTTCGTTTCAGAATTTTGATCTGAAGTCATTTCGCCCTCCGTTTTTGCATTCCAAGTACTGCGCAGGCAAAATCGTCCTACTGTGCAGATTTTCTGTCAAGATTAAAATCTGCAGGACAGGTGCCCATTCGTCTGTTTTGGGCTGTGCTACATAGCACAGATCGATTTTATACAGGTTTACCTCTTACAGACAGCATTTACATCTAGTAGTACAGTCATTGGCCATGGCTGACAACAATGATGTATTCCGCATGTTGGCTGCTGAGGATAAGTTGGATGGCACCAACTATCCATTGTGGGCATATATGATGCGACATGTATTGGTAGCAAAGGGGTTATGGAACATTGTGCAGGGTATTGATGCACGTCCTATTGTGGCTGGGAATGCTGCAAACACATCAGAAACAGGTACTGTTGATGATGGTGCAGGCACAAGTGCTGTAGCAGCTGTTCGAGAACCACCACTTTCAGCAGAGCAGATTCGTTGGGATGGTAGAGATGCGCAGGCTCATGCCTTGATTGCGCTGTCTGTCAAACGTACCATTATCCCACATATTCGCTCTTGCAGGACTTCTAAGGATGCTTGGGATGTACTTGCCACATTGTATCAGGCAAGAAATGAGGCTCGTGTTGCTTATCTCCGAAAAGAGTTGGAGAGTGAGCATATGAACGAAGGTGATTCTATGGATAGCTTTTTGACAAAGATCAAGGATTTCAAAGAGCAGCTCATTTCTGCAGATGAAATCCTGTCAGACAGTTCACTTGTGCAGACTGTTTTGAATGGTCTACCAGATTCTTATCAGGGTTTTGCTTCCACTCTTCGCTTGATGATGAAAGGCAATCCCAATGCCTTATCATTTGAGGAGTTAGTTTCTGTTTTGCTGCAAGAAGACCAGTCAAGGCAAAACAGGAATATTATGCGTGTCGCAGATCAAGCTTTCGTTGCTAATCAGAGAAGCGGGAAAGGTAAAGCTGGCTTTTCTTCTAGTAAGCAGAAATCTGCAAATGCTGCGCAACCAAAGAAGGAAGACAAAGATGAGAAGAAGGGTGACAAACAGAAGACATTTTGCAAGTACTGTAAGGGAAATGATCATGTCATCAAAGCGTGTCCTAAGCTGGCTGCGAAAGAGGCTAAGAAGAAAGAGGCTGGTATGGCTGTTGCAGATGCCTCTCCTTCTAACAATGAATCTGCTAATGTTATGCTAAATACAGAATGGGCATTCAATGCGCAGTGCAGTTATGACCCATCTTTGCATGACACATGTATGTCTGCAGTAGATTCAGATGTATGGTACTTTGACAGTGGTGCCACTAAGCATATCACCTCGCAGCGCAGTTTATTCACTTTCCTTGAGTCTGCTCCCACAGGGAATACTGTCACTTGTGCCAATAACTCCTCTTATCCCGTTGAAGGAGTTGGACAGATTGTGCTGAATGTTGCAAATGGCAACACCTTTACACTTTTTGATGCATTGTATATGCCAGGGATCAAAAAGAATCTGCTGTCAGTATCCGCATTTGCCAAAACAGGTTTGGTTGTAAAATTTGTGGATGACAGATGTACTGTTCATGATCTCTCTTGTGGTGACATCATTGTAGCATCTGGTTCACTATGTCGAGGGCTGTATAAGCTCAATATGGATGGCAAATGTGTAGAGGATTCAGCATGTGCTATTATGGATACGCAGGCTATTTCAAATGCAAAACTGTGGCATGCACGTTTTGGTCATCTGAATTTTGCAAGTTTGCTGCGCCTGCAGAAATCTGAAATGGTGTCTTCTTTGCCTAAGCTTGAGGCACCTGTCAAGCATGTTTGTGAGGGCTGCATATTGGGTAAAATGCAGCGTGCTTCCTTTCCCAAAGATGGATCAGTGAGAGCTGAACGCAGATTGCAGCTTGTTCACAGTGATGTTTGTGGTCCCATGCAAACTCCATCATTTGGAAACTACCTTTACTTCGTGACTTTCATTGATGATTTTACCAGGCATGCATGGGTATATCCTTTGAAGGCAAAGTCCGAAGTGTTTTTGTGCTTCAAACAGTTTTTGGTTATGGCTGAAAATGTGTCAGAAAGTAAGATGGGCACCCTCCGTTCAGATCGAGGGGGGGAGTATATGTCTTCAGAATTTAATGCATTTCTGGCTGAGCGTGGGATAAAACACCAATGTACAGTGCCGTATACACCACAGCAAAATGGTGTGGCTGAGAGAAAAAACAGGTCTCTCATGGAAATGG
The DNA here is from genome assembly GCF_041138505.1 of Cibotium barometz. Taxonomy (NCBI): domain Eukaryota; kingdom Viridiplantae; phylum Streptophyta; class Polypodiopsida; order Cyatheales; family Cibotiaceae; genus Cibotium; species Cibotium barometz. The sequence continues at coordinate 10,991,380 of NC_141108.1, read as the reverse complement.
CAAGATGTATGGTTAAGAGTCAAAGTCTACCACATGGTTTTTGGCTTGAGGCTGTCATGTGTGCCACTTATGTACTAAACAGGTGTCCCACCAAAGCATTACAGGTTGTCACTCCATATGAGGCTTGGCATAGCCGCAAGCCATCTGTTGGCCATTTACGTGTTTTTGGTTGCCTGGCATATACATTAGTGCCTGTGCAACATCGCAGAAAATTGGATGACAAAGCTGTCAAATGTATTTTTGTTGGATATAGTGCTGAGAGCAAAGGCTATCGTTTGTATCATCCACAGACAAAGCGCATTTTGGTTAGCCGTGATGTTGTATTTGTGGAAGATGCAGTTCAGCCCTTGGTTTCATGTACTAAGGAGACAGATATCAGCTCACGTGATGTCTATGATACATTGTTGCCTCTTTTCAGTGGTGCACAGTCAAGTGCAATACCTCATGAGGCAGTTTTTCAGCCTATGCAGGTTTTAAATGATGGCACAGATCAGCCTATATCTGATGCAGATGTGCATGATGCACTTGAGGATGAGAGACAAGAGATTGAGGGCTCTAGGAATATGCCTAGATGGCTGGTGCAGACTTTGCGTGACAGCAAGTTGGATGCCCCTTTGTCTAGTCGCACTCGTTCTGGCTCTCATGGTGCCTCTTATGCGTCAGATTGTTATGCATTGGCTGTTTCTAGTATGTGCGATGAAAGTGAGCCTGTTTCATTTGATGAGGCACAAAGTTCAGAAAATTGGATGGCTGCTATGCAAGCAGAATACGATGCTATTATGAAGAATAGTACATGGTCTTTATGTGACTTGCCCCCTGGCAAGAAGGCCATTGGCACTAAGTGGGTTTACAAATTGAAGCGTAAGCCTGATGGCACAGTGGATCGCCATAAGGCTAGGCTTGTTGCAAAAGGTTATGCTCAAGAGAAGGGCATTGATTTTGATGAGACTTTTGCTCCCACATGTCGTATGACCACTGTTCGTAGCATCTGTGCATTAGCAGCTCATAATGGTTGGAATGTACATCAGCTGGACATAAAGACTGCGTTCTTAAATGGAGATTTGCATGAGGAGGTGTATGTATCGCAGCCTCGTGGTTTTGTTCAAAGAGGGCAGGAAAACAAAGTGTGCAGGTTAAAAAAGGCTTTATATGGTTTAAAGCAAGCTCCACGAGCTTGGTATGAAAAAATACATGCATATTTGACTGCACATGGGTTTCAGAATAGTCCAACAGAAAGCACTTTGTATGTTAAAAGTGTGGATGGTGTACATCTAATCATTGCTCTCTATGTCGATGACATGCTGCTCACAGGACCAAATGAGAGTCATATTGCTGATTTTAAGGCTGATTTGAATGCCTCTTTTGAGATGTCAGATTTGGGGCATTTGCATCATTATTTGGGGATACAATTTAAGCAGTGTGATGGAGGTATTGCTTTGTGTCAGACAAAGTATATTGAAACATTGTTGCGGAGATTTGGCCTTGAAGACTGCAAGCCTATTGCTACTCCAATGGAAACAGGTTTGAAGTTGAGTCTTCATGATGCTGGAGATCACTTTGATGTCACACTCTATCAGACAGCTGTTGGTTGCCTCATTTATGTATGCATTACGAGGCCAGACATTCAGTTTGCAGTCTCACAGGTGAGCAGATTTATGCATAGCCCAGGCATTAAGCATTGGCAGGCAGTGAAGCGTATCTTTCGCTATTTGAGTGGTACTCGGCATCTTGGGTTGTTTTATCCCAAGGGGGGATCATTGCCGCCAGATTTACATGCTTTTTCAGATTCTGACTGGGCTGGTTGTTATGACACACGCGTGTCCACGAGTGGTTTTTGCTTCATGCTTGGAAGCTCATGCATATCATGGTTGAGCAAGAAGCAGCCTACTGTGGCCACTTCTAGTTGTGAAGCTGAGTACAGGGCAGCTTTCACAGCTACGGTTGAGTGTGTGTGGCTCAGACGCCTTATGGCTGATTTGGGTGTTGGGCAGCCATCTGCCACCACCATCTTCACTGACAGTCAGAGCGCATTGGCAGTTGCGCGGAACCCAGTGTTCCATGCTCGTACGAAGCACATTGAGGTGCACTACCATTATGTCAGGGAGAGACTCTCTGCAGGAGAGATCAGTTTGGCTTATGTGCCAACACAGGATAACCTTGCAGACCTTTTCACAAAGGCTCTGCCTCGTGAGAAGTTCGAAGCTTTTCGCAAAGCTTTGGGCTTACTCCCTTTTGTGGATTCGTCCACATAGCTAGACACTTCCCTATACATGAGTGCTAGCTCTTGTTCACCGCATCACTCCAGGGGGGATTTGTTACCATATTATAGTAGTGATGTGTGTGAACACACTTAGGACCGCCGGGGCACTTTTTCCCTCACTAGGAGGTTTTTTCCCCCGTGCATTGTATATACGCCCATTATCTTCTAGGGCTTGTGATCTTTCATTTTTGGCACTCATAATACACTACTGTGTTGTGCTCAAGCTTCCTCATCTTCTTGAAGTTGTGTGTGCATTCCTGCAACCCTAATTCCAACACAAATATTCTAAAAATTTGAAATAACCTTTGTCTAGTTTTTTAATGAATTTTCAAAATTTTTCTAAAAAATTAATGCACACCGAACGCATTAAAATACGAAATCAAAACGCGAAAGGTCATCCTGGAATACAGAAAGTCAAGGGTTGCTGGAAAATGAAAAGACAAAAAATACCGAAATTTGAAAGGCCAAAAAAATTAGACCCCAAAGGTCAAAAGGGCTCATCATGATTTTTTTTGTAAAAAAAATATCATGAAATAAGATTTTTTTCTCTTTTTTGTAAAGCTTTAATCTAAATTTAATTAAGCTTTAATTAAATGTAATAAATATTTATTAAAAGATTTAAATAAGCTTTAACAAAAGCTTAATAAAAACTTTTATTGAAGATAAATTGGGGGGCCTGTGCACCGGAGGGCTGCAGAAAAAAGCGCCCCCCCGCGCCACCCCCTCCCATAGCGCTTGCGTTTGAATGATAGAGGGGAGAGAAGCAAAGCTCACTCCCCCACTTCATCCTCTATCTCCACCCTCTCTTCCTTCCACCCTTCTTCTCCACTCTACAATTTGATTAAGGTGTTTAATCATAATTATATTTACTAATCATTATTAAAGCTTAATCATGTTTAATATTAATCAACCCCACCTAAGAGAGGTTCACACGAGGGAGAAGAATATGAAGGAAATTTCAGATTTGAGAGATGGAAAAAATACCACGCACACAGGAGAGAACCCGATGCACCGACATGCTGTCCCCTACTGCAGTTCAGTAGAAAATCGGCATAGATTTGATAGCATGTTCTTGGGAAACCCGTAAAAAATGCATTAAAAATGTTTTTAAACTAAAAAATACTCAAACAATGTCCTAAAAATTAGAAAAAATTTCCTAAATTTATTTGAGATGTAGGAGAATCATTTTTTAGCAAAATACCCACATTATCATGTGTAGTATTTTGGTTAAAATTTTTTTGTAAATGCTTATTTTTAACCATAAAAAATAAAGAAAAATAGCATTTCCACTCACAGAATTTTCCCGCAACGTCCATAACTGCATTTCAACCGCCATATTGACGTTCCCCGCAAAGTCCATACGTCAACCAAGTTGAGAAAAACCGCATCCCAACCGCCATTGACGTTCCAACGCATAGACCACCAAAACAAACAAAAATTTTACATTTTTTGCTTAGTAAATGTTTAAAATTTACTTTAAAAATGTTTAAAATTTTAGAATAATGAGATAAAAATAAGAGGAGAAAAACATCAAAAGTTAACTAGAGACCGCTTTGATACCACTGTTAAAACCCTAAAGATCTCTCTAGCTAATAACCATGCATAAACATGTATATGAACCATGCATATACTCATTCAACCAACCACCCCCGAGCCTAAGGGTGCACACATAAATACAATGAAGTATCACATATCTTACCTTAGTGTCCCATACCACCAAGAGATATGACTTGACTCTATCAGCACTTGGCTCTAGCTTGAAATGAGGGCCTTCAAGTGACTCTTGACTCTCCATTTCTATGTGTAACCCTTGGTTGCATGACCCTAACCTCAACCCAAGGTTAGACCTAACCTTTGCCCCACTAGAGCATGTTCCCATGCCCCTATGTTTATATGCCTAGGGTGGGTTAGCCTCCTAGTATAAGCACATAACACCTATTCTCTTCTAGTAAGTTTCATGGAGGTCTCTCAGTGGTATGAGAGCTATGAGATCCACACGCTAGCAACTGCGTCGCCATTGCAACAACGTAGCCCTTGCCTTGTCCACATCAGCCCACTGTATCGCTTGCGCTACAGCCCTTGGGAGTAAGATGGCACACAAGCCTCTGAGCAGCGCACATCATCAATAGCCGGCCGCAAGGAGAGGAGAGAAAAATAATCGGCACGCTCTTTTACTCGCTACAGCAGCAGCCAGCCACGAGGAGCCATGGAGGCGCATAGCAGTCATATATGATGGTTGTTCTCAGTGTAGCCAGCCACGAAAGCAACAACATCACAACAGCGTTGTTAATGCGCATACAGCCGACCACAATAACAGCCACCGCATTAACTGCGTGAGAGAGCAATCTTCTCTTTCTCCAGAGCCTACACACGGTCGGCCAAGCCCTACACGAACCACAATGCCAACCCCCCTATAGCACGAAACGGCAAAATGCCGTTAACAGCTGGCCACCAAGAGCAGCACACTTACGGCCGTCAACAACAGACGCCTCTCCACCATCTTTCTAAGTCAAAGCTTCCTTGGGCAGTCGTGGCAAGCGTGCATGCGTAAGGCCGCGGAGGAGAGTAAATATCTCTCTCTCTCTTCCTCAAGAGCATTGCTGACACACAACAAGGAGAGAGGAGGCTTTTTCTCTAAAGCTACAACAGAGAGGATGTATTTTCTCTCTATTTCTCTACGGCCTGCACACGGCAACGGGACGAGAGCGGTGTCAACAGCAAGGCCATGCTAGACAACATTGAGCCAGCGAGAGCAAGACGAGTCGGTTTTGGTCAGGTGTACTAGTCTTCATCTTGCATATGAATTTGATTTGTTACCATGACCTCTGAAGTTTTCGAGAACCCCGAAGGTCAGCAACATGGCGATTATCCATCTTTGGATACCAATATGGCTGATCTGGATGTGGGTGCTCACGGATTTGCGGATTTACATACACATATTTTATTAGAATCACGCACACAACGTATTGAACAAAATTTACTTGTTCTTTCTCAAAGTTTACAAACCATGCAAGAGAGTCTTAAGTAGTTGGTCGTCACTAGTTCAGGGTTTCAGAGTGCTTTAGGGGAATTTACTCTTGGGGGTTCAACTCAAGACACTGAAACGCCTGGGAATCAGGAAGTGGCAGCTTTGCTCAAGAGCATGAAGCCTCGTGTTCCGCGAGGAAAAGAAGGAGCGTGATAAAGATGCAATGAACACTTTTTTACAAAAGTGGATGGACTTGCACCTTTTGAAGCATTCTCCTGATGCTGTGTTAGCGCTCTCGAGGCAAGTCTCACACTTGAGAGCAAGTGGTGGATGAGCCTTAGTGAGAGCGATCGACCTACGACATGGGCTACTTTTAAGGTACTTTTTCGAAAGAATTCTTACTTGAGAACGAGAAGGATCACAATTGGAATGCTTAGGACAACTATAAGATGGAAGGTCTTACGTTGAACCAATATATTTCAAAGTATCACAAGATCATTCTCAGGTTGAGGGTTTGGATGATTTTCAAAATGTACGAGGTTTTCTACATGGTCTAGATAATTAATATAAGACTAAGGTTAAAACTCAATATCCTAAAACTTTAGAAGAGGCCATAAAAAGTGCATAGATCCTCTCGATGATAATATTGAGAAGAAACGCATGGCCAAGACACCTTGGGTTGGAGCATCTGACTTCCATAGTTCTAAGGGGAACAAACGGAAGGGGGCCAAACAAGGTAGTGATGCGGTTAAGAAGGCTAAGGTACCAAGGGGTCCCTTGTCTCCATAGGATTATGAGCGAGCTAAAAAGGAAAAATTATGTTTTATTTGCATGGCTGCTGATCACGATAAATAGAATTGTCCAAAGAACCGTGGCAAAGATGTTGATAAGGGAGGTAGTAAGGCAATGCACACAGTGCAAGTCTTGCCACTTGAAGCTTCTCAAAAGTTTTATAACGTTCAAGTATGTTGTATCGATGCCACGCATGAGTGTTGTGTAATCTCTATGATGTGGATACCCTCTTTTAGGCCTTATAATTTGGCTCGAATGCATGAACACATCAATGGACGAAGAGTTCATGTCATGATTGACGATGGGGCTATACATAACTTTCTAAATTATCACTTGGTTAAAAAAGTAAAAATTGCCACAAAGCCCTAGTGAGTGATCATAAATACATGGTATCTCTTGCTAATGGGCATGATAAGCAGTACCACTCACTATTCAAGGACATGAAATGCACTTAGATTTTCAGGTTATGCATATTACTAGAGCTGATGTTATTTTGGGTGTTGTTTCATTTAGGACCATGTCTTTCTTGTAGTTATCTAGATTATACTTTTGATTTTGAGGTTAATGGTAAACAAGTTCATTTGCAAGGTGAGCGTTGCAAGGTGAGCGCGATGTACCCCATCTCCACTCATTTGTTCTGCTAAAGTGGACCACCTTGTACATTCTCATTAAATGGAAAATCTCTTTTTGTGTTACATGTCTCCTTCAGTTTTGTCTCATGTGTTGATGCTAGCGGTGGTGATTTTAATTCCAGTTTGAGTATTAAATCTCTCAATTCAGTCATATGTGAACAACATGTTAATGCTATGCTTAATAATGAACAAACTCGAATTTTTCCTAAGCTCACTCAACAAGTTTCTAATTCTTTGCAATGTCTTTTGCATAAATTTCATGATGTGTTTCCAAGCGACTTGTCGTCTGGTTTACCCCCTGAACGTAATGTCCAGCATGCCATTGAAGTGCTCAAGGATGCAAAACCAGTCTGCAAGCCTTTGTATAGGCTTAACGCTAGTGAAGCCAATGAGGTAGAGAGTCAGCTTGCTGACTACCTCGCCAGGGGCTTCATTAGGCTTAGCAATTCACCATGGGCATCACCAATTTTATCGGTGAAGAAAAAAGATGGGTCTATGTGTTTATGTGTCGACCATCGTGATTTTAATGTAATCATGCTAAAGAATAAGTATCCATTATTGTGAGTTGATGAGCTTTCTGATTAACTACAAGGTGCGCAATACTTTAGCAAGATTGACTATCATTAAGTTTGCATCCGCAGGGAGGATGTGCCTAAGACAGCTTTTTGTACTAGATTTAGGCATTATGAGTTTTTGGATATGCCGTTTGGTCTAAATAATGCTCTAGCTACGCTTATGACGCTTATAGATAGTGTCTTATGCCTATATCTTAGTCGATTCGTTTTAGTATTTCTTGATGATATTTTGATATTTAGTCGCACTAAGAAAGAACATTTGCAACACTTAAGATTAGTGTTTGACTTGCTGAGGAAAAATGCACTTTATGCTAAAGAGAGCAAGTGTGAGTTCTTTGCCTTATTTGGGTCACATAATCTTGGCAAAGAGATTTCATATGGATCTTGCGAAAGTAGAGGCAATCCTTAAGTGGCCTCATCCAACCAATCTAGAAGAATTACAAATATTTCTTGGATTGGTAGGGTTCTATCGGTAAATTCATCCGGGGTTATGCTAAGTTAGCGGTTCCAATGATAAACCAATTAAAATCTAAGGGTCATAACTTTGTTTGGGGTGCTGACCAAAATAAAGTTTCAATTGTCTTAAGGTTGCTATAGCTACCGCTATGTTGGCTATAATAGATCCTAATAATCAACCGTTTTGTGGTTAAAACGGATGCTAGTGACCATGCAGTTGGTGCTATGCTTCTTTAAGAAGGAAGACCGGTAGCTTTTGAGAGCAAGAAGTTGGATAGAGCTCAGCAGAATTATTCTGCATATGAACGTGAGCTTTATGCCATCATTTATGCTTTAGGGAAGTGAAGACATTATCTCTACGGTGCTAAGTTTGAGATTGTGTTTGATCATGAGATCATCAAATGGTTGACAACTCAAACTGTTTTGAAAGGTTGTAAAGCTCGGTGGGTAGAAATCATGCAAGAATTTGACTTTCAATTAAGGTATCGGCTGTGGTTGATGCTTTAAGTCACATGCCTCAAGTTAACTCGTTGAGTTTCATGGAGTTGAAAAGTGAATTTTTAGATTCAGTCAAAGGCAAGTGTGGACATGATCAATCATATGCAAAGGTTTGGAAATTTGTTACATGCAGGGATTCCTCCCACTCTGCAATAGCGAGTGCAGAGTGTAGATGATGGTTCCACACCCAACTCTTCTCTTTCTAGGGATGAGTTTAATTATTGGAAGCATTTTTCCATTGAGATAATGGGTACTTGTTACACAAAGGAAGAGTGTGTGTACCCTCGGACTTCGACACTAGGTGCCAAATACTTTATGAGTGTCATGATAGTCCAAGTGCAGGTCATCCTGGAATTAGGAAGACCTACGCCTTAGTGAGAAGGCAATTCTATTGGCCTGGACTTCACAGGGACATCCAAGAATATGTTTTGCATTGTTAAAAATGCCAGGTCAACAAGGTTGAGTGTTTTAAGATAGGTGGGTTGTTACAACCCTTAGAGATCCCTGATGGTAAGTGGGAAAGTAGGTTGACCAAGATGTCTCGGTTTATTCTAACTAAAACCACGGTGAAAATGATAGAGTTAGCTTGGCTTTCATTGAGAATATCTATCGACTCTATAGGTTGCTAACCAATATAGTCAGTGATAGAGATCACTTGTGGCGGAGCAGTGTTCAAAAGGTTAGACACCATGCTCAGTATGAGCACTGTTGAGACCACCCTCAGAGTGATGGTCATATATAAAGGGTCAACTAAGTACTCGAGGATATGCTAAGGGCATATGTGAGTAAATGACAAATGAATTGGGAAGATTACTTACCAATCTTAGAATTTGCCTATAATAGTGGGAAGCATGTCGCTCTACAAGCTTTAGTCCCTTCATGCTTATGTATGGGTTTCAACGTCGACTCTAGTAGATCGCTAAAGAAAATGTTAAACGGGCCCAAGATTGTTACAAGCATTATGCAGAGACGAAGACCACAGAGTGGTCACATTTGAAAAGGGTGACCAAGTACTTCTTAAGGTTCCCCCGAGTTCAAAAACTTTGAGGATGGGCAAAGTGCCAAAGTTGTCGCCTTGGTATTGTGGACCTTTCACAATACTTAAGCGTGTAGGTGAAGTTGCCCACCCACAAGTTAGCTTTGCTAGAACATTCCAAGGTTCACCCAGTTTTTCATGTTAGTCATCTGTGGAAACGACTAGGCGAAGATGCCAATGTGGTGGATACATGTGTTCTTGTAGATTTAATTGAGCCTCCGATTTTACCCCACGAGCTAGAGCGCATCTTGGATTTTAAAGAGAAGCAAACTCGTTATAGAATTAGACAACAATGTCTAGTTAAGTGGAAGGATAGACTGGAAGAAGGTTCAACCACGGAGGATGTCAGTACTCTCAAGACCCGATATCCTACCCTTGTTTTTTAGGACAAAAACTCTTCCAAAAGGGGGGAGTAATGTTAAGACAATGGGTGGGACTAGGGGGAGTAATGTTAAGACAATGGGTGGGACTAGGGGGAGTTGGGTGGTTCAGGGGAGTTTGGATTAGTGTGGATTGCCGTGGCTATAGTTGGTTGGCTAGGGTCCCTGGGTGGAGAGTTGCCCTATTCTCTTCTAGTAGGTTTCATGGAGGTCTCATGATGGCCTCTCATTGCACCTTCCCACACAAGCTCTTAGGCTTGTTTCAATTGCTCGTTCTCTATGGGGTACTGTTTGAGTTTCTCTGGAAGGTTTGTATAGTCAATGGGTTTTTTCTCGGGGAAGAGTTGGATTGAGTGGGAGGTCGTGTTACCCTTGACAACTGATCGTACATTACGTTTTCACGTACTCTTTGAGGTCTTCTTTTGAACTTTTCTTCCCATATGGGCTGCCTCTAGCTCGGATCTACTAATGCTTCCTCTATGCTGGTTAGCTCCTGTAGTTTCATTATCTCAACCACGAAGGCCATATGGGCCCCCTCTAGTTCATATCTACTAATGCTTCCTCTAAGGTGGCTCTAGCTCCTATACTTTCATTATCTCAGCTACGTTACCCTTGACAACTGATCGTACATTGCATTTTTATGTGCTCTTTGAGGTCTTCTTCTTTTAAACTTTTCTTCCCATATGGGCCCCCTCTAGGTTGGATCTGCTAATGCTTCCTCTAAGCTGGCTAGCTCCTTTACTTTCATTATCTTAGCCACGAAGGCCATATTGACAATGTGAGTGGAGGTCCTCTTCTACTTCTCTATTCTCTTAGATCTGTAAACAGCTATTACTGGCTCTTATGTGATTGCCCAAGGAGCTTTCTCATCGAAGAGTTGCTTCACCAATTTATGATATGGCCCCTTTTGTGGCGTTGTTTTTTCATGAAACCACCTCTTGTGGAGTTGCTGCTATCACTGGTGGCTTTGTCTACTAGGCTACTTCTTTGTTGAAGGATAGTGTGGGGACAGAGCCTTTAGGAATGACTCAAGGGTGTATGTCAAGGAATTTACCTAACTCATGAAGAGAACACCATAACCAAGGTGGAAGATCAAGTAACTTCACCCAAGGGGCAATCATGCACAAGCCCATTGGAGACATCAAAGGAGGGATCTCAGGGAGAAGCATGTAGGAAGAATTTATTAAAATACAAAGAAGCCTTAGCTAAAAGTTGAGTTACACGTGTAACATAAACAAGGAGAATAACAAAGAAACGCTTATCCATGCATTATATTTCACTAACAACTTAAGTCTTAAAGAATTCTTGCTCTAGCTATCTAAACAAGTCATCTTTATAATTAAGCAACAAACAACAATCTAATAAGTAGCAAACAATTATAATTGAGCATTTAGTTTACCTCTACCTTGACTCACAACTTGACCACCCAAATAACAACATATCCTTCAATAGTGACACATAACCCAACCTTGTGAACCCCTAGATCCCATATAATAAACACGATGTTCTCCTTCAACAATAATGACAACAAAAAAAAGACCGGTAGAAAAAGCCTCTTGAGCAACATCATATGCTCTTAGAACCTGAATTATGATGCCTTGAAGAATGATTTAAGAAGAAGTAGCATATCGGCAATTTGTTTTTATCATAAGTAACACTCTCATCCATTAAGGCAACCCTCCTAAGTGCATTAACAAAGTTCTTAGGTCATGCTCGCTTAACTTCTCTATCCCCAATAAAATCATGACCCATGCTTCCCTATCATGTCAAAGTCTTGGTCCAAGGGCTTATCACCCAAAGCCCCAACATAACCACACATACCCAAACCCTAATCAACCCCTATGTAAAGACTTAGAAAACATCACCCATGTAGTAGTGTGTGCTTGAAAACTCGCATCATTCAGGTTCATAGCTTTTAATAATAGAACGATCATTTTGTCTAAGGTAAAGCTAGAGGTAAACCTAATCTTTTTTTTTGGGAACAATAAAGCTAGAGTTAAACCTAATCTTTTCTAAGCTTGAGTTAAACCTAATCTTTTCTAAGGTTAGTAATTAAATGAAATAGCACTCATAAATTGCTCATAAAGCATAATATATGGCTATATGAAAAAAAAAATCTTAGCCCTAATAAATATGAAGGGCCAACTTACATGAAAAGCCCTAAATACTTGAAAGGTGAAGGTCGACGGAAAGGAGACCGTGAAGGCGAAGCTCGACAGGAAGGGAGACGCGCGCTCTCTGTCTCTGTCTCTCTCTCTTTCTTCCCCGCCGAAAACCTGTGAGTCTAATGTTTTCCACCCTTGTAGTTTCATTTAAGTATGTATTGGTGTGCAGGCGTGGCGTTTTGGTGCTTCGTCTGAGCTCGTCTGTTCGCATTTTAGTTTCTTGAGGTTTAGCTTAGGCAACTAAGTTATTATCTAGGATTTATCAGGGTCAGGTGTTTTGTAAGGGTTTACTTTCAGCGCTCATTTGGGGGATGAAATGGAGAAGAAGATTATCAAATTTGTAGATAGCTGACAGGAGAGGGAGCCTGTGGCAAGCCCTAAGTCTTCGGATACAATATTTACTGGAAACAGACCATGTCCTTCTAAGATGTGCAAGGCTGCAGACGCCCCTCACGGTCCTTAGTGATGAGACCCGCAGTACTGCCGATGATGTTTCTTAATGATGCGATGAATGCTTTTTCTCAAATCAATATATGGTGTAATTGGATCTGGCATTGACTTCTTCCTTTTTTTCTCTCCTTCCAGGTATGGGGAAGTCAAAGAAGCAAGCCACCGAGGTAAGCACATTTATTGTTTACTGTTAGCTGTGAGATTTCAGAGTTAATCTTCCCGTCCGTTCCTGGACAGAATGGTGCAGCAATTTTGTGCATTTTCTGTGCTCAAAAGTTCCCTCTGCTGGTTGGCTAGCTTTGTTTTGTGTTCTTTTCTTTTGCCCAAGTTTGTATTACTATGTTGTTAACTTATAGTCAATGTTGGTTGTTACAGGCCCCATCACAGACAAATATAGTGTCAGCAGTTTCTAAGAAGGGTAGGCAAAAACTGAAATCTGAAATCTGTTCTGTTTTGTCGTAGCAGAGTTCTATTTTGAAGTATTGGAGTTTTGTTTTCTTCATTAGGTAAACGAGGTTTGGAGGAGGATGTGGTGGTCAAATCATCGAAGAAGCAAAAGATTTTCGAGAAAGATCCTGTCGTGAAAAAAAGGAAGCATCTTTCTTCAAAAGACTCTTCTGAATCTGAAGAGGAAAAGGTGATCTTCATTTCTCAGTCTTGTACTCCCTTTCGGGAACCAAACTGGCCTGTTGCCTAGCCCATATATGCTCACATTGCTTAGCCTGTGTATGCTTTGCAAACCCTAAGCAGCAAAGAGAAATGCATTGGCTTTGACCTTATTTTCTCTTCCTTACATGTGCTATTGTGTTCCAGGAGGCACAGCCCCTAAAGCCTGGGCTTGTCAAGGTTAAGGCACCTGATAGTTCGGATGACAGTGAAGAAAAAGTGAAAAGCAAGCAGGTGAGTACATGCTTCTCCTGGGCTCTCAAGGTAGTGTAAAGTATTGGAACTGGCTGTCTTACCCATATGGTTCTATTTGCAGCCTGCCAAAAAACTGAGTGCCCGAGTATCAAAGAAGCAAGAGTCGAGCTCAGATGATTCATCCTCTGAGAGTGATGATGAAGAGGTACTTTTAGTAGCAAGGAGACTGACTTATTTTCAGTGGCACCGTTTTCTTGTTTTTTTATAATTTTTATGTGGCTAAGGCTGTACAACGGGGTTCTCACAGACTCCAGTCAAGAAAGGGCCAAAAGCTGGAGGTGCTGCATCGAAAGCTAAGCCATTGCCAGCAGCTGTGAAGAATGGTAAGAAAGCCACTGTGCAGGACAGTTCTTCAGAGGAGGATGACTCTGATAGTGATGAAGAGGTGAGTGGGCAGCTGTGCCTTGTATGTCATTTTTAGTTACTTAGACATATTGTCTCCTTTGTAATTGAGTTGTTAGTGTCATGCTCCCTCAGAATTGGTGCACATTTGTATCTAAGCAATCAACCTTGTCATTTGATTTTTACAGCCTGCCCAACCTGTGGTAAAAACAGTTTCTAAAGCTAAGTCTAAGCCAGTCAAAGGTGCCAATGTTAACAATGGTAAGAAATCTGTCAAACCAGAAAGCTCTTCAGAGGAGGACTCCTCAGATAGCGATGAAGAGGTGACCTAGAAGCCCTTCCTCAATGCCTTGTGTGTTATTACAGTAATGTGCTGTGTTGGTATAGTGGCTGGAGGCTGATATTTATGTGATCTGTTTTTGACAGCCTGTAAAGAAGCTGGCAGCTTCTACTGTTAAAATACAGCCCGTCAAAGGGGGCAGTGTAAAAAATGGGAAGGGTGCTACTCAGCTAGAGAGTTCTTCAGAGGACTCTTCTGAGAGTGACGATTCGTCTGATGATGATGCAGTAAGTGAGAACACTTCTATTGTAGGGGTCCTCCTCTTTTATATGCAGTCAGCTTCAAAGCAGCTTCTTCTAAAGCTGATGGTTGCATGTGGACTGCTGAGCTTTTGCAGCCTGCAAAACCTTCAATTGCACCCGGTTCAAAACCTGGAGGTGCTGCTGCTACCTCCAAGGCAAAGCTGCCTGCCCAGCAGGATAGTTCTTCTGAGGATGACTCTTCTGATGACAGTGATGTAGAGGTAAATGGGGATTAATTCTGCCAGTTGCTTATGCTGCACCACTTGCATGTAGGAGAGGACAGCAGCTGCTCATTTCAGTGCCTTGTATCCTGCTGATCTATACTGCGCCTTGCATATTGTATTGGAAGGATTCATATGCCAGATGGAATGCTAAAACTTTGAACCAAACTTTATGAGGCCCAGTTTGTCTTGTACCTTACTGAGCAACCTGAGCCCCTTAGGGTTCTGCATGCTTCTATATACATTAACCATGTGCAATGCTCCCAATGTACCATAACCTTTTGGTATTCGAACTGCATGTGTGTTGTTTGTACTGTACTTAAAGTTAATGTTTCTACCCAAGGCACTCACATGTGCATTCTCTGAGGTGCCATTGGCTCTTTGTTGTGAATTGCAGCAAGCAAAACCAGTACGTGTGAAGCCAAGTGCACCAATATCAAAAAAGCAAGAAACCAGCTCCGATGAATCATCTGATAGTGACGACGATGAAGAGGTAAAGCTTAACCTTTCACTGGCTGCATTGCCTGAACTTATTCAACTGTTAGGATGTGGGTTTAAAAATGAATAAACTTGTCTTTGTGACCTGTGCTGTATGCCAAAAAAGTGACCGGTAAGAAGCAGGAAACTAGCTCGGATGAGTCCTTGATAAAGAGGCAAAAGAGTTTCTTCTTTCCTATATAGCATGTGGATCATGCGAGGGCATGTCTTAGATTGTTGTCTATGGAGTTGCTGGTCTGAAGCTTTGCATGCTGTTGATGACTCGTGAAAAATTGGCAATTTTGCCGGTTTGGTTTGTGAGCTAGAATAGAAATTTATTAACTCTCCAGGGTAAAGGCAATGTTTTACTTCTGCTTGACCTCTCACTGCTGCTTTTAAGGTAGAGGTAGAAAGATGGAGTTTAGAGGGGCGACACCTAAAATTTCTTGTGCTATCTTGGAAGCTAGATAATATCTGCTTATTTCTTGAGTGGCATTGTTGAGACCATGAAAATGAGGTCAAGGTACTCCATTTATCTGGTGATGCAGCCTACAATGAAGGTAGAGAAGAAGCTTCCCATCAAGAAGATGGAAAGCAGTGATGACGAGGAAGACAGTGATGAGGACGAGTCTGATGATGAACCTCAGAAAACTAAACCAGCAACAAACGTGGGGAAGCTTTCTGCAAAGCCTCCTGCAAAGAAGGTGGAAAGTAGTGACGAGGAGGAGGGTAGTTCTGATGAGAGTGACTCTGATGAACAACCTCAAAAAAAGAAGGCAAAGATCAAGGTTTGTATCACAGTGAATATTATGGATACTGGTTCTTCAGCGTTTTTGCTTTATTTATTCATGTCTCAATCCTGCTCTTTAAGGCAATGAAAAGCCAACTGCATGGCTTTATTTTCTATCAATGCTCTGCTCATGTATAATTCTGAGCCATTTCTTGCAGCCTGCAAAGCCTGCCCTCAAAGGGACTGCTGAAAGTAGTGAAGGAAGTGAAGATGAGGATGAGGATGAGGATGACAAGACTAAGACAGTGATAACTGAGAAAAAGGAGCAAAGCAAACAGGTAAGTTTATTGGCCTTGCTATGCTACTTTGGACACTCAGCGTATCATGTGATATACTGACACCCAGTCTTTTTTTACTGCCTTTGGATGAAGCCTACAAAGACTTCCCAAGGTTCTGCAGGTGGCAGTAAGACTGTGTTTGTGAAGAACCTAGCCTGGAGTGTTGATGAAGATTCTGTGTAGGTTCTTCACTCAGCATTATGTGCTCTTTTTATGAGAACTAAAGCTAGGAGATTAACATACTGGCTGGTGTGCCAGCAAAGAATTCTTTAAAGATGCAGGAGAAGTACATGAGGTACGGCTCGCGATGAGTTCGGAAGGACAATTTCGTGGATTTGGCCATGTAGAGTTTACATCTGAGGAGGCAGCAAAGAAGGTCTTTGCTCATCAGAAACCTTTCAATTTTAGGCTCAGCTTCTATTGTATCTCTATACATATGCACACACATGTATGTGACACACACACACACACACACACACACACACACACTCACCCCCCCACCTACCCCCCCCAGTGCATATCTTTTAAAATGACCAGCTTTTGTCCCAATGGGACTTTGTTTCTGATGAATGTGCTTAACCTCTGCATTCAGGCTTGCGAGAAGACTGGAGAATATCTTGCTGGACGGGATGTTTTTGTTGATCTGGCCCGTGAACGAGTTTTTTCACCTTCAAGTGAAGGAAGAAGGGATTTCAAGCCACCAAGCAGTGGGGGTTTCAGGTATATACCTACCATCCTAACCATTAATTTACTCTTATCTTTTTTTCGACAATTTCCCAAGGGCTCTCTGCTTGATTCCAAAGCTTTTACACTCCTCCAAAAGCAGTCTACTAGTGTGTAATCTGTGTTGTATCCATCTCAGCCATGCTACTGTTGAATCCATCGCGCTTCCCTCTTCATCCATTTCTTCTTCTCCCTGTCCTAAAGTCTCTTGGTTTTAAAAAAACTATTACTGCCGCAGAAAGAGAAACGTAAGTGCAGAAAGTTTGTTTGAAGCTACACTCAGGGGTTGTGAAGAGGGAGAAGCTGGTGCTGCTTATGGTCTCTTTATTGTGTAAGGCCTGGGTTTAGGAAAATAAAGCGCCTCTCTCTGCTCTCTTGATGTCAGGTATCTTATCTATTAACTTCAGATGAGCAATTCATGCTCCAAGTGTACAGGCCTGGTGCATGTGATAAAATTTGTGACACATGAACACTGATTAGCGAAGTTTTCACAGTAACGTTTGCATGCTGTACTTATGTGGGCCTTGGAACAAGCTTTGTAATAAAGCTCTACTGGACTAATCTAGAAAGGCAGTAGTAGGAGATGATTTCGAGTGCGGTGGGAAGACAAATGTTACAAGGATGATGTCAGATTCTTTCGACTGAAGTGAGCAGCTTAGTGCCATTAGCCAAAGCATGCCATGTATCAATGTATGATGGCTTCAATCGGTACAACATGTCCAATGTGGAGCCGTCCACTACTTCTTCAGTGGATACTGCAAGACAAATACGGCGTCAAACACAACATGATTAAGATGGAAGTCCATACTACTGGTCAGATTCTTGTAGAGGGTTTGGTGCACGTCAATATTTGATTCTGTTTTCCTTTTGCAGTGGTGGTGGTAGTCAGAGATTCAGCTCCAATGCAACTGCCTATGTGAGAGGTTTTGACAAGTTTCAGGATGAAGATACTGTATGCCAATCTTTGCACACCTGATGTATTCATGTTTTACATACCTCCCCTCCCCTTTATAAAACCTACCCCACCCCGGCCCTGCTACCTGGCAGTACCCAGCCAGGAAAGCTTATTGTGGTTAGTCTTTCACTTATGTTTCTAGGACTTATGTTGATGCAGATTCGCAATTCATTGACTGAATTTTTTGGTGAGTGTGGTGTGCAAAAAGTAAGAATTCCAACTGATTGGGAGACCGGAAATATAAAAGGGTTAGTTTATGCAACATCTCATAACTAATTGATAGATTCAACCCTACACTTATCAGAAATCCATGCATAATGGCAACATGCATGTTTGCAGGCAGACAGCTAACATTCAAAACTTTGCAGGTTTGCTTACATTGATTTTGAGGACAAACAAGCCCTTTCAAAGGCAATTGAATACAATGGATCTGATTTGAATGGTCGCTCTTTGATGGTTGAGGAAGCTGGTGGGGCTCCTACCCCAGGCAGCGGTGGTGGGCGTGGACGAGGTGGTGACTTTGGTGGCCGCGGAGGTCGTGGTGGCCAAGGAAGGAGTGATTTTGGGGATAGGGGTAAGCTGGCAAAATCTATTGATAATTTCATCAAATAAAGAGTTTATCCATGACATACCTTTCTATGCTGCACAGGTAGAGGAGGTCGAGGAAGAGGAAGGGGTGGAAGAGGTTTTGGAACTCCTAAAGAAAAAGTCAGCCTTTCTGGAACAGGTATGTTTTATCTCCTGGACAGACACATGGTCACTCACACACAGAGAAAGAAAGTTATATTTATGTTTACAAATGGCCAAAATGACCTACGAGACCAAAAAGTTTACATCATGTCCATGGAATACATCACCATGGGTACTAAAATGAAATGAAAGTACCCGAGAGAGAGAGAGAGAGAGAGAGAGAGAGAGCTTGAGTGCTTGCTTCTGAAAACCTGCAAACAATGACGGAACTCCTATTTGTGTGTGGGAGGGAGAGGGAGAGAGGAGCAAGCTTGTTTGCTTGCTTCTGAAGACCTGCAAACAATGACAGAGCTCCTATTTGTGAGGGTGAGGGTGAGGGTGAGGGTGAGGGTGAGGAGCAAGCTTGTTTGCTTGCTTCTGAAAACCTGCAAACAATGACAGATCTCCTATTTGTGTGGGTGGGAGGGAGAGGGAGAGGGAGAGGGAGAGGGAGAGGGAGAGAGGAGCAAGCTTGTTTGCTTGCTTCTGAAAACCTGCAAACAATGACAGAGCTCCCGTATGTGTGGAGAGAGAGAGAGAGAGAGAGAGAGAGGGCTCATTAACTAAACTCACTGTTCTGTTCGAGTAGGTAAAAAGACAACTTTCGGAGAGGATTAGCGTGAAGTGTGGAGTCGGAGTTTAGAGAAGTTTGTTTTTCATTGCAAAGAATCCTACAGTGCAATTTGGTTTTTGTACTAAAGGCTTTCAAAGCAAGAGTTTTGCAATAGTAATGCTTTGTAAGGCTGGTAATCATGAGACTTTTTGGAGTTGTTAAAAGGCTAAAATTGAATGTTACCTAGAAATTGTGCATCACAGCTTAATTCTTATTTTAGCATGGCCTGAAGTTATTGGGTTTTTTGTTGGATTTGTAAAATAAGTGGCATTGGATAGGAACTTTTCACATACAGGTGAAGCCCGAGATGGGGGGCCAATGAAAGACTCCATCGCACCGTCGTCCTCATTTTCCTTGTGGTTTTAAGCTCAAGTCTCATGTGCCAACTTTGGTTTTTCTTACCTGGCATTGTGCGTGAAACATTAAGAACTTGTTTTAAATGGTGTAAATCCCCTTGAAACCAGGTTTTCACCACAGCATGATAATGCGGCTGATGAGAATGCGAACGATTAACTTCTTGTACAGGACATGACCTATTCACAAGTTTTCTGTTCACAAGTTTTCTGAAACTTCGGACATGAAGAGGATTTTAAATGCAGGCAAAAAATGAGTCTGGTTGGTTACATTGTATCGTAGAGAGTAGGTTACAGTTGTGAAGCTACTGAACTGCAGCAAAGCATAGGACTTGGAATTAGGTTCTGCTGAACAGTTGTGTGGCACATTGTAGAGAGTAGGTTAGAGGGGAGGTGTGTGTGGAGTGCGTGCGCGAGAGCATATCTTGATACAGAGTTCTACACCCACTATTGGGCACTGATGACGTTAGTGGGGATGTCGTAGTACCTAGTCCATACTATGCATAATGGAGTTGATAGTTATATAGTCATGTGGGTTGACTACCATGAGTATACAACATGCACGTTCCTGAAAGGTGAATTTGGGCATGTTCTTGGATTCATCTAGGTAATATATATATACAATTCTGAAGCTACTGAACTGCAGCAAAGCATAGGACTAGGAATTAGCTTCTGCTGAACTGTGAGTGGCTAGGGGAGGCTTGTGGGCTACTGCTCACTTGCCGTCCGCATTTGATGTTAACATGCCAAGAGAGAGAGAGAGAGAGAGAGAGAGAGGAGGGGGCATCACCAAGGAGATTTTGGAGGGAGGAGCTACCAAGGCTCACCAAGAAGCTCCACAGACCTCTACCCTTAATCTATGGCCGGTCTGTTCCCCCTAAGCCACGGTCTGTTCCCCCTAAGCCACTTCTGTGCCCTCTATTATTGCACCCCTCAATTAATTCCAAGCCACTTCAGTGCCCTCCATTATTGCACCCCTTCAACTCCTTAATCTATGGCTGGTCCATTCCCCCTAATAAGCCACTTCAGTGCCCTCTATTATTGCACCCCTCAATTAATTCCAAGCCACTTAAGTGCCCTCAATTATTGCACCCCTTCAGCCCCTTAATCTATGGCCGGTTCATTCCCCCTAAGCTTTGTACAAGCCCTTCTTGGTGGAGACTGCCTCTTGCGACCCCTTCCTAACCTTTACGTAGCAATTTTTTTCATGGTTTTTGTCAGTGCTAAGAGCAAATCGATTGTAGTGTGTAAAACCATACTTCGTCAATCTCACACACTAGCCTTTGGTCCCATTAAATGATCAGCACACTCTTATCATAGTTTGGCTTAAATTTGAATGCCCTCCCTAACCTTGAATTTGAAGGCTATAAACTAGGTTGACCTTCAAAATATATATGTATGCCTAAGTTTCAGATAATTTCCAAGACAGTGGCAACTATATTTTTGAAGGCTTCTTTAGAAGGTTTGAAAGGCATTCTTTGTGGCAACCTTGTTTCCAAGAAGCCTTATCTAGAAGGTTTGAAGGGCTTTGATGTGCCCTCTAAAAGCTTCAAATTTTACCATTGCACCAAAGTGCTTCCTTGTTAAGAAGGAAAGACTTCTTGGAGTCCCTAAGAAGGCAAGACTTGCTCCTTTGGATTTTCCTCAAGGAAGAACCTTTGGGAAGATGTGAGTCCCTAGAAAGGAGAGGCATGCCCAGGGTCCTCCAAGCCCCAAATTTGCCAACAAGCTTAGTAAACAATGTCATGAATTTTGTGAAAAGGGTGTGAAAACTATCCTCTCTCTAGGTGAAGTTCTAGTGAGGCAATAGTAGCAAGTGCAGGACTAGGGCCATCAAGATTTGCCCCAGTTGAAAGTGCCATGTTGGATTACAACTTTTTAAAACCCTTGGTGTTGACCCAAAGATAGGAACGTACCTAACAATCCTGCACTATCCTCTCTTTGGGTGAAACTCCAATGAGGCAATAGTAGCAAGAGCAAGAGTAGGGCCATCAAGGTTAGCCCCAGTCGAAAGTGCCATGTTGGATTATAACTTTTTAAACCCTTGGTGTTGACCCAAAGATAGGAACGAACCTAACAATCTTGCATTTCCCTTGTGGTAATTGGGATATGTCTGTTTTGTAGCATTCTCACAAGAGGGGCACAATCCAAAACCTAATCACCAAACCATTGGCTAGCAAGCACATTGCAAGAGGGAGTACCACCTCTTAAAGGAGCACATTTGGAAGCTTCTGCACCAGTAAAAGTTTCCCTCTTCGTTTTTGGTTGAGAATCATGGAATGTGGGTAAAGGTAAAAAAGAATCAACTCGAGGGACTACTTCCAACCCAAAAGTGATCCACAAGGGCAAGCACCCGATGGTAACGAACCAATTCGAGGGACTAGTATCAACCCAAGTGTTCCACAAGGGCAATCACCACAAGGGTAATCGCCCGTTGTGTTTTCAATCGCAGCCCACAAGCTTGTACCCTCAAGGCTAGGCATGCATAGGACCAATGCTTAGCCTCAAGACAACTATTCCACATCTTAAGAATGTTGATCAAATTTGATAGAATTGGAGATCCCATTTAGTACTTACAGAAGTTTGATCAAGTTTTCAAAGCCATGGGTTTGTTTATTTGGACTTTGCGTCTTGAAGGTAAAGTAGATTAATTTTAGGACACACTAAATCCACTTAGAAAAAGGCCAATTATGAGGTCTTGAGACACATCTTCATTGTGGGATTCTCATCCAATGGAGCTAGATGGAGTCCCATAGTCCAAATCTATAACCTAAAGAAAGAGAAGAGAGAGTGTTATAGTTCAAACTGCATTGCTAAAGCCAAGTATCGTCTCCATATGAAGTATCTTTATATGAGATGCAGTCCTAAGAAAAAAGAAGGTTGGATGATTCATCACTCGTTAATTGATTTTCATGATTGGTCTCAAGAGGAAGAGGCCTCATGATCATCTCTATAGGTCTCATTACTACGTCTTTGATGAGTGTTGTTATGTGAGGTAGTGGATCTAGTAGACAATTTATAAATGTAGGGATGTATAAGTCGTTCTTCCAAACTAAGAGATTAGGAACACCTCATCTAGCCGTTATGACTTAGAAAGTTTTCCATCCAATCCAAGAGAGAAATGTTAGTCGTAATCTCTATGGGGACGTCTATTATTTTATTTTGGATGCGTATTTTATTTATATTATCTACTAAGATTAATGTGAATAATCGGTTATGTGCGATGATATGATATAGTCAGGATTAATGTGTTTAATTAGTTGTGTACTGATAATATTATTTTGAATGTAGGTAATGATTGAGTAGTGGATTATGTATAAATCATGAGTGAAACTTGTGTTGGACTTCTATGAGATATCTCGAAATACATGTGTCTTTTATGGTTTTATACTTAGGTATTAATATTTTTATAAAGCTAAGACCTCAAATCTTTGTATATATCAATTAGTGTTTTACACTTTTGGTAGGTCTAAGACTTTATATTGTAACTTGCTATATTTTTTGTAAAAGCTTTTATACTCAAAAACTCAAAAGCACTTGTGTTTTGTTTTTGGAGTTATCTTTTTGAAAAGTAAGCTTTTTAATACATATAAATATGGGTGAGTGGTACAAGGGTCACACTCATCCATGGGTGACGACGGGTGATCTCTTCTCTATTCTTTAGATCTTTTGTTTATTTAATTTTATTTATTGAGGTTTATACTTTTAATTTGTGTAAGTTTATGCTATGTTCTAATTTTTGTCTTTGAGAATTAGAATTTTTTTTAAAAGTGACATAAAGGTCTTTACAATGATATTAGAGCTTAGGAATCACTCAAGAAGTAGGATTTTTAAAGAAAAATTCAAAAGTAAATTCTATGAATTATTTGGAGCAAAGAAGATTAAGGATTTGTTTTTTTTTTTGGGTAAATATTAAATCTTCAAACAAAGAAAAAATACTTGCATGGGACAAGGGAAAAGAGAGAAGACATTATAAAAAATTATTGGTGAAGTGAAAGTTTGATTTCCATACCATTGGACACTAATACAAATATCTTAATCATTGGATAATACCTCTTTTTCACTATCTTTTTTGAAACCTCTTTTTAAAACCAAAAAATCACTTTCAAAATCATCTTTTGATTCTTTTACTCTTTCGGAATTCAACTGTATGAGCAAGGATTGAGGTTGCTTCTCTCACTCTCAAATTTTCATCGGCTTCTTAAACCAAGAAACCCACATAGGATGACAAGGGTGGATCTTTTCAAGTAAATTTCAAAGAAGAAGAAGAAGAAGAGAAATTCTTTTCTTGCGTAATGTTGTCTTTTAGAATTTTTATCTTTTTTGCGTTGCTGCTCTCTCTCTCTCTCTCTCTCTCTCTCTCTCCTTAATTTGTGCTCTCGATTTGTTCGTTGTTAGCTAGTTTCATTTTTCTTCTCTCTTCGTTGTTGTGCTACGATCGATTTCTTATGCTTGGTTGCCTTAGCTAGTCTCGCTAGTATAAGCTTAGCTTATTAAAGCTTAAGGATCTTAGAAGCTTTCAAAGCTTAGCACTTTTCGAAAGCTTAAAAGTCTTATCTTGTAAAGCTTTAAAGTCTTCAAGAATCTCAAAAAATTTACATCTCCTAAGGTCTTATTACTCCTGAAAATTCTTGAGATGATTAGTTATCCCTTGGAACTCCATTCTTTCGCTCACAATTGTCACCCGCCAGAGAGATTATTGTGGAAAGAGAATGTGATTAGAAGAGATGACCTCTATCTCGAAGAGTAAGCTTTAATCTGGCCATGAATCTGTGTTTTTGATCCTTTGATCTCACTCGTTCAATGGCCTAGAGTTGGATGAGAACTTGTCAAAACTTGTTGATATATAATTGTATGGTCTCTTTGTCAAGTTGGCAAAGCATATCCCATTGTTGACATACATGTGGCAAGAAATTCTTTTTAATAAGCTTTTAAAATTCCTTCAAGTTTTTGGTCTTTCACATCCTTGCTTGATTGCATTCCAACATAATGATACAGTTTCGACCAAGTGATTTGTAGTACACTTAACCTTATCTTTCTAAAAAAATCTTTCCTAAAAAAATAATCATGAAGTTGACTAATCCACAATAACATCGTTTTTGCATTCTTTTCCATCAAAATTATAAAATGTGAAAGCCTTATGACTTGTTTTCTTTCCCTTTTATTACTCTTACTCGTCGCGGAAGGTCTCCTTGATGGTACGTCACATTGTCAAAGTCAAGTTGTTCGGCACTCCGAGATCATTTCCTATTAGAGATTAGTTATTCCAATTCTATCCTCTTAGCTCGTTCTTCATTTAATTGAGCTTGAAGAGATAGAAGTTACTCGAAAATAGAAGGTTGCAAGTTTGACATGATGAGAAATTGAGAGAAAAATAAAATTATAAAAAATTGATAGTAATTAAGAAAACAATATGTGAGGAGTAGTATTTACGTTCCCTTAATTGAATTTGTTAAAGTCCTATAATGTCCCAATTTTTGTGAAGCAAGAATCACAACTTCAAGTGTCACAAAGTCCGTAAGTGGTGCAAGCTTTGAGAAAGAGTCATCGACAAAGACCGATGTATAAGAATCCTTGATGCCTAAAATTACCTTTGAAATCTTTGATTTTGTTTGAAAAACTCAACCTTGAAAAAAAACTCTTTAAAAGAAATAAAATTTTTGTATAGCTTTTATGAAGCTTGACTAACAGATGAGGTTTTAACTCTTTAGTATATAGCAATTTGATGCTAACAAATTTAAAAAGTTTATTCCTTTTCGTAAGTTCGATAGGTTTAACCAAGGTGTTCTTTCTAACAACAACAATAATTGCGATGTTCACAACAAGCATAATCCTTGCATTGATTATGATTCTCATGATATATCTTTTACATTCAATGGTGAGAATATATGTTTGAAAGGATTATAGGAATCTAGTGAATGTGCACTCCTTAGCTATACCTAAGCTAAGCGAGCCATGAGGAAAAAGGAAAAGTCATGATTAATGAGCTTACTACTTCCAAGCTAATTTCCAAGGACATCTCACATGAATAATTTATTTCACAATTTTCGGATTGTTTTATAAATGATTTACCTCCTGGTGGTGGATATTCTAATTCTAGACCAGAAGACCATAGGATAGACATTATCCCTGGTAGTATTCCACCTCATAGAGATCCTTATAGAGTAATTTTTCTAGAGCAAAAAGAAATTCAGTCTGTAATTGAGGACCTACTTGATAGGAAACTTATAAGGGCTAATAGTTCATCATACGGAGCACGTGTTCTTCTCTTCGAAAAGAAGAATGGAACGTTTTGTGTGTACATAGACTACTAAGCTTTAAATAAGAATGTTGTCAAGAATAGGTATCCTATCCCACATGTGGATGTTCTCTTAGATAAGTTGAGAGGAGCCAAAGTATTTTCCAAAATTGACCTTAAGTTAGGCTATCATCAAGTTAGAATGGCTGAAAAAGATGTCTATAAGACCACTTTTTACACGCAAACGGGTCATTAATGAGTTTTTAGCAATTCCTTTTGGACTTACTAACGCTGCGGCTACATTTAGTCGCATGAGAACCACATATTCCTGAAGCACCATAATTTCGTAGTTGTTTTCTTTGATGATATCTTAGTCTTTAGCAACAAAGACACGAGAAACATCTAGAGAGAGTATTCAATCTTTTGGAAAAAAATAAACTCTATGTCAATCTAGACAAGAGTGAGTTCTTTTAAAAAGAAATTGAATACTTTGGACATATTGTGTCTATAGAATGAATTCGTGTCGATCCTAAAAAGATAAAGACTATTAGATCATAGACTAAACCAAGGAAATTCATGAGTTGAAATCTTTTCTTGGTTTATGTTCTTATTATAGAAGATTTGTGATTTTTTTTTTTTGCTTACGAAGCGTATTATTTAACTAAATCCATTCACCTATATTAACATTAACCTCTTGAATTAGATGAAGAAGAACATCTTATCCCTAAGTTTATCATTTACCACTATGAGACCATCACTACACGTACATGGAACACTTATGTTAAGTATCTTGTAACTTTCAAGTTGGTGGATCTCCTGTCTAAGACACTACCAGCCCAATCAATATCTATATACCCATGTAGCTATATATATCTGCCAGCCTCATAGAAAAGTCCATAATCAACAATGGACTTTATATATTTGAGAATTTGTCTAGCTACATCCAAGTGTGACTTTTTGGGGACCTATAAAATGACTCACAAGGCTAATAACATAGCTCAAATCTCGCCCAGTAATGGTCATGTAGATCAAGCTACCCATTGTACATGTGTACATAGTGGAGTCCTCCTCTAAAAGCTCACCCGTATCTGCTTAAAGCTTAGAGTTCTACTCCAATGACACTAAAATAGACTTACAACTTGTCATACTATACTTGGGCAACATATCCAAGCTATACTGCCTCTTTAATGACAAAATGCCATTAGGTGATCTCACCACCTCTATACCAAGAAAATACTAGCTAACCCAAGTATTTCATCTCAAAATTTTGCCTTCAAAATCATCTTGACATCATGTATGTTAGCATCGTATTGCCAGTGATCATCAAGTTATCCACATAAATGACTAATAATATAATCCCTCTATTTGTCTTTTTCACATAAAGTGAACAATTTGCATTAGATCCAATGGTGATAAGATACTCTTTGATCTTGTTTGACCATGCTCTAGGGAGCACTCTATATGCTGGCCGACTGCTCTCCCTGGGATGTATATATAGCCCCCTTGCCCCCACCACTTCCTCATTCAGTTTTCTCGGGATCTTGTGTATAGAGAAGAGTTTACACACCTATCTCTCTGTGTTTCTTGTGCTGTTTATTTTCTGCAGTCTACTTGCTCTTGTCTACCCAAGTTTGGTTATCATTTCCGCTGCATATTCTGACACGCTCGTGCCATGGCTAATGTCCAGCATGAACAACATAATCCTTGATTAGGACAGCAGTTAGCAGCATTTAGGTCAATTGGATCCACAAGATTTAACACCTAATACGTGGAGCGTCTCCTGATTTACGTACATGACAATAATTGCATTCCCAGACAAGCAGGTATTTCAGGTGGAGAAGCCTCACATTGTGATACATGTGGATCTGAGGTGTTACAATCCATTTTGTGCCAGATATATGTAAGTGGTACGGGGTTTACTAAAAAATCTACATGTTAAAATATAATAACAAGATTTAGATGACATTTTACACACTAATCTTGTAAGTTGTGTTAAAAAAATCACTTTTAACATTTATAGCTTTAAAAGACTTCCATAAACATAATACATACTCTTTGCTAATTAAATTAAAAAAAACTTCCAGCACGATGTAACCAAGATGTAAGACAATATAATAAAAAAGCATATCATACATGTCCAATTACATATAAAAATTGAGAACATATCTCAAAAAAAGATGAACAAGGTGTGAATCACCACTGTAGCAAGGGCCTTTACAGCCCAGCAAAGGACTCATAGTCCAAACCACACTCTGTAATAAGCAAGCCATATTAAACAAGTAGCTTACACCAAGGGAGTAGTACAACCCACTTAAGGATCAATACTCCAATGGCTTACACTTGATAACAAAATAGAGGAAACAAAAGACAAAAGGATGCCCAATAATAGGATAAATGGTTCGATCAATCACGTTTGTTATCCTATGGTGAGAGATGTAGTACTAGAAGGTACCACAACTACCCAATAGTAAGACAAAGGGTCCAAACATTGACATACACAATAATATTGCTCTATAGAAAGGACTAGCGTTGCCCAATAAAGGATTACTAGTCCAAGCTAAAGCGCAAAGCAGTCCTTGGACCACCCTAACTCTAAGTCTAAATTAAAGCGCGCACAAATAGCGTACAAATGTAAATCAAGGATAACCACTGCCAATGAAGGCTAATATGTCCAATTTATACACTGTCCTCTATATGCAAACCTCTATATGCAAAACACAAGTTGAGCTGTTTGGACAAAGGGCCAAAACACTCCAATAATAGGACTAATAGCCCAATCCACAAGTAGCACATGGATTTCCTTAGGGATAGCACCTGCCCAAGTTGCTTAAACAAGGGCCAAAACACTCTAATAATAGGGCTAATAGCCCAATCCACAAGTAGCACATGGATTTTCTTAGGGATAATCCAAGTTGCTTAAACAAGGGCCAAAACACTCCAATAATAAGACTAATAGTCCAAGCTAAAGCGCAAAGTAGTCCTTGGACCCTAACCCTAAGTCTAGATTAAAATGCACACAAATAGTGTACAAATGTAAATCAAGGATACCCACTACCCAATGAAGGACAATATGTCCAATTCATACACTGTCCTCTATATGCGAAATGCAAGTTGAGCTGTTTGGATCAAGGGCCAAAACACTCCAATAATAGGACTAATAGCCCAATCCACAAGTAGCAGAGGAATTTTCTTAGGGATAGCACCTACCCAAGTTGCTGAAACAAGGGTTGCCTATCCAGGAGAAGCATCCTCTAATGTGTTGCCACTATTAAAACATGAGATATGACACCATCTGAGAACTTTATAGATTTTAACAATAACTTGCCGGGCTTTTGCTATTTCTCGACAGGCCCGTCGGGGAAAAATAAAAAGTCTAGTGGGCTCATCGGAAAATAACAAAAGCCCGACGGGCTTTACCTAAACTCAGTCAAATATTGGGAACGTTAATACAATGTTATTAACGTTAATTTCAAGCACCATTGTTAAGAGTAATAACTTATTGATGTGTTTGTAATTACATCAATGAAATTGCTGCTTGGAACTCCACCATGAGGTAGAGTCCAATGGTGGAGTTCCTACTTGGATTTGCTTAATGGACATGAGGTAGAGTCCAATGGTGGAGTTCCTACTTGTATTTGCCTAATGGTGGTGGACATGAGGTAGAGTCCAATGGTGGAGTTCCTACTTGGAACATACTCTTAGAGGATCACTTGAGACAAGGGTTGGTGGCCATTGCTAGCCCTGACAGTGGTTAGTTTGGCTCTCATTTGTCCCTTGCTGATGATGGTGGTTTGGTTGGCTCTTGTTTGTCCCTTGTTATGTGAGAAGTTGTAATGATAATGGTACTCCACTCTCTATATTGCTCATATATTTTGGTGAATTGGTGTTTTTTTGTTTTAATGAATTTTAGTGAATTGGTGCTGCACTCTCTATATTGCTCATAACTTTTGGTGAATCAGTGATTGTTATTTTAATAACTTTTGGTGAGTCAGTGATTATTGTTATAATAACTGTTAGTAAATCAATGATTTTTGTTTTAATAACTTTTAGTAAAGTAGTACTTCACACTCTATATTACTTATAATTTTTGGTGAATTAGTGCTCCACTCTCTATATTGCTCATAACTTTTGGTGAATTAGTGCTCCATTCTCTGTATTGCTCATAACTTTTGGTGAATTAGTGTTCCACTCTCTATAAAACTTTTGGTGAATCCATGATTTTTTTGATGATGCTCCACTCTTTGTATTACTCATAAGTTTTGGTGAATTGGTGATTTTTGTTTTAACAACTTTTAGTGAATTGATGATTTTTGTTTTAATAACTTTTAGTGAATCGATGCTCCACCCTCTATATTGCTCAATAACTTGGCGAATTAGTGCTCCACCCTCTATATTTCTCATAACTTTTGGTGAATTAGTGCTCCACTCTCTATATTGCTCATAACTTTTGGTGAATCAGTAATTGTGTTGATGGTTATCCACTCTCTATATAGCTCATAACTTTTGATGAATCAATGATTATTTTAATGGTGATGTATGGTTCATCGTTTAGACTTAATTACATGCATGGATGATTTTTAAAATGTTTTTATTATCTTAGAATAAAAGGTCCTTGCATCACATGGATGGAATGTCATGTTTGTGTTCAAGCCAAGATTGCAAGGCATGTTATGCTACACAACAGGCTTGTATATGGGTTTATGAAAGACCATGGAGTACACACACCCATATAAGGACATTATTTTAAGGATTGGTCAAGTAAGTTTCTCAAGCTCAACATTATGTTCATTTATTTTGTTATGTTATTCTATAGATGCATTTAGCTTCATTCCTCTATGTTGATGTTCGTGCATAGGGTGGGCAAGAAACCAACAATGTTCTATGGGAAAAACAATCCTTTGTTTGAAAGGCTTTGAATATAACCAAAATATATGACATGTGGATGCACTACCTTCGATAGAGGCCCCCATAAGGTAATGATTCCATTGTCTACTCACCTACACAAGGAGGAATTAAGAAATGTGCAAGTTTTGTTTCTTGCCTTCTGTATACACGTGTGGGATACTTAGGGTGTACATACCCCTTTGGCTGTTCCATAAATACTTCCTCTTGTAGCTCACCATTGAGAAAGGCATTCTTCAAATCCATTTGAAACAAATTCCATCCACGAGAAGTAGCCATAGATATCACAGACCTAACTGTAGCCATCTTATAGAACATGGGCACGAATCGAGGCCAAGGGGCACAGTGAGTTTGATGGAGGCATCGACGACTGTGGCTTGTCTGTACTCCATGAGATGGGCCCAAGTGGAGAGGTTGGCAATGACGATGAGAGGATGAAGAGGATTGTAGAATTATCAAAACAGATATGGCTTGGAGGAAGAGGGTGACAAGCACGTTCATGGAGGGGGGAGAGATTTTGGTGATGAGGTAGGAGAGGGTAGATGCGATGCTGGGCTCATCCAGAAAGATATTGTGTTGGAGAAGGTCTAGTTAGAGGGCCTAGAAGTTGAGCTTGAGGAGGTGGGCGGGGTTTTTGTTAAAATTACAGCAATGTGATGAGCTATGGTGGATCAAATACTAGAATCAACATCAAAGTGATTAGCAAATAATTAAGATGTGATTAGTGAGTAATTAACAAATAGCTTAATGTAGGCATGGATAATCACAAACCAGCAAATTCTCATTAGGCCAATGCCTCAATTTATAGTGTTTACATCCAAGCATCAAATCCCACTGATTTCTCCTTGATTCACTCCACCTCTTTTGCTTGATTCTCTCCACCTCTTTTGCTTGATTCACTCCACCTCTTTTGCTTGATTCTCTCCACCTCTCCCAAAATATCTCCACACTTCCTAAATCTTCTTATGCTACCCTTTATTCTCTCCCAGTAGATTCTTCTCACCTTTTCACAAGTTCTCTCACATTTACAGATTCTCTTTTACAGCCTCTTGCCAAGGGCTTGTTCCCGCACACACCTTATTCACTTGTATATTTCAACACCTCCCCTCAAGTGAATACTCCTAGAACAGCATCAAATCCCACTGATTTCTCCTTGATTCACTCCACCTCTTTTCCTTATTCTCTCCACCTCTCCCAAAATATCTCCACACTTCCTAAATCTTCTCATCCTACCCTTTATTCTCTCCCAGTAGATTCTTCTCACCTTTTCATAGGTTCTCTCACATTTAGAGATTCTCTTTTATAGCCTCTTGCCAAGGGCTTGTTCCCACACACACCCTATTCACTTGTATATTTCAATAGTTTTGGGGTGGATAGGAGACGGTAGGCAACTTGGTGGCTTCCATCAAGGTGTCAACCTTGCATTCTATTTTGATGGATGCCTAACACAGAGTTGTTGGTGGCTGCACATCCTTTTATGCCATGGTCTTCTCTGTGACGTGTTTGTAGTTGCGGCTGTGGCTATGCAGAAGGGGCTCAAAAGGGGGAGGAATGCTTGTGGCTTTGTAGAGGAATGGTCATGGCTTTGAGAGGGAAACGTCCGTGGATGAACTAGATTGAACGGCCTGAGATGAATAAGAGTGATGAACGGCTGTGAATAACATAAGTGAATGATAGTGTCTTGAATGAGGGAACGGTTGTTCTTTCGCCCATAGAGTTTTTTTTAGCACCTTGATTATTACAGGTTTTATACCCTTTGACTATATGGTTAGCACCCTATTGCAGGTTTTGTACTGACTCCTTGCCCGATTTGCAATGGCCATAAGTCGGGTCCAATTGGGTTTCGGCAAGGTTCTCAACTCGTCTCTGGGCTACGCTACAGTTAGGGGTTGGGGGGATGTGAGGCTTAGTGGGGGTGAAGCTTGGGAGTCGCATGATGAGGTCAGGTGGGGTGGCTGAGGTGGAGGGAATATCATTGAGGAACTCTGTTGGTGTAGTAGTCATGTCCTTGTTGGCGCCCTCCTGCACTTTCTCTTTGCCCTTATCTAGTAGAGTTTTAGTGGTGACATGTAGACCCAGCTTTGGCTGCCATTGGAAGTGTTGGGCTACAATGAGGGAGTGGGGCTGTACGTCGGTAGCTTGGGTATCCATACCTTTCTCTTGCCTTCATGGAACTTCTAGGCTGTCAAGAGGCACTTAGGTACCTATCTTTGTATGGGCATGGCTTGAGGATGAGGTGGGCTTTTCCAACGTCTTTATTTTTTGGGGTGGCCTCCTTTAGACGTTATTCTTGGCCTTGTGGGTTTGTAGTTGCATTGGTGAAGGCCGATGTGAAGTTCTAGTAGTTTCTTGGGTACCCACCATCAGTGAGTGTTGGTGCATCGGGCATATAGCTTTGGTGCTGGGGTTTGTGCCAGAGATAGTTCAGGGTGTGAGACTTGCTAGTAGTTAGTAGTATTACCTGAGTTAGTAGTGTGTAGGAGACATTGGCATGGCTGGTTGTGGAGTTTGCCCCTGATGAGGCTTTGTTGGAGAGGGGATCTTGGTAAAGGATTGGTCTCTTTTTTAACGGTATAGTTTTATTTTTTTCGGTGATCATGGGGGTTGGGAGTGGTGAAGAGGGTTGTATGCCTTGTGGCAATGGGATTCACGGATTTGGCTCTTCATTCTTCATGAGGATTGTAACTTGCCATCGCATCCATGAGGCAAGTTATAGTGTTGTTGTCATCGCATCCCAATCAATGTGACACCTATTATGGCCTATCCATCCCCTTCTAATAAGTAGGATTTCTTCTTGCATTGACATAGAACTTCCCTTTCTTCTAGGTGGTTATTCCCAATGTGAAATACAAGTGTAATAATACCTAGGCAAATTTTGACACAATTCGAAGCAATGGTAGTGACTGTGGCCGGGGTGTGGAGTAAAGTTGGTTGACCTAGTGAGTCCCATGTGTTGTAGGACATTGAGTTATGATTATAACACCCATGTCTAATAGTGCTAACATTTGGGTAAAGCCCTTCGGTGTGGTCATTCCTAGCCACAAACGGGCAGGTTTGACTTCCCAGTCCTCTTCTTCTAGGTCAACCACTTGAGCCATGTTCATGGACATTTGCTTTTCTCTAAGTTTCTTTACCCTTAAAACCGGGAAGATATAAGCTTCTTTACCCTTAAAATCACTAGTTCCAGGGGTCTTATGCGTAGATCTCCCTTGTAACGGCCTTATTTCTTTAATGCGTACGGGTTCATGGTCCATAGTGTCAAGCATGTGTGCGGCGCTTAGCACGTAGAGAGTTGCCCGTCTTTGCCATGGCAAGTATATCTATGGTAGCAAGAATGTGTATCCAGTTCTTGACAAGTGTACTGCTGTAGACCTAACAATAGGCACTGAATCTTTTGCTAAGTGTCCCCTGCTCATTGAATGGATCTTCCAATTGCATAGGTTCACCTTTAGTGTGTTCGGTCTTTTTTTCGAATGTAGATGTGATCTCTGTTCCAATCATGGATCATCTTGGTTTCTCTCATGAAATGCTATCCTAGGATGCAATTGTAGGAAATTGGCTATTGGTCAAAGTTCATCACCACAAAGGTGTGTCAGAAACTAGTTTGGAGAATCTTAATCTTCAAATTGAATAGAAGACCTATGGGCTTCGCAGTGGCTCCATCAGTTTCACAATCAATGCAGTGTCATCCATAGGAGTTTTTCCTAGCATTTCTTGGTAATAATGCTCAATCCTGCACTACCATCTAGGATGGCGGTGACTTGAAGCTCATCAAAAGCTAGGGGCTAGCTAGGTATGCCTGCAATTCCATCTAGTTCTATGGATCCTTCTTCGGAACCCAAAAAGCTAGCTCAAGAGAGCATGCTTAGCTTGGTTGAATGTCTTACAGGGTGATTGAGCCTCATAATGCCAATCCTAAAAAATCAACCAAAAAACAAAGCCCAAAGGAGTACCGCTTCCCGTTTCAAGAGGAAGACATACTCTCTATAGAAGAGTCATTTGTAACAGTCTTTCCATCGGGCTACCTTGAAGTAAGGTACCAATGGGGATCTAGACTCTTGTGAAGATAGGAAGGAAGAGAGACTAGCAATATCTCTTGGAATGGGGGTGGGCTCATGAATCTAATCGCTCCTCTTCATGCTAAGGCTTCTCAAAGCGTAGGGTATAGGGATATGAACATCAGTGTGTTTGACTCTCTTGGGCGGTCATCCCTTAGGTTCTTAAGAAAAGCAGCAACAGGATCCACCTCATGCAGAACTGGTTACTGGCTCTGGTTCACTGGCCATGGTTCGCTCTGGTTCAATCTCTTGAGGGAGATCCTCAAAGGGTACTTGGCACTTGATACTTCTATTTAGCTCTTGAGTTTCGTCTATTAATTTCATGTCAGGAATAAAGGAACTTTCGATAGCTTGAACTGCCTGAGGTTCCTCCTTCAATTGAGCTTGGCATTCCTTGACTAGCTCTTGAGTAGCTATATTAACCTACCTTTCCCTTTGGTTTGGATATTCAGCCTGGGTAGATGATTGGGGTCTATTTGCTTCCTTGTTTGAGGGGCATATGACAGTATCTTTTATTCATCAAACGAGGAAGTTGACACATTTGTAGTTGTCCCCTCATTGGATCCACTTTTTATAGTAGCACGGCTATCTCCCTTACTGATCTTTGTGGCCTTTTTCCTTCAGGTGTGCCGAGTTGTTTGTGCTTTCTTAGGAACTTCCTTAGAAGATGAGATCCTTACTTACCTTGGGGTTGCCTACTTCTACTACGAAGTAGATGCTTCAGCGTAGCAACATGAGCAACGGCTCTCCGCTTCCTTTGCATTCACAAGACTTCACATTAAGAGTCACTATGTGGATGAAGCCGTCTCGCATGCTCATGCTGGCACTTGGTTTAGCTTCATTTCCTTTTACAAGGACACTATTTTTAATGGGCAATCCTTGTACATGTGGTCTATCCCCCACAACTTGTACATAAGGGAGTTAAGATGGGGGTACTCATTGGAGTACTCGCCATCCCCTTCTTGATCAGACATTCAGCTATTTGGTGAGGTCTAGCTTAGTGATAGCATTGTATAGGTGGTCGTTTAAACATACTGTTTAGGTCTTGCCCTGCAGTGTTGTGGCTGCTGCTAGGTATACAGGGTACATGTGTTTGTTGAAAATGTGGTACCTAGATGCACAAGGAGTATGTATCAAGTGGGGGTGTGTGAAGGTGTGGGAACGGCCTCTTATGGAGAAGAGATATTTGGGGATATTTTGGAGTTGAGGTGGCATCACTTGTGTCCACATCTTTTGTAATCTCTTGGCTATATTAAGAGGCACATGAAAATGAAGGGTCACACTCATTTTGGCTAATCCAAGTCGTGGTCATGTGTTTATGATTCCACAAGTTGATTATCTTCACTAATCTCTTCACCCCTATCACCAAATCCATGGCTCCCTTCACATTTCATCCACCATAGCTTCATCTTACATCCATGTGAGCCCTCAAAGCATGATGTTCAAGTGTGTTCGCCTTCCATCACACAATGACTCAAGATTTGTGAGGGTGGGCTGCTGGGTCAGGGGGCTCAAAGATGGTGTTGTTGGTGGTCACCTCTCCCTCTTCACCTTATTCAAAACTTTCTATCAAAGTCAACTAGTTTATGAGGGTCACTTGAAGTAACATAGGTTATGGTGAAAGGATTGGAGGTGGCAAGGGTACTTCGGGTATCCTAAGGATTCCTCATTGGGCCACTTCATGGCCAAGTTGAGGTGCATTGTGATGTACTAGTGCTAGCAAAGCCAACAGTTGTCTCAGATTAGGCGGTAGGGCCTGCTCTGTAGAAGCCTGCTAGCTTGAGCAGCCCTTTGGTGGTAGCAATTTGATGTTTCATGATTACTCCATCTTTGGGGCAGTAAGCACAATAGTCAATGTGGGTCTCAAATGTGAACACTTTGTACTAGTGTGGTTTGATTGGCAAATAGGACACCACACTAGTTCTCCCTTGGGATAAAGATGAGGTTACTCGACTTGGTTACGGCCTTGACCTATTCTCCATTGTTGGGTCATTTGTTGCATCAATGCAGTTGCTAGCTTCTCCACCTATTGTCCTGAAAAGGATTCTTTTCCTTTCCCTTTAGATTTTTTACTTGTGGTTTTGAAGGAAACTTCAGAAGTGCCCTCATGCAATTCTTGTTGAAATATACAAGTGAATAGGGTGTGTGCGGGAACAAGCCCTTAGCAAGAGGCTGTAAAAAAGAGAATCTGTAAATGTGAGAGAACCTGTGAAAAGGATCTAGCAAAAGAGGTGGAGTGAATCAAGGAGAAATCAGTGGGATTGGATGCTTGGATGTAAACTCTATAAATTGAGGCATTGGCCTAATGAGAATTTGCTGGTTTTTGATTATCCATGTCTACATTAATCTATCAGGTTAATTGCACACCAATCACATCTTAATTATCATCTAATCCCTTTTCTAATGATGTTGGATCCTATGCCTACATTAATCTATCAGTTAATTGCACACTATCTTAGTTATCATCTAATCCCTTTTCTAATGATGTTGGATCCACCATAGCTCATCACATTGCTGCAAATTTAACATGGTATCAAAGCTTAGCCTAGAATCCATCAAATTTATGAGCCCATAATCTTGCTAATTAGGATTAGTAGTAGATGATTAAGAAATAATCATTTTTAAAGTTGTTTTCAACAAGCTCTCTGTACCCCCAGCTAGTGGAGGGGCTTGATCTCCCTCCAGGAGTAACATTAGGGCAAAAGCTTCTGAGCAAGCATAGCCAGCCTCCCCACCATTCAGCTCATCAAATCGGTGCATCAAATCGCCATGTGCTGCCTGCAGTTCTACGTGTTTTTGCAGGCGCCTATTTTCTGAGGGAAAAATGAGATTTCTTCTTCACCAAATGTAATGGCTCTAATTCCCCTTGGCCCTAGGGGTTTTCAAGGGTGCTCTACAAGCTGGTGAAGATAGATTTTGATTTTATCAAGTCTATAGTGAGATCCAAGCTCTTCATCA
Organism: Cibotium barometz; assembly: GCF_041138505.1. Lineage (NCBI taxonomy): Eukaryota > Viridiplantae > Streptophyta > Polypodiopsida > Cyatheales > Cibotiaceae > Cibotium > Cibotium barometz. Next base: position 10,954,028 of record NC_141108.1, on the reverse strand, counting down.
AATTTGCAGAAAGCAGGTGACTTTGGTAAAACAGAGATTAAGTATTCAATGTTTGGTTAAATCTTGTGTTTCTTGGCTTAATCCTCTACTAGACTGATTGCTATTGATGGCCTTGAAAGGATTTGAGCTCATTTGAACTCTAAGGCCTCAGATCTCCCCGCATACTCTATTTTTTGCACACAAAATAGAGGATTAATTTATTAATCAATGATTAATTAGCACTAATACCATTGGGTATCTGATAGATCCCTATAACTTTAGATTGCAATTCGAAGATGGTTTGATACTCCAATCATTCCGTACAGATTTGTTACCCTTGGTTTAATATAATTTCTGGTAAAATTATGCTGATAAATTTGTTGTAATCATCACCTAAACACCAGATTGAGTTGTAAAAGGGTAGACACTGCCCTTGAATCTTGAAATTGGATCAAGAGGTAAGACCCTCTTCACATCATCATGAGTATGGCACAAGAGATAGCCAAATTTAATGGGGAACAGTTTTACACATGGCAGACAAAAACCATGTATCTGCTTGAGGAAAAATCTATGTGGGGACTAGTTGAGGGAAGAGATGAATGCCCAGAGGTGAGAGGGAAAAATGAGTGGAAGAGCAAGAATGAGAAAGCATTGGGACTTATCGCACTCAGTTTTAAATGATGAAATCATTCATCACATCATAGGGATACAGTGGGCAAAAGATGCATGGGATGAACTCAATAAATTATTTGTCACACAAGCAAAAAATTCAAAGATAAATCTGTTAATGCAATTCTACAAATTAGATATGAAGGAAAGTGAACCTTTAACCACACACTTGAACAAATATAAAAGCATTAAGCAACAACTGGCAACTATTGGCAAAAAGGCAGAAGATGATGAGGCACTAACAGTGCTTCTGAAGCGTGTGGACAAAGGTGAAAATGAAAACATTGTAGCATTACTAAAGAATGTACTTGAATTGAAACTACACAAGATAGAAGGAGCTCTACTAGAGTAAGAGACCAGAGGCAAAGAGAAGAACTGGCTGGACTCAACAGCAGGAGAAGAAAAAGCGTTCTTCACCCAAAGAGGATTCTCTCGAGGACGAGGACGAGAAAGAGGCAGAGTAGGAGGAAGGACCTTCACTTGCCACAACTGTGGAAGGCCAGGACACATGGCAAGAGATTGCTACAGCAAACCCAGTGTGGAGAAGGAACGACATCGGCAAACTTCATGGAGGCTCCTAATAAGGAAGTGGAATCACATCATCTTTTCTGAGAGAGAGAGAGAGAGAGAGAGAAACCCCACAACCCAATGTAACTTGCCCCAAAACAGAGTAAAACCACCTCTCACCGATGATGTAGGCCATGTGGTAGATGTATGTGTGAGCACACTCTATAAATTGAGGCATTGACCTAATGAGAATTTGCTGGTTTTTGATTATCGATGCCTACATTAAGCTATCAGTTAATTGCTCACTAATCACGTCTTAATTATCATCTAATCTCTTTTCTAATGATATTGATTCTAGCATTTGATCCACCATAGCTCATCACATTAAGCTATCAATTAATTGCTCACTAATCATGTCTTAATTATCATATAATCTCTTTTCTAATGATGTCGATTCTAGCATTTGATCCACCATAGCTCATCACATTGCTGCAAATTTAACAATTCTCGGGAATGAGTTTCCTTGAAATTGTCTTCAAAGTCCATGGCACTTTGGCAGCATTGCTCTCGCCCAATAGCATATAGGGAATTATGCAAGGCTACATCATTAAGTCCCTCTAGGAATCGACCGATCAGTCTTTCATCAATAGAGAGCAATGAGAGGAGCTATGGAAAGTTCAACTCCTATTCAATGCCTTCATATGTACAGAGAGAGAGAGAGAGAGAGAGAGAGAGAGAGAGAGAGAGAGAGAGAGAGAGAGAGAGAGAGAGAGAGAGAGAGAGAGAGAGAGAGAGAGAGAGAGAGAGAGAGAGCCGAGGAAGAGAAGATGAGAAGAATGAGCACAACCTACAAGCACACACTCATAATCGAACAAGCAAGCATGCATCAACACACAAGCTCACCACCATAGCCACAAGAGACCAAGAGGGAAGAAAAAGAAGACTTAATTATGATAATGAGATTGTTTCCTTTCATATTTCATTAAGTCACTTATATACATGAGCTCTTTTTTTACAATGGCCGGTCCCCCATTAACAATGGGGGCCCAAAATTGGTTCTCTAGCTCTATCTAGATCCAGGATTTGTAGCTCACGGTGGCTTGCATTACATATGTTGTAAGCTCAGTCCTCTCATATCTTTTTACATGAAGCGCTTAGTGCGGTTTTGCATAAAAATAAATTACATGAAGTGTAACCATGCTTTGAGTGATTTTAACCATTGTGGTTAACAATGCCCTGCACTAGACAACCTTAAACATACAAATAAATGAGTAGACGCGATTACATGGAGATATTAGGATGCATGAAAATCCACATGTGGCCCAAAAAGACTCTTTTGTAGAGGAGCAAACACTACAGTGGTATTTATAGGTTTTCTCTCACAAATCCATATTAGTTTCTTTCATGCCACTCTTATATCTAGATTTAGTTTTTAAACATAAATATTCAGAGTATGTGAGGAGTTGTTGCCTCTAATGGTAATGACCTAACTTGATAGTGGACTTGACAAAATTATGGTTAGGCTAGAAAATTCTTGCATTTGCATACAAAATGGGCAACTTAAGAAAGTATTTTTTTTTGCAGTAAAGGGTGGAGGGTTTTCATGAGTTTTTCCCCTCCTTGACCACTTCCATGAAGGGTTTGGGGAATGATTTTTATCAAGACTTTTGCTTTACATGAATTTTTTTTTCCCACAGGGGTTGAAAAGGAAATCATAATTTTGAACAAGCATTTTTTTTTCTTGGTACTTTGACTAGAATATATCTAAAATTCCCCAGAACACTGCTCTGCATCTAGATCTAACATACTATTAACTCTAAATCTAGATCAAGATTTGTAACATACACTAACTCTACAACAATGCACTTAGAACACTGCTCTGCATCTAGATCTAACATACTATTAACTCTAAATCTAGATCAACATTTGTAACATACACTAACTCTACAACAATACACTTAGAATTTTTAATTTTTGATCTCTTCTGTTGTTTCAACATGTGTGTGGGTTGGGCATATGATGAATTTTTGAATTTGCAACACCGCTCCATTCAAGTGGGTACTTTAGCACATGGCTAGACCAAAGGCACAAGGGACAAGAATCGTAGATTAAGGGCCCTAAAAGCATTTGTTCTGAGTCTTTCAATGCTTTAAAGAAGTGATGGAATATATTGAAAGTAGTAGTACCAAAGTCCAACTATGTGGTCACTCCGTGGATGGGTGAAGAGCTTATCATTTCATCAATCACATCAAATATAAAGTCAAAACATTACAGTATTAACTCAATCCAATAATATATCAAATTAAGCCATCATTTCAATTATTTTCTAAAGCAAGTGATTGACATGGTTACCATGCATTGTCCAACCCTCATTCACCAAACATCCAGTCAGTTCCTAATAGGTCAGAGACTTAGAGCTGCTTGAATATACTCTTGAGGTGCACAAATTGTCTTCCAACAACTTAGTTGGAAGGAACCAACTTTGTTGAGATGACCATTGACATGTATAGATGTACTGCAAATGGGGAGGTTTGACTTCCCAGTCCTCTTCTTCTAGGTCAACCACTTGAGCCATATTCACAGAGATTTTCTTTTCTCTAAGTTTCTTTACCCTTAAAACTGGGAAGATATAAGCTTCTTTACCCTTAAAATCGCTAGTTCTAGGGGTCTTATGGGTAGAACTCCCTTGTAAAATGGCCTTACTTCTTCAATGCTCACGGGTTCATGGTCCATAGTGTCAGGCATGTATGCGGCGCTTAGTATGTAGAGAGATGTGATTTCTTGCCCATCTTTTCCATGGTAAGTATATCCATGGTGGAGCCTCCCTTGAGGGAAGCTCTAAATGAGTAGACACATTTATCCCCACAACAAATAAGTGTACAATGGTTTCAACTTATCCCTTAGTCTTGTAAGTTTTGCTTAAAATTCGCACCACTTCTAGGGAGGAGAGAGAGTGATCTCCTTAGCCTGTGGGGTGGCTTATGTACTTTTCGACCATTTTTAGCTCTGTGTACTTTTTATGTAGAAAAGGAAAAGAGAAGGTATGGATAAGGTAAAAGAAAAGGGATCTACATTCATGGATTTAACTGGGTTTTTGTTTGTTTTTTCAATTAATTTTGAGCTAGTGTATTTTTTGTTTGATAGATTAAGATTGTGTGGATTGATTAGGGTCTAGATTAAGTATTTAATTAATATTAATCTCTTTAAAATGCTTTTAGTCAATTTTAGCTCTGTTAAAAACTTGCATAGTAGGATATTTTAGATTAATTAGATATTAATTATTTAGCTAGTTAAAAATTAAACACGAGCATTGCACTATTACATTAATTAGGATTTTATTAATACATTATATTTTTTGGTTACACCTTGATTATTGAGATTAATTAATCACTAATCATAGCCATCAATATTTGAATGTTTTTTTATGTTCTAAGATGTGGGCCTAGGTAAGGAGGTTCGTTTTGTAAGAAGATGGTGGGAGTGTAAAAAAGAGAGGATGGTGGGAGGGTGAATGTGCATCCAGTTCTCAGAGTCTTCCGGCCTGAGAGGTGTGAATTCCATGCTGTCCGTTTCATCTTTCAACATTTTGTGGCATATCTAAGACAAGTATAATGCTGTAGACCTAACAGTAGTCCACTGAGTCTTTTGCCAAGGGTCCCCCGCTCATTGGATGGATCTTCCAAGTGCGTAGATTCACCTTTAGTGTTCAGTCTTTTTTCCCGATGTAGTTGTGATCAGTGTTCCAACCATGGATCATCTTGGTTTCTCCAATGAAAGGCCATCCTAAGATGCACTTGTAGGAAATCAGCTCTATTAGCAAAAGTTCATCACCACAAAGGTGTGTCGAAAACTCGTTCTGAGAATCTTAATCTTCAAATTCCACAGAAGACCTATGGGCTTCACAGTGGCTCCATCAGCTTATTTCACAATCAATGCAGTGTCATCCTTCCATAGGAGATTTTTCCCATTTTTCCTACCATTTCTTGGTAACAATGCTCAATCTTGCACCACCATCTAGGATGGCGATGACTTAAAGCTCATCAAAAGCTAGGGGTAGTGTTGCATTGAGTTCATCTCCTTCAAAATATTGCCCTAACTTATTCACCCATACCGTAGGTATGCTTGCGACTCCATCTAGTTCTATGTATCCTTCTTCCGTCGGACTCATTGGGACTTTCTGGTTCCACCCGCTCCTCCATTCTAGCTCCTCCAAGCCTTCCTTCCATCAAATCCTTCAAGTCCTTCAATAGACTCGGACAACCTTAAAGTAAGGTACCAATGGGAATATGGACTTGTGAAGGAAGGAAGAGAGACCAGCAATGTCTCTTGGAATGGGGGTGGACTCATGAATTTGATGACTCCTCTTCAGGGCTAAGGCTTCTCAAAGCGTAGGGTATAGGGATATGAAAATCAATGTCCGATTTTCTTGTGTGGTCATCCCTTAGGTTCTTAAGAAAAGCAGCAAACAGGATCCACCTGATGTAGAACTGTTTACTAGCTCCGGTTTCACCTCTTGAGGGGGATCCTCAAAGGGTACTTGGCATTTGAGACTTCTATTTAGCTCCTCAGTTTCGTCTATTGGTTTCATGTTAGGAATAAAGGAACTTTCGACAGCTTGAATTGCCTGAGGTTTCTCCTTCAATCGAGCTTGACATTCCTTGACAAGCTCTTGAACAGCTTTTAGCCTGCCTTTCTCTTGGGTTTGGATATTCAGCCTAGGTAGATGATTGGGGTCTATTTGCTCCCTTATTTGAGGGGCAGATGACAATATCTTTTCTTCATCAAATGAGGAAGTTGACACATTTGTAGTTTTCCCCTCATTGGATCCACTTTTTATAGTAGCAAGGCTATCTCCCTTACTGATCTTTGTGGCCTTTTTCCTTCATGTGCGCCCAATTGTTCGTGCTTTCTTAGGAACTTCCTTAGAAGATGAGACCCTTACTTATCCTAGGGTTGCTGACTTCTGCAAGGTAGATTCTTCAGCGCAGCAATTAAGAGTCACTGTGTGTGAATGCATGCTCATGCTGGTACTTGGTTTAGCTTCATTTCCTTTTACATGTACACCGTTTTTTATGGTAAATCCTTGTACATGTGGTCTATCCTACAACCTGTGAATAAGGGAGTTAAGATGGGGGCACTCATTGGAGTACTTGCCATCCCCTTCTTGACCGGACATTCAGCTATTTGGTGAGGTCCAATGTAGTGATAGCATTGCATAGGTGGTCGTTTAAACATAACATTCAAGTCTTGCCCTCGCAGTGTTGTGGCTGCTTGGTATACAGGGTACATGTGTTCACCCTCCATCATGTAATGACTCAAGATTTGTGGGGCTGGGTAGATGATTGGGGTCTATTTGCTCCCTTGTTTGAGGGGCAGATGACAGTATCTTTTCTTCATCAAATGAGGAAGTTGACACATTTGTAGTTGTCCCCTCATTGGATCCACATTTTATAGTAGCACGGCTATCTCCCTTACTGATCTTTGTGGCCTTTTTCCTTCATGTGCGCCCAGTTGTTCGTGCTTTCTTAGGAACTTCCTTAGAAGATGAGATCCTTACTTATCCTGGGGTTGCCGACTTCTGCAAGGTAGATTCTTCAGTGTAGCAACATGAGCAGCATCTCTCCTCCTGCTTTGCTTTCGCGAGACTGCATTAAGAGTCACTGTGTGTGAATGAAGCCATCTTGCATGCTCATGCTGGTACTTGGTTTAGCTTCATTTCCTTTTACAAGTACAATGTTTTTTAGGTAAATCCTTGTACATGTGGTCTATCCCACAACGTGTGAATAAGGGAGTTAAGATGGGGGTACTCATTGGAGTACTCGCCATCCCCTTCTTGACTGGACATTAAGCTATTTGGTGAGGTCTAACGTAGTGATAGCAATGCATAGGTGGTCGTTTAAACATACTCTTCAAGTCTTGTGTGGCTGCTTGGTATACGGGGTACATGTGTTCACTCTCCATCATGTAATGACTCACATGTAATGACTCAAGATTTATGGGGGTAGGTAGATGATTGGGGTCTATTTGCTCCCTTGTTTGAGGGGCATATGACAATATCTTTTCTTCATCAAATGAGGAAGTTGACACATTTGTAGTTGTCCCCTCATTGGATCCACTTTTTATAGTAGCACGGCTATCTCCCTTACTGATCTTTGTGGCCTTTTTCCTGTATGTGCACCCAGTTGTTCGTGCTTTTTTCCTTTATGTGCGCCCAGTTGTTCGTGCTTTCTTAGGAACTTCCTTAGAAGATGAGATCCTTACTTATCCTGGGGTTGCTGACTTCTGCGAGGTAGATTCTTCAGCACAGCAACATGAGTAGCATCTCTTCTCCTGCTTTGCTTTCGCGAGACTGCAACTAAGAGTCACTGTGTGTGAATGAAGCCATCTTGCATGCTCATGCTGGTGCTTGGCTTAGCTTCATTTCCTTTTACAAGTACACCATTTTTTAATGGTAAATCCTTGTACATGTGGTCTATCCTACAACCTGTGAATAAGGGAGTTAAGATGGGGGTACTCATTGGAGTACTCGCCATCCCCTTCTTGACTAGACATTCAGCTATTTGGTGAGGTCCAACATAGTGATAGCATTGCATAGGTTGTTGTTTAAACATACTGTTCAAGTGTTGCCCTCGTAGTGTTGTGGCTGCTTGGTATACGGGGTACATGTGTTCACCCTCCATCATGTAATGACTCAAGATTTGTGGGGGTGGGTAGATGATTGGGGTTTATTTTCTCCCTTGTTTGAGGGGCAGATGACAGTATCTTTTCTTCATCAAATGAGGAAGTTGACACATTTGTAGTTGTCCCCTCATTGGATCCACTTTTTATAGTAGCACGGCTATTCATGTGCGCCCAGTTGTTCGTGCTTTCTTAGAAACTTCCTTAGAAGATAAGATCCTTACTTATCCTGGGGTTGCCGACTTCTGCTAGTAGGTAGATTCTTCAGTGCAGCAACATGAGCAGCATCTCTCCTCTTGCTTTGCTTTTGCGAGACTGCATTAAGAGTCACTGTGTGTGAATGAAGCCATCTTGCATGCTCATGCTGGTACTTGGTTTAGCTCCATTTCCTTTTACAACTACACCATTTTTTTATGGTAAATCCTTGTACATGTGGTCTATCCCACAAGCTGTTGAATAAGGGAGTTAAGATGGGGGTACTCATTGGAGTACTTGCCATCCCCTTCTTGACTGGACATTCAGCTATTTGGTGAGGTCCAACGTAGTGATAGCATTGCATAGGTGATCGTTTAAACATACTATTCAAGTCTTGCCCTCACAGTGTTATGGCTGCCTCGTATAATACGGGGTACATGTGTTCACCCTACATCATGTAATGACTCAAGATTTGTGGGGGTGGGTAGATGATTGGGGTCTATTTGCTCCCTTGTTTATTTGCCCTCATAGTGTTATGGCTGCCTCGCATACGGGGTACATGTGTTCACCCTACATCATGTAATGACTCACAAGATTTGTGGGGGTGGGTAGATGATTGGGGTCTATTTGCTCCCTTGTTTGAGGGGCAGATGACAGTATCTTTTCTTCATCAAATGAGGAAGTTGACACATTTGTAGTTGTCCCCTCATTGGATCCACTTTTTATAGTAACACGGCTATCTCCCTTACTGATCTTTGTGGCCTTTTTCCTTCATGTGCGCCTAGTTGTTCGTGCTTTCTTAGGAACTTCCTTAGAAGATGAGATCCTTACTTATACTAGGGTTGCCGACTTTTGCGAGGCAGATTCTTCAGCGTAGCAACATGAGCAACGTCTCTCCTCCTGCTTTGCTTTCGCGAGACTGCAATTAAGAATCATTGTGTGTGAATGAAGCCATCTTGCATGCTCATGCAAGTACTTGGTTTAGCTTCATTTCCTTTTACAAGTACACCATTTTTTATGGTAAATCCTTGTACATGTGGTTTATCCTCCTACAACATCTGAATAAGGGAGTTAAGATAAGGGTACTCATTGGAGTACTCGCCATCCCCTTCTTGACTAGACATTCAGCTATTTGGTGAGGTCCAACATAGTGATAGCATTGCATAGGTGGTCGTTTAAACAAACTGTTCAAGTCTTGCCCTCGCAGTGTTGTGGTTGCTTGGTACATGGGGTACATGTGTTCACCCTCCATCATGTAATGACTCAAGATTTGTGGGGGTGGGTGGTGATTGGGGTCTATTTGCTCCCTTGTTTGAGGGGCAAATGACAATATCTTTTCTTCATCAAATGAGGAAGTTGACACATTTGTAGTTGTCCCCTCATTGGATCCACATTTTATAGTAGCACGGCTATCTCCCTTTATTGATCTTTGTGGCCTTTTTCCTTCATGTGCACCCAGTTGTTCGTGCTTTCTTAGGAACTTCCTTATTAGAAGATGAGATCCTTACTTATCCTAGGGTTGCCGATTTCTACGAGGTAGATTCTTCAGTGTAGCAATATGAGCAATGTCTCTCCTCCTGCTTTGCTTTCTGCGAGACTGCATTAAGAGTCGTTGTGTGTGAATGAAGCCTTCTTGCATGCTCATGTTGGTACTTGGTTTAGCTTCATTTCCTTTTACAAGTACACCATTTTTTAATGGTAAATCCTTGTACATGTGGTCTATCCCACAACATGTGAATAAGGGAATTAAGATGGGGGTACTCATTGGAGTACTCGTCATCCCCTTCTTTACTAGACATTCAGCTACTATTTGGTGAGGTCCAACATAGTGATAGCATTGCATAGGTGGTCGTTTAAACATACTGTTCAAGTCTTGCCCTCATAGTGTTGTGGCTGCTTGGTATACTGTTCACCCTCCACCATGTAATGACTCAAGATTTGTGGGGGTGGGTAGATGATTGGGGTCTATTTGCTCCCTTGTTTGAGGGGAAGATGACAGTATCTTTTCTTCATCAAATGAGTAAGTTGACACATTTGTAGTTGTCCCCTCATTGGATCCACTTTTTATAGTAGCATGGCTATCTCCCTTACTGATCTTTGTGGCCTTTTTCCTTTATGTGCGCCCAGTTGTTCGTGCTTTCTTAGGAACTTTCTTAGAAGATGAGATCCTTACTTATCCTAGGGTTGCTGACTTCTGCAAGGTAGATTCTTCAGCGCAGCAACATGAGCAGCGTCTCTCCTCCTACTTTGCTTTCATGGGGGCGAGACTGCATTAAGAGTCACTGTGTGTGAATGAAGCCATCTTGCATGCTCATGCTGGTGCTTGGTTTAGCTTCAATTCCTTTTACAATTACACCATTTTTTATGGTAAATCCTGTACATGTGGTCTATCCTACAACCTGTGAATAAGGGAGTTAAGATGGGGGTACTCATTGGAGTACTCACCATGCCCTTCTTGATTGGACATTCAGCTATTTGGTGAGGTCCAACGTAGTGATAGCACTGGATAGGTGGTCGTTTAAACATACTGTTGAAGTCTTGCCCTCACAGTGTTGTGGTTGCTTGTTGGTATACGAGCTTCCATCATGTAATTACTCAAGATTTGTGGGGGTGGGTAGATAATTGGGGTCTTTTTTCTCCCTTGTTTGAGGGGCAGATGACAGTATCTTTTCTTCATCAAATGAGGAAGTTGACACATTTGTAGTTGTCCCCGCATTGGATCCACTTTTTATAGTAGCACGGCTATCTCCCTTACTGATCTTTGTGGCCTTTTTCCTTTATGTGTACCCAGTTGTTCGTGCTTTCTTAGGAACTTCCTTAGATGATGAGATCATTATTTATCCTGGGGTTGCCGACTTCTGCGCGAGGTAGATTCTTCAGTGCAGCAACATGAGCAGCGTCTCTCCTCCTGCTTTGCTTTTACGAGATTGCATTAAGAGTCACTCTGTGTGAATGAAGCCATCTTGCATGCTCATGCTGGTACTTGGCTTAGCTTCATTTCCTTTTACAAGTACACCATTTTTTATAGTAAATCCTTGTACATGTGGTCTATCCCACAAGCTGTGAATAAGGGAGTTAAGATGGGGGTACTCATTGGAGTACTCGCCATCCCCTTCTTGACTAGACATTCAGCTATTTGGTGAGGTCCAACGTAGTGATAGCATTGCATAGGTGGTCGTTTAAACATACTATTCAAGTCTTGCCCTCACAGTGTTATGGTTGCCTGGTATACGGGGTACATGTGTTCACCCTCCATCATGTGTTATGGCTCAAGATTTGTGGGGGTGGGTAGATGATTGGGATCTATTTTCTCCCTTGTTTGAGGGGCAGATGACAGTATCTTTTCTTCATCAAATGACGAAGTTGACACATTTGTAGTTGTCCCCTCATTGGATCCACTTTTTATAGTAGCACGGCTATCTCCCTTATTACTGATCTTTTTGGCCTTTTTCCTTCATGTGCGCCTAGTTATTCGTGCTTTCTTAGGAACTTCCTTAGAAGATGAGATCCGAGGAAGATTCTTCAGCGCACCAACATGAGCAACGTCTCTCCTCCTGCTTTGCTTTCGCGAGACTGCAATTAAGAGTCACTGTGTGTGAATGAAGCCATCTTGCATGCTCCTGCTTTGCTTTCGCAAGACTGCAATTAAGAGTCATTGTGTGTGAATGAAGCCATCTTGCATGCTCATGCTGGTACTTGGTTAAGCTTCATTTTCTTTTACAAGTACACCATTTTGTATGGTAAATCCTTGTACATGTGGTTTATCCTACAACCTGTGAATAAGGGAGTTAAGATGGGGGTACTCATTGGAGTACTTTCCATCCCCTTCTTGACTGGACATTCAGCTATTTGGTGAGGTCCAACGTAGTGATAGCATTGCATAGGTGGTCGTTTAAACATACTGTTCAAGTCTTGCCCTCGCAGTGTTGTGGCTGCTTGGTATACAGGGTACATGTGTTCACCCTCCATCATGTAATGACTCAAGATTTGTGGGGGTGGGTAGATGATTGGGGTCTATTTGCTCCCTTGTTTGAGGGGCAAATGATAGTATCTTTTCTTCATCAAATGAGGAAGTTGACACATTTGTAGTTGTCCCCTCATTGGATCCACTTTTTATAGTAGCACGGCTATCTCCCTTACTGATCTTTGTGGCCTTTTTCCTTCATGTGCGCCGAGTTGTTCGTGCTTTCTTAGGAACTTCCTTAGAAGATGAGATCCTTACTTATCCTGGGGTTGCCGAATTCTGCGAGGTAGATTCTTCAGTGTAACAACATGAGCAGCGTCTCTCCTCCTGCTTTGCTTTCCGCGAGATTGCATTAAGAGTCACTGTGTGTGAATGAAGCCATCTTGCATGCTCATGCTGGTACTTGGTTTAGCTTCATTTTCTTAGCTTCATTTTCTTTTACAAGTACAATGTTTTTTAGGTAAATCCTTGTGCATGTGGTCTATCCCACAACGTGTGAATAAGGGAGTTAAGATGGGGGTACTCATTGGAGTACTTGCCATCCCCTTCTTGACTAGACATTCAGCTATTTGGTGAGGTCCAACGTAGTGATAGCATTGCATAGGTGGTCGTTTAAACATACTGTTCAAGTCTTGCGCTCACAGTGTTGTGGTGGCTGGTATACGGGGTACATGTGTTCACCCTCCATCATGTAATGACTCAAGATTTATGGGGGTGGGTAGTTGATTGGGGTCTATTTGCTCCCTTGTTTGAGGGGCAGATGACAGTATCTTTTTTTCATCAAATGAGGAAGTTGACACATTTGTAGTTGTCCCCTGATTGGATCCACTTTTTATAGTAGCACGGCTATCTCCCTTACTGATCTTTGTGGCCTTTTTTCTTCATGTGCGCCCAGTTGTTTCGTGCTTTCTTAGGAACTTCCTTAGAAGATGAGATCCTTACTTATCCTGGGGTTGTCGACTTGTGCAAGGTAGATTCTTAAGCGCAGCAACATGGATAGCGGCTCTCCTCCTGCTTTGCTTTCGCGAGACTGCATTAAGAGTCATTGTGTGAATGAAGCCATCTTGCATGCTCATGCTGGTGCTTGGTTTAGCTTCATTTCCTTTTACAAGTACACCATTTTTTATGGTAAATCCTTGTACATATGGTCTATCCCACAACCTGTGAATAAGGGAGTTAAGATGGGGGTACTCATTAGAGTACTCGCCATCCCCTTCTTAAAAAATTTCTATCAATCCAAGTACCTTGGTTGTCAGGTGGGCATTGACATCTCCCTTGCACAACAGTTTGCTCCAGTGCTCTTAAGCATTAAAAGCAAACTTCATCATCACTGGAGTAGGAGGAAGCTTGACTTGGCCTTTAGAGCTTTGGTGGTTAACCAAGTTTTGCTAGCTTACGACTTGGTTTATTGCTTTGTGCTGGATTTTTCATAAGGGTTGCATTGGCCAGCTTCATAAGGGTTGCATTGGCCAGCTTCATCGCCTTATTCGGAACTTTCTTTTGTCAGGGCTTGATGGAAATGCTTGATGGAAATGCACACACCAGGGCTATAGTTGCTAGCCCACGACTTGGTTTATTGCTTTGTGCTGGATTTTTCATAAGGGTTGCATTGGCCAGCTTCATCGTCTTATTCGAAACTTTCTTTGGTCAGGGCTTGATGGAAATGCACACACCAGGGCCAGAGTTGCTTGGGAAACCTAAGCAAGAAGGGGGATTGAATATCATTGACCCTGAGGTGCAATGTAAGGCTTTGCTTTGTAAGCTTGTTGTTAGGGGCTTTCTTCCAGGCACTGAGCCGTGGAAGGACTTTCTCATGCACTAGATCACGAAGTGTGTCCCTGTTCGCGGAGGTGAATGGACTCTCAGCTCATGCTTTATTTACGGGCCTGGGACTGCCTGAGGAGTTTTTTGGTACACATCCCCCCGCGTTTAGTGGGAGGAAGCTAACCGGCAGCCCATTTTGTGGAATGATTTGATCTTAGATGCGCATGGTAGGCCTCTTGGGGCAGCTATGCATATTCTTTGGGCTGGCTGGGAGACCCTATGCCCCACAGTGCTAGCTTGGAAGAGGCTTCAGAGCCTCACCGAGGTGCAGAGATTGGATTTCACGTAGCATTTGAGAGGCTCTAGCCGGAGGATTGCACAGATTGATGCAGCCATTCCCAACCACTGGATTACTGGATCTTTCTTGGAAGGCTGTCATCATTCTTGGTTTGGGGTTTTTTTTGGAATAGGTGTTCCTCTTCAGGTTATGGCTCTCCCCTTGCCTAGGGAGGATGATGTATTGGTCTTTTTTTCTGTACAAGATGGATGGCAGCTAGAGAGATGTGACATGCAGGACCTTATTGAGGGTCCCTAGATTCATCCAATCAGAGTTGTTGGCAGGTTAGGGAAGCACGTCTTTGTTGACCCCCCCCAAGGGATGATCACAGAGAGTGTTAGCCTTTGGTTGTATGGTGGCTGCCCTATCAGACATTTGCATTGGGACCTCGGTGAGTGGGAGTGGAAGGATGCTTGTAACCCTTTGAAAAGTATGCCTTTTTTCAGTTATACAGTGCGGAATGCCAGACATCTTATCTTGGGACACATTTAGAGTGTCCCTACTCTTAGACCCCATTGGGAATCTTACGGCATTTCGACTGACATTCAGAGGGTATTTTGGTGGAGATTGTGGCATTCTTATAGGAAGCCACAAATTTCCTCCTTTATCTGGGTTTCTCTTCATGGTGGTTTGGCCACCAATCAGAGGAGGTTTGTTACTGGTGCTTGCCCAGCATGCCCTAGATGTGCAGGAGTTTCGGAGTCAGTTTACCATTGTTTATGGGAATGCAGGGAAGCACAGAGGGTTTGGTCTGTGATTGCACACTTCTTTGGTAGGATTAAGAGGGATGCTATCATTTCTTTTGGTTCTATCATTTGGTTGACACAGTTTGGGCCTCAACTGAGATTCAAGGGTATTGAGACAGGAGCTTGGCCATTATGGTTAGCAAGGAGTTGCTCCGCAATGTTATCTTCAGGATTTGTCACTTTCACACTTTGTCCCTGCAGAGCAGCACAGAGGTTAGACAGCTCTTGGGAGATTATTGCTAGCATCTCAGCCTGGAATATCTGGAAGGCTAGATGTAGTGTGAGGCCGTTGAGAGTACTCCCGTTCTTGTTTCTCAGTGTCTTTGTAGGATTTGGAGTGATATTATTCACACCATTATGGCTACCTGGGCCATAATCCAGGGATCTTCGAGGGTTGCGGAGGAGAGGAAGCACGACCAGTTTATGAGAGAGTGGGACATTGGTATCTTTTTCACATCCTCTCATTCGGGACCCTATTGGCAGCATAGGGCTCCTGATTGGTTGAGATCTCCACCTTGCTTGGTGTGAAATCTCCATTTTGTAATTTTTTTCATACTTAATAGAAGTCTCCTTTCTGCAAAATAAATAAATAAATTCTATCAAGTTCAACTAGTAAACGGGGGGGGGGAGGGGGGTCACTTGAGGTAACAGAGGTTGTGGTGGAAGGACTGGAGGTGGCAAGGGTACTTCGGGTACCCTGAGGATTCCTTGTTGGGCCACTTCATGGCCAGGTTGAGGTGCATTGTGATGTGCTGGTGCTGACAAAGCCAGCAATTGCCTTAGATTAACCGGTAAGGCCTGCTCTGTAGAAGCCTGGCTTGAGCAGCCCTTTGGTTGTAGTAGTTTGATGTTTCATGATTACCCCATTGTTTGGCAGTAAGCATAGTAGAGAGTCAGTCTGGGTCTCAAATGTGAACACTCTGTACTAGTGTAGTTTGCTTGGCAAATCGGACACCACACTAGTTCTCTCTTGGGATAAAGATGAGGTTACCCAACTTGGTTACGGCCTTGACCTATTCTCCATTGTTGGGTCATTTGTTGCATTAATACAGCTGCTAGCTTCTCCACATGTTGTCCTAAAGTGGATTCTTTCCCTTTCCCTTCAGATTTTGTACTTGTGGTTTTGAAGGAAGCTTCAGAAGTGCCCTCATGCAATTCTCGGGAATGAGTTTCCTTGAAATTGTCTTCAAAGTCCATGGCGCTTCTGCAACAACATTGCTCAAAGGAGGTGAGCCCAAGAGCATATAGGGAATTATGCAAGGCTACATCTTTAAGTCCCTCTAGGAATTGACTGATTAGTCTTTCATTAGTAGAGAGTAATGAGAGGAGGAGCTATGGAAAGCTCAACTCCTATCTCAATGCCTTCATATGTGCAAGAAGGGGGAGAGAGAGAGAGCAGAGGAAGAGAAGATGAGAAGGAGCACCACCTACAAGCACACACTCACAATCAAGCAAGCAAGCATGCATCAACACACAAGCTCACCACCATAGCCACAAGAGAGCGAGAGGGAAGAAGAAGAAGACTCAATTGTGATACTGGGATGGGATTGTTTCCTTTTCATATTTCATTAAGTCGCTTATATACATGAGCTCTTTTTTTACAATGGCTGATCCCCCCATTAACAATTCGGGGTCCAAAATTGGTTCTCAAGCTCTATCTAGATCCAAGCTTTGTAGCTCATAGTGACTGGCATTACATATGTCGTAAGCTCGATCATCCCATATCTTTTTATATGAAGCGCTTAGTGCGGTTTTGCATAAAATAAAATTAAGTGAAGTGTTATCACGCTTTGAGTGATATTAACTATTGTGCTTAAGAGTGCCCTACACCAGACAACCTTAAACATACAAATAAATAAGTAGGCGCGATTACATGGGGATATTAGGATGCATCAAAATCCACATGTGGCCCAAAAAGACTCTTTTGTAGAGGAGCAAACACCGCAATGGTATTTATAGTTCTTCTCTCACAAATCCATGTTAGTTTCTTTCATGCCACTCTTATATTTAGATTTAGTTTTTGAACATAAATATTCAGAGTATGTGAGGAGTTGTTGCCTCTAATGGTAATGACTTAACTTGATAGTGGACTTGACAATATGATGGTTTGGCTAGATGATGAAATAAGTGAAATGATGGCTTGATTTGAGATATTATTGGATTGAGTTAATATTGTAATGTTTTGACTTTATATTTGATGTGATTGATGAAATGACAAGCTCTTCAACCATCCACAGAGTGACCACATAGTTGGACTTAGTACTACAAAGCATTGAAAGACTCGGAACAAATGCTTTTAAGGCCCTTCAACTACGATTCTTGTCCCTTGCGCCTTCTGTCAAGCCGTGCTGAAGTACCCACTTGAATGGAGCGGTGTTGCAAATTCAAAAACTCATCATAACTTATGCCCAACCCCCTCAAAAATTAAAACTTCTAAGTCTATTGCTGTACAGTTAGTGTATGTTACAAATCTTGATCTAGATTTAAGAGTTAATAGTATGTTAGATCTATAGATGCAGAGCAGTGTTCTGGGGAATTTCAGATATATTCTAGTCAGAGTACCAATAATGAGGAATTTCAGATATATTCTGGTCAGAGTACCAATAATGAAAAAATTCTTGTTCAAAATTATGATTTCCTTTTCAACCCCTGTGAGAAAAAACAATTCATGTAAAGCAAAAGGCTTGATACAAATCATCTTCAATGGAGTGGTCAAGGAGGGGAAGAACTCATGAAAACCCTCCACCCTTTACTGCTGAAAAAATACTCTCTTAAGCTGCCCATTTTGTATGCAAATGCAAGAATTTCTGATTGACAGGGTTACCATGCATTGCCCAACCCTCATTAGCCAGACATCCAATCAGTTCCTGACAGGTCAGAGACTCAGAGCTGCTTGAATATACTCTTGAGGTGGACAAACTGTCTTCCAACAACTTAGTTGGAAGGAAACAACTGTGCTGAGATGACCATTGACATGTATAGATCTACTGCATTCCCATATTGTATGGCTGAGAAGTTCCTGTCAGCTAAGAACAATAACAAGGTACAGAATAGCACTCGGGAGGGACATTCTGCAGGTTGAGGCAACTGGCGGTAGCTGGGAGCCCCCCTGCAGAATAGCCCGACCGATAGCCATTCTGGGCTGTCATGGAAGGATGGAACCCCACATCAGCAGGCTTTTTGGAGGAAACACAGATTTCATCATGTCAGCAGGCAGAGTTTTATGAAGCAGTTAACCTGTTAAAATTTGATTGGCAGATTCTTCCATGACAGGGATGATACACTCAATTTGGATAAGTTAGCAGAATCTGTTTTTCCATTAACTTGATGCAAAGACAGTCTTGAACCTTCCTAAACCAAAACCCTATGTAATTCATGCACCCTTACTCAACAGTCCAACCAATAGCATGATGTTTGGTTGACATGCCCACAGGTATATAAAGAAGTAGTCTTCCCATAGAAATAATCTTCATTTACAGTAGCTGAGCTCAGCATTGCTCAGAGATTGTATACCAACAAAAAGCTCGGGTTTGTCCCCAAGTATATTATCAACTGCAAGTTTTATGTGCATTCGCTTTGTAGAGTCACCTTCATGTTAGTAATACACCTTTGCAGTCAGATATTTTCAATAGACCAGCATCAATAAAAAGCTTGTGGCTATTACTGTCACATGGCATAGTGAAAACTTGGGGCGGCTTTGCTCTGTTAAGCAGTCCCAAAATGTCATGGTAGCCACAACACCATGCCTCTTACTTCATCTGGTAATCACACAAATACTCATGGAAAGGCCATGTCAAATTGACTTGTCAAGCAAGCCATGAATCCACCAAAAAAAAACATGGATCCAAGAGAACCACCTTGTTAAGAATATTGTATAATCCTTCATATCATCATCAGACCTGGCTCTGGTAAGTTATACTGCACATCAATATTCCAAACAGCCTGTAAGGATTCACAGTTTCAAACCAACCCATCAGGTTGGACGATGAAAATGAACTTATCTACAGTTGAACCATCATTGATATCAGCCAAGGTCTCCACTGACTCCCCTGGAATGTCTTTATTTCCACATGTTTCTTTATCTTCACAGGGTTTAGCCACCTTAGAACCACAGTTAGAATACTGGACAGACTGCTCCACAAGCTCTTTCACATGCTCCTCATCTATCTTCTCTCTCTGTAAGACGTGTGTCTGGGCTTCAGAAATTCTTGTGGACAGCCTCTGCCAGGCCAGACATGCTTCGTAAGAAACATCCTGAATTCCTTGCTTGGTTTCATCCCATGTGTTAATCTCAAGTAAGTGTTCTAGAGCAGATTTTTCCTTCAAAAACTCCATCAGTAGCTTCGCCTTTTCTTTCCTCTCTCGATCACAAATGATGTGTGCCTGAACTAGCTGGGCCTCCACAACAGCCAGCTTGCATTCCCTATCTTGTAATTCAGATTCAGCCTCTACAGATACCTTGGTCAGAGTCAGCGCATATTCCATCTCCTTCTCTGTGAGCAAATTTTGAAGAGTTGAAACCTTCTCCTGCAAATTATGAATCTCTCTCTCATGTCTTTCCTCAGATGCACATCCAGTACAGCTCACTAACACCTTCTCTTTGTAAGCTGGGAGCTCCTCCTCCTTTTGTTTGAGGAGCTCCTCTAGTCTCATTTTATCATCATTAGCTGTTGCCAGACTTTTGTTGAGAGCCTCGATTTCGCAAACCCTTCTTTGGGCTTCATCTTCCATGTTTAGCAGCTGCCACCGGAAAGCCTCCATTCTTTCATCTCTTGCTTTCATCTGCCTTTCAAAGGCATCAATCTCCTGCCAATGTCTCTGCTCCAACTTGGATGCATACCGAACCTTCTCGAGCTCCAACCAGTCCTGCAATCGGGGACTCTTGGGTGTGGTGCCTGTGTATCACAGGGAAGAAAGATGTAAGTTCATCAAGTGTCATGGACGAGCCCCCCTTGCAATAAAAAACCAATATCACATTACCAAACTTCCATGCTTTTCAAACCTTATGAACACACAGAGGGTGCCAATGACAGTTCAAGCAACACAATCAAGTTGAGATTCAAAAAAAACAGGTCATTTCATCTCGCTTAGTAGAAACACAGCACCTGCATGTTCTTTCTCTGTGTGGAGCATCCCAATGGTGGCTTTGGATGCTAGATAGAGCTTCTTCCACTTCTCAATTTCTTGCTCTCTGTGAGCCTCTGAGTCCATGTACTGCTTTAGCAAAGTCTTTGCCACTGAAAGCTGAAACTGTTTGGTGGCGAGTTCAGCTTCCATGGACTCCTTGAGAAAAATCATACCTTTGTTATCCGTGAGCTCTCCATGATTGAAGCTGTCATGTTCCTCGAAACTAATCATGCGCTTACTATTCGCCATATGCACCAAGATGTCCTCTTCAAGATCAGCCACCCTCTCCTGGTACAGACTGAGCCTCTTCTGAAGCAGCTTCACATGCTCCTCAAATGCAGACTGCAAGCTCCTGATCTCAACATCATGCAGCTTCTGCAACTCTCCGATCATGTCAAACCCACCGGAATCTGCTGCACTTCCAAAGCTGTTCCGTGGCTTGAAAATCTCTGTTCTCGAGCAGGATTGAGAATTCTCTTCTGCAAGCTGCCTCCACTTCTCCTTCTCTCTTTCAGCATGGTCATGCTTGGCCTTGATGATGGCAAGGTCCTTCTCGAGCTCATGGCGGTCTTCTGTGTCAGCATTAGCCTTCTTGAGCATGGCAGATATGATGTCTTCTTTCTCCTGTGCAGATCTCTGCAGCCAGGAGATCTCTGAAGACATTTGAGCAAAAAGCTCTTCGTGGCAATTCTTCTCATGAGTGAGGGCAGCAAGACTGGTTTGAGCAGATTCAAGGTCTTGCAAGGCCTGAGATTTCTCCATCTCCACTGCTCTGAGACGAGTTTCAAGATGTTCTAGGGTTTCTTCATGCTTGGTGAGCTCAAGGGAGCGGGTTTCTGCTTCCTTTGAAAGCTTGTCCTGCAGCTGAAAGAGAGAAGATTCAACAGAGGCTAGTTTCTCTGCAAGGGCACTCTTCTCCTGTTGCTCAGCTTGAGCTTCTTCCATGGTCGCCATAATGAGAAACTCCTGTTCACTTAGGCGTTCTTTGAGCTCAACACGGAGACCCTCTCTCTGTTCGCATTCTGGACAGGCCTGCTGCTGGATGCTTCTCTGGCGCTCGATTTTCTGCCGGAGGCCTTCTTGCAGAACGAAAGATCTCTGCAGCTCCTGCCATAGCTTCCGCTGCTCGTTACTCAGCTTTCTCTTCTCTGCTTTCCAAGCTTGCTCTCTGCTGGCAAAGATTGACATCACTCTCTCGTTTGCCTTGCCGTCTTCTGCTCGCTGTTTTCTGAGCTCGAGGAGCTCGCCCTGCAGTTCTTCAATGTGTTGCAGAAATCCAGAGCGCTCTGCTGCAAAATTCTCCGCAGCCTCCATTTCCTGCTTCGACCTGGCTTCAAGAGCCGTCGACTTCTGCGCCAGAATCTCTAATCGGGAGATGGCGCCTTGCATAACCCTGCTTAGAGTGGTGGCCGCAAAAAACCCAGAGTTCAAAGTTAAGGTTTTGAGGCAGGGGTTTCGCAGCGGGCCAAGTGCACAGAGAGCGATGGTGAGGCCGAAATACTCAGATGAAGCAAATAGTGTCATGGAATCTTCATCAGAGGGGCTTTGTAGTGTCAATGCTGAGATGATTGATGCCATGGAAGCTTCATCACAGAGAGAGCTATGATTGTGCAGTTTTGAGCTATGGGGATGCAGAGTTGGTACCACGGAAGCTTCATCAGAGGGGGGGGTATGATGCAGCAATGCTATATGGAATGGCTCCATAGAAGCCTCATCAATAGAAGCTTCAGCAGAGGGGTGCAACCTGAGGGTTAGGGTTTCCATGTTCTCCAGCGAAGGGGAAGAAGAAGGAAATCTGCCTTGAAGCTCCTTCTCCTCTTGCAGATGATTTCTGCCTGCGGATGCAATCTCTTCTGCAATCGCCATGGAGTTAAGCCTGCACAGAAGCATAAAAAGAAGCTACCAGCACAATCCCGCTGATCCGGCACGCAATTTCAAGGGTTCAGTTATGGTCATGCAGGAGATGAAACGTCTTCACAAGCACAGGAGTTATGAGGGCCTGGCCTGTGCATGCCAGGAAAATTTGAATTATGAGGACTCATGGCGCGAAACAAAGCTGTGGCTGTGGTGACCTTGGAAGCCCAAAGCGTGCCAAGGCCAGCAAGAGGCAAAATTGGGAGCACATGAAGCGCATCACAGGTTAACAAGCAATAGCTATGGCGGAAGAAGCTTGGTAAAACAGAATTGCCAATGATAACGGCAGCAACGGAGATGTAACAACGAAGCTAAACCTTTGAAGCTTTGGCTGTGGGGGCAGCAGAGGATTCGAGAGAAGCTAGGACTCTTGAAAGCTATGGCGATGGTGGCAGACAGAAGCAATGGCGATGGCGATGGCGATGGAAGCAAACAAAAGCTTGTGTAATAGCGAAGCTATGGCTATGGCGAAAGCAAAGCTTCAACAGAAGGAAAGAAGGATGTTCTTTCTTTCGGTGGAAGGAAGGGACGTGATGGGCCAACAACAAACACAGAACAGAAGCAAAGTGTAACTGTCATTAAATGCAAGGTCAAGCGATGATAAACACGTCTTGACACAAGCACCATGAAACCTGGGAGGTGAAAAGGTGAAGGAGACGTGTTTTTTTTTGCTTTTTGCGTTTTCTGCTTGTGGATCGCCCACAAAAGCTGGCAAGTGCATGGAGATGCAGGCGCTTTCTGCTATTTGGGTTTTGCCCAGAAATGAGAGGGCTCTTGGCCATAGCTGCCAAAACTGCAGAGAATGTGAGTTCCAGGTTCCATAGCCAATGATCTCAGGGCAAGGTGAGCTTTCATCATTATAATGCCAGTGCTTTTCTGTGCTGCTTTGCTCAAACACTACACAGTACAAAGCATGGCTGCTAAAACTCTCAGAACTCAATCCAACACCAACAGGAAAAGACAACCCAACCCACTCAGAAAGCCTGCACAATTTCTCCTTCCCTTGCCCTGGCTTTCACTAACTTTGCTGCCAAACCATGTGGGCAGCAATACAAACTTTAAAAGGAATAAAAACATTCATCTTGGGAACAATGAGTGTATTTTTAAATCATGGCTTCATGCTGGTATTTCTCCCCCTTTATCATTGGTAAAGGACAGCCTTCCTCATTATAGGTAAAGGACTTTAATAGTAGTAATGTACTTGGGCAGCCACCCATCAATGTAAAGAAGAACATTAATTACGACAATAATACTAGGTCACCCATACGTGACACTTAAGGTTCTTTACAGGATAAGATCCTTGCGGCCATCGGATGGGTAGGCATGCTTGGACGAGGGGGATCACCCAGTGCCCACCCTCAACACTATCTCCCACGGTGTCTTAAAGACCCTTGTCAGGATCACCCACCTACAGTTAGAATTTGAAGGTTGTGATACGCTTATCCTTGCGGGCATCGGATGGGCGTGCACGCTTGGACGAGGGGGATCACCCACCTAATGTTAGAATTTGAAAGTCGTGGTACCCTTCCTTAGAATGTTATCCTACACAAAAAGTTCTCCCTTAAAAAAAAGAGGCTAAGTTTTTTAAAAAAAAATAGTAATATGCCCTTCCAATCTCTTCACATAGATATGGAGGTTTAACTTGAGCGCTTCAAATGAAAGTTTGAGGTTGCCCTTGAAATTGGAGGGCTAAGTGATGACCCACCTACGATTGTGGACATGCAAATGAGATCTACCCCTTTAAATTGACTGGGATTGTAAGTAAAAACCCATGGGTACATGCCAAGTGGGCAGCCACATAAATACATAGATGAATTGAGACAGTGGCAAGCGGGCACCCATGGCTAAATTGAGTAGATGACAAGTAGGCAAGCATGGAAAAAATAATGAAATGCCAAGTGACTGGGCAACCATGAATATAGAAGTCAAGAACAAGCATAAAATATTATTATTTTATTGTGGATACATATTGTCATCTAGAGAGCTTGGAGTCAGAAGTTGAAACCCTATATATTTTATTATGGAGGAAAATTGTTAAAATTCATATATTTTATTGTTAAAACCTATATATTTTATTGTGGAGGGAAATTGTTATCTTGAGTGCTTGGAAGTCATGGTTGATTCTCCCACAATGGTCATTATCACCATCATCTCCATCACTCTCAAGATCAATCAATCCTAGGGAGTACCCAGAATCCACCACAATGTTGCTTTCACAATGACCATCATTCTTTTTAAAAATCGAAAAGCACTTAAATAACTAACTTTTTGCTTCTATACAAAGCAACAATTTGTGCTTTATAAAACAAAGCAACAATTTGTGCTTCTATACAAAGCAACAATTTGTGCTTCATAAAACAAACATTAGGGCTGCTCACATCAATTATCACCCAAGCTACATGCTGATCAAATGCTTAGAGTCTTGCCCACATTCTTGGGTGGATGCTAAACCACAATCACCCTCCCCCCCCCCCTTGAGAATTATTTGATCAAAAAGCATACAAGCACCACTTCTATGGTATAATTAAATCATATACTAGCGTGACCCATTCAACTAATGTGTCCCCAAAAGTACCCTACCTCATACCTCCCACCCCCAAAGGCACCAACTAAGTACCATCCTCTCACCAACGCCACCTTACATCATTGAGATAAGGTAGCATAACCAGTTGTAATTACACGTGATTTTGGGAAGTATCGTCTTTGTGGCTTGGTTGTCCACAATGTGTGAAGCCACCCTTGCTTTGAAAGGTTGTTACTAAAAATAGCGATAACGTTTCTCTCATTTCTTTTTGTCATTTCAAATGCTTCATAAATTAATGAGTACTACCTCGTTTTCTCTTTAATACAAAGGAACATTATGTCCTTGACAACAAGTAGCCACATTTAGATGTGAGAGAAACATCGTCTTACTTTGACAATTGTTAAAGCTATACCTATCCAAAAAATTACTTCTTTCAAGGATGCTTGCTCACAAATCCCAACCTAAGTATCCCCATGGCTCTCAAAATTATGACTAAAAGTACCATTTTTGTTTGAGAAGATAATTACTAAAAGTGTACCATTCTAGGAGGTAAATAGATACCAAATCTTAGAAGTTGGTGCTTGAAACTTCTAGTGCTCTCAAGATTGATTATGGTTCTTCTTATCCTTTCTACTTTGTAAATAAGCACTAATAGTACATTTAGTACATCTGTGTATTACTACCTAGGCAAGCATATATGTCAATCTTTGTACCTTTGGTTCTTATTTTTAAATAACAAAAGCTAGCATATACAAAGAAGTCTTACCACAAGTGGAGGACATACAAATAAAGTTTAAGGAGGCCTCACCAGACGTGTTTCTGAAAACAATCCAATAGCCAAGTCACTTGGTAGGAGTTGCCAACCTCCTATATGCAGTTGGTAGGAGTTGCCAACCTCCTATATGCAGTTCTATATAGGCAGTCATATGCAGTTGCCAACCTCCTATAAGCAGTTCTATATAGGTAATCATATGTGATGTATATATTTTTCTTTATCTTAATAATTATCTAATCCTTGCATTTAAAAGAAAAGAAAAGTCTTCCCACTCATTCTCTTGTGTTTTTTATCTAAAACTCCACCTTCCTCAAAATGTCATTATTTTTTATTAAAGCTACCAAGCGTAAGTTTAAACTTGTGGCACAATCAAAGAACCAATGACACATCAAGTGGACATAAACTTGCCTTCTCACATGTGGACATAAACTTGCCTGGTTAGAGAAATCACAAATTCACCTTTGTATATCTTTTTTTTAAATAAATAATTCAAATTTGGTGGCAAGGTTTGAGCCATGGACATGTGTATCAATAGACCCAAGTCATTATCACTCTATCCCTATTGTGTAGAATTCTAAAATAAATCTTAAACCTAAGCCACAAGTTTTGGAAAAAAAACAACAATTATCTTCACAAGATGCCAACTAATTCTAGCATTATATTTTTCATTATCAAGGAATAGACTCAAAAAATCACATTAAAGATAGAAGTTTGCTTTTTTAATGTCACATTGTAAAAAATCACATTAAAGACAGAAGTTTGCTTTTTTAATGTCACATTGTAAAAAATCACATTATAAAATCACACTGTTTTTATGCTTTTTTATGTTGTCTCAAAGATGCACCTTTATCTTTGTGATCCATTCACAAAAGTGTAGTTACATGACAAATGCCCATGTGCCTACAATAATGCAATGCATGCATGCACTAGTGTTCCAATGGATGTCAATTTTGGTCTTAACTACTATGTAGAAAATTTGTCAATTCACGGAAGTGTAGTTCCATGCAAATGCCCATGTGCCTACAATAATGCAATGCATGCATGCACTAGTGTTTTAATGGATGTCAATTTTGGTCTTAACTACTATGCAATTTTTTTTTCCTAATCCTTATTATGCAAGGATTAAGGAGTTGGCTTCACGACCATCCACTACTACCTTCAACCACACTCAACAAGCTAGGAGTTGCCAATAAAAAGACTAAAGAGACTAGTATGGCTAGAGGTAAAATACCTAGTTGTTACTTATTGTGTCAATAGGTGATAATGCTTGTCAAGGTTTGACAAGACCAAAAAGAAAGATACGTTGAAAACAAAAATGGTATAATAAGTCGGCATAAAAGAGCTAACCATAAGAGGCAATACCAAGTTCTACTAAGTCTCAAGAAATAGAAAGCCCTAAGTAGCCTTTGGGAATATAATGTGTCATCCTTAATTTGTCAGCGCAAGAATAAGAGATACATCAAAGTAAGGGACTATATACTCAAAGGGATGAGATCCTTCAAGTGCTCCAAACCATTAAAGGGGAAAACTCTAAGAAGAGGATGGAATATATACCCATTCCCCCAACAAACAATGGATATGCTCCCTAATGTAAAAACATACAAGATGTAATTGCTTCCACTAACAACCAAGGGATATGCTCCCTAATACACGAGCATACACTCATGGGAAGGAACCGAGATAGAAACTAAGATTATAGTTACATTCTTAATTAGTTCACCAGATGAACATCTCATTTGGGGTGTTACTCAAAAGTTGTCCAAATCTTAAAAGGTTATTACTCATCTCATTTTAAAAATAAGGCTTTTGTAGCTTTTAGAGATTTTTATTAAAAAAATAATTTCTATTTAACTATAAGGTTTCAAAGAAATTATAACTTAACTACAATGTTTCAAAGAAAATCCTTTTTAACTACAACTGTAACTACAAGGTTTTAAAATAAATTGTTCTAGGGAAAAACTCTAAACTCAAGATATTATTTGAAAATTTTATAAAGTATTAAGAATGTTTTAAAAGTAGAGAAATCATTGGAAAATATGTTAACTCCTTATCACGATCATTAATGCTAGATTTGTTTAAGAACCTTACATTACATATGGCACAACAAAGTGGATGGTATGATTAAGAAATCATAGAAGAGGGGGAGAAGTTAAAGGTCTTGGATTTAAGAGTATAGCTTTATTTTAGGATACATAAAAATTTTGATTTGAAAAAAAATGAATCATGCACTTCCTTATGAAGTTACGAGTCTCTCAAGTAGCATTTGAAATTCTCTTCTAGATGAGGTTTAGGTTTAGGGTTTCGCAATAAGGATCTTCGAATTTCAAGTCTCACAATTCTTTCAAGACTTGGCATTCTAAGTTCTCTACTAGATTAGGCTTAGGGTTATGGTTTTACAATGGGGATCTTCAAATTCTCTCTTTAGAGCCATGTTAAGCTTAGTCCATTTTTCCATTACTTCTTTCTAGCTTAGAGTTTTAGCTATATTTTCTAGCTAAAACTCTTTAGAGCCATGTTAAGCTTAGTCCATTTTTCCATTACTTCTTTCTAGCTTAGAGTTTTAGCTATATTTTCTAGTCTTAGTTGAATTTCAAAAGACATGATACTTCTAAGGAAATTAATGACAAAATAGTGCTTAGACCTTCCAAAGTGGTGGGAACTTGGGTTTGACTCCACCCAAGGCATCTAACTTTCAATACTCACTCTTACATCAAAAAGAAAACAAAAAGTGTATTACCTTTAAGGCAAATATTTAAACAATAAGATTCAAAGCTTAAAAGAATTCCAAGTTTAAACAAATTCAAATATTTAAAGGTATTCAAAGTTTAAACAAATTTAAATATTTAAACAATACCATTCAAAGTTTAAATATTTTTTGGGAGCAATATATATATATATACCAAAAAGCAATTACATCTCAAATCCTAACTTGGCAAAACCATCAAACCCCATTCAACAAGTTACATATTAGAGTCCACCTCTTATCTTCAAATACGAAAGAGGAATTTTCCCATGATATTTGAAATCCCAGCTGAATACAAGCTTCAATCAAGACCTCACAGATGTGCATCCTTTAGGTGATTGCTTCTCCAAGACATTCCCCTTTTTTTTACCAATAACCACTAGTCTAGTGCTAACTAGGTTTTTAATAAAGGCCACAAAAGTATGGTCTTCAGGACCAAACTTCACAGATCTGCACCTTGGCTTAAGCTCTGAAACTACGTGAATACACAACAGAAAGATGGTTAGGCTCAGCCTAGTATCCCTAAAAGTATCCCCTTCTAAAGAGAGATTCAAATTTAAATATTTAAATAATAGCATTCTACATTAAGCTTATTAGGGTTCCAATTAAAGGTTATTGTTTGACATTAAGGTTTACGAAATTTATTCTTATTAAGGCCTAAAATCGCCTTGACCTAAGCTCTGAAACTTCTTGAATACACAACAGAAAGATGGTTAGGCTCAGCCTAGTATCCCTAAAAGTATCCCCTTCCAAAGAGAGATTCAAATTTAAATATTTAAATAATAGCATTCTACATTAAGCTTATTAGGGTTCCAATTAAAGGTTATTGTTTGACATTAAGGTTTACGAAATTTATTCTTTTTAAGGCTTAAAATCCCCTTGACCTTCCTACAATAAAAGATGTTCTTTTGCAGTTTCAATGTAGTACTCCTCCTACATTCAATGCTAAGCTAACTAGGATTCCAATTAAAGGTTATTGTTTGAAATCTTTATTAAGGCTTAATCTTATTAAGGCTTATTAGTGAGCAACCCCTCCACCTCCCTATAAATGGCCACAGTAAAAGATTTCCTTTGCTAAAAACTAATCCATCATTTTTAAGGTTCTTTAATGAAAACTTAGGTTACAAGGTTTGATAACCTTTTCATTTCTGAAAGCACCTTTCACACTCATGCTTCTCTTATGGGATATTCACATGCTTCTCTTATGGGATATTCACATGCTGATTTTCTTCATAAATGTAAAAAATCTTTAACCCTATAAAAGATAGCGTATGTGTGTGCTCTTCTTGAAATTTCCACATGGTTGATATTACATAAACATTTGTTATCATTTGACATTCTACACAGTGCACACACACTATACACTTCAATATCACTAACCTTTTTGTTCACATCACTAATCTTCTTTAATAACCATCCGCGCCTTTTTTGGATGAATCTATGGATATAGCAGCGGCGGGTGAGAGACTGAGCATGATGCCCGTGGTGTGGCATGGCCAGCGAGGTCCTCTCATTTGACTTCTTCTCATATTGGGAGATTATGATGCAGGTTTGTAGTGTTTGGTCCACTTTCTTTGTTGAGATCATGTTAAGAATTGAGGGAGGGATTGTTGAGAAACCTATTTAATCCTTAATCCTAGTCATCATTACCCTTACATTTGTAAATCATATGCCTGAGAGGAATAATCTTGCTTGAGAGTGTAAGAATCTTACCTTTACATATGCTTGAGGTAAGAACCTTACCTTTACATATGGCACACAAAGTGGAAGCAAGTATGATTGAAAAATCATAAGGGAGGTGGAGAAGTTATAGGGCTTTCATATAGAAGGAAAATGTTTTTTCTCCGAGGCTATAAAGATGTATGACTGAGAAATCATACAACAAGTTACATGGCTTTGATTTAAAAGGAATTTTTTTTTCTTCAAGGCTATAAAGATGTATGATTGAGAAATCATAGGAGAGGTGGAGAAATTATAAGTCTTGAATTTAGGAGGATTTGTTTTTCTTTGAGGCTTAAAAAAAATGTGATTGTATATGAAGAAATGAAGTACATGATTTTCTAAGTCTCATAACTCTTTTAAGATATGGCTTTAAAAAAATGTGATTGTATATGAAGAAATGAAGTACATGATTTTCTAAGTCTCATAACTCTTTTAAGATATGGCATTCAAAGTTCTCTATATAGATTAGGTTTATGGTTAGGGTTTTGCCAATTTTCTCTCATCAATAATTTTCATTAATCTTTGTGATCCTCAATGTAATGAAATTGGGAAAACCACATCTTGAAATATTAAACTCATTGTCAAGCTTGAAAATGCATGGGATTAATGTGGATGTCCTAACGGGAGTAGCAAATCATTTATTATCCCTACTGTAGTGCTTCCTAGGTCAAAGCTTCCACTAACTTTTGATGCAATTTTGGGTAGACCATGGTTTATAGGCCTATAGTAGAAATGGTGTTAAAAAGTAGTTAATAATAAAAGACCAATAGAACCAAAAGTAGTTAATAATAAAAGACCAATAGAACCAATAGTTAATAGGGACTTTGACATAGCTTTTAACATGACCAATAGAACCCCTATAACCTCAAATGGAGGTGAAGTTGCAAGACTTGACAAGATAGAGATAACCTCCCTCTTTTTATGCTAAATCTAGCATCCCTCCTTTGGGCTGATAGTGATTTTGAACTAGGGATAGCTAGTGACTTGTCGACTATAGTGAAAATTCCTCCACATGTGAACCAAATTTTGTATTGCACATCAAAACTAAACCAAGAAGAGGAAAGCCACAAAGAAAACCAAAAAAGTATGTTCTTCCCATGGAGATGGACCTTCAAGAAAGACCTTCATTAGCTTCACTCTAATGAGTCTACATCAAGGATGTAGACTCATTGTCATCACCACTCAACCAAGCCAAAAATTTATGTTCTCACCATGGAGATGGACCTTCATCACAATGCTATAGAATCACATGAGATATATACTAAACAATGGGAAACTAACCTAAAAATGATCACACTCTCGGTCATGATAGTGGGGGCACATAAAATGTGATGAGGAGCCCAATAGCTTCAAGAAACAAGTCAACAAGCTTTAGGCAGAGGTAGAGAAGGAAGCCAAAATTGAAAGAGCTTAAGGCAAAGGTAGAGAGAAGCCAAACTCAAAGAACTCCCCAACCCCTAGAGGAAGATTTAAGGTAAGTTCTAGGATACTTCAAGTCTTATCATATCATGGTCCCGATAAGGTTAAGGAAGCAAACCTCGCTATGGTAATAATAATTACTTTTGTCTTTCCTTGCTTTTAGCTTTGTGTAGCTCGCTCGCTTTGACTACCTCTACTTTGAGCCATTCTTGTATCGTATTTACTAGCTCACCCTAGCCACTCCATCCTGAGGTGGCTTGGTTGCCTTTCATCTAACCTACTTTTGACTACTATATCTAGGTCTTGAGAGAGAGGCTTCATCATCCATATCTCGTCAATCATCATACTTTAGCTCTCTTTCACTAGTTGTCTTAGACTTCCACTTCTTCCATCGTATGTCATTTTGATAGATCCTTTAGTTAAGCGATAAATAAAGTATTTCTTTAATCATTTGTTCCTCAACCTTTTATTTTTAAATCATTTGCTGGCAATAAGATATCATCGTGTCCCTCTTTTATGTAAGTTCTTATAAGTGAAGAATCGGTTAGTTGTAATACTTTACGAGTTGAAACCTAGTAGTAACAGAAGGTTGGTCATATATTATCCCAATCCTTAACTTCATGCAGCACTTTGCTCTTGGATAAGGATTGTTACCTTTGATTCTATATCCCTCATTAATTTGTTGTTGATCTAGTACTTGAGTAGTCATAGCCACACAATGGTGCGCATTCCTCATTATCAATGTTGCCAAATTTTTGGTAACCCAATTATTACATGCATATTAGTGTCTCAAGTTATTTGCATCATATAACGATATGGGTGGCTACATTGTAATGGTGGGTTTGTCGATAAGCCCTAAGGTAGCCCGCTAGATTCTCCAATCCCTCTCTCTTCTATATGTCACCTAGAAGAGCTAGCATACTTACAAGGTGGTGACTATACCTCAAACCTACCTGTTTCTACTTTTACTCTAACTTACCAAACTCTTCTTCTCCACCTACATACACTAGTTGATGACTAGTCTAGAGTCTTTTTGTATGAGTGCTCACTATCCCAATTCCATAGGCATGCTTCTTAGCTTATAACTGAAAGCATAAGACTTCTATGAGGGTAACGCCTAA
Organism: Cibotium barometz; assembly: GCF_041138505.1. Taxonomy (NCBI): domain Eukaryota; kingdom Viridiplantae; phylum Streptophyta; class Polypodiopsida; order Cyatheales; family Cibotiaceae; genus Cibotium; species Cibotium barometz. The sequence continues at coordinate 10,921,844 of NC_141108.1, read as the reverse complement.
CTATGTCTCCCAAGGCAACCCTCACAACTCAAGGAAACATAATAACTATGTCTCCCTAAAAAAACCAACAAAATAAAAAAAAGACCCAAACTCAAGACAACTTGTTGTCAATAATAAACTTACAAAGTCCATCAACGGTGCGGGAGGCCTAATACTTCTAACATGGCAATTATATTATCTAGATACCCAAGCATAAGCACATGGTACATTCACCACAACTTATAGAAAAACAAGCTCTAATACAATCTCTTCTCTCATAGGAGTCTAGATGTTGTGGTAGCCCAAGAAACAGTAAGTAGAACACAAGAACATATCTTGAGGTTGGCTTTTAAAGTTTTTCTTGGGAGTGGGTGATTTTACCAAGCACTCTACCTCTCTTGTTTAGATTCATCTTCTTTTTTCTTGTTCTTTTCAATGGCTCTTCTAGCTCTTTTGTGGACTCTTCTACCTTGGGAGAATTGATGCCTCTATATTGTGTCCACTCTCATCTTGGGGAGACTTGATGACTCTATCTTGGGGAGACTTGATGCCTCTTTAGTGTGACCACTCTCATCTTGGGGAGACTTGATGCCTTGGGATGTTCTTACTTGGTTAGGTCCACCAATTACATAAAGAACACTCAAGCCATCATGACTTTACGGCATCACTTCTAACATGGATTGGAGTAATGCAGCACTCCCATAGTGTCAAAAAATGTCCTATATTGCCAATAAAGATGGGATGCGCCAAAGAGCATATGTCGTTTACATGCATGACATGGAGCAATGGGAAATAAAAATAAATCCATGAAAGTATTCCATAATAATTTGCTTCTAAAGATGCATAAAAGTAATGAGAGTAGGTTTGGAAAGGTGGTATGCTAGACACTCCCTAATAATAGCATTCTTAACAATCTAGATCCAGAGAATAGGTGTACAAGTATCGCGCCAAGTGAAATCCATTGCTTAAGAGTTGTAGGTCATGCAAAGAAGTTATAAAAACCTCATTTTCTTGTCCATTTTGCTCACTTGAATGGTCTTTGTTAGAATGTCACATAAGATCTTGTTCATGCTCTTTGCCTGACCATTGGCTTGTGGATAGTAGGGTGAAGACTTTCTTTGCACTATCATACAACCTTTTATGAGGTGATCAATCACCTCATTAACAAAGTGCGACTTGTGACCCTCGGTCATTCATAATCTCCAAAGGGCATCCAAATTGAGAAATGACCAAATCATATAAAAATCTAGTAGTGGTATGAGTATTGGCCTTCCTAATAGCCCAAGCTTCTTCCCATTATGTGAAGTAGTGGGCTTGGGTTCTTTGTGTGGCATGACTAATGAGTTATACAAAATATATTCCTCATTTTTCAAAGGGTTTCTAGACTATTACTCGGGTGAGGGGCATACTATCTCGCTACTATGGTACAATGAATCATTGACATTCATTGCAACCTGTGGTAAATTCAACTCGTGAATTTAGCTGCACACACGGGTAAATGTTGGCAACCATAATCCTACTTGCAGAACCTGTGCTATCACTTCCCTAGTGAAGTGTCCTCTAATAGTTCTGGAGTGTGCTTCCTCCAATACGTGTACAAATTCTTCTTCTTGCATATATCTCCATAAAACATCATCTTTACCCAACTTGTATAGTTGTCTTGCTAATCAATTTTGATATGGTGCCATTAGCTTGATAAGCTAATGCATCTTATTTGTATTCAGTGGGGTCGATCTAGCAAAAAACCATAATCGAGGTATTGAGATATTTCTTCACTCAATTTAGGCACCATGTCAATCTTAAATAAACACATATTAGAGTGACCATCATTGATTCTCATGGGGTAAGGTCTCCATTGGGAATCCATGATATGTGATAAGCTAGAACATGTTGCATTCCTTTTCTTACAGTGATCATGAAGTCAAACTCCAAGAGCAAGATAAACCATCTTGTAATCCTTCATGTAGTACAAGGATTATTAGCAAGATATAACAAGGCCTAGTGATCCACGAAGAATATACAATTGTTGGCCAAAACATAGTGTTTATACTTTTTCATGGTATTAGCCACATGACTCTTCTCTCTTTGTTGTGGGTGAAATTCATTTCCACCTCATTGAGTTGCCTACTAGCAAAGCAAACAAGGTAGCCGAATTTGTGCTCCCCTGGTTGTGCTAGTACACACCCAATGGGAAAGTTTGATGCATTAATATGCACATGGAAGATTATGTCCCAATAAGGGGGTCTTGAGATTGGTGCACTTGCCAGGGCCTTCTTAAGCTCATCATATACTTGCTGACATTCCTTGGTCCATCAAAGACTACAAGTAATCTATATAATGGCCTTGTAATATCTATATAGAATACTATGAACCTTCTCTAGTACTTGATATGTCCCATAAACCTTTGCACTCCCTTGAAATTTGTGGGTGGAGGTAGTTCCATAATCAACTTAACTTTGCTTTTATTCCTAGAGATACCATTTTTAGACATAATGTTCCCCATTATAACACCATGCTTTACTCACAATTGGCATTTCAATGGTACAAGGATATTTGATACAATCGACACCTTTGAAATGCCTTATGCCTTTCTCAAGTAAGCTAGGTGGTCTTTGAAATTAGTAATGAAAACTTCCAACCACTTATGTAGATACTCTTTGAAAGCTATGCGCATTAGCAGTTTAAAATGTTATAGGGTAATCAGTTAGTCCAAAGGGCATAACCTGATACGCCTCTCATCGTTGTTGTAAATATAATCATGTGCTGATCCTCAAGTGTGATGGACACTTGGTTATAGCTAGAGAAACCATCTAAGAAGATGTAGGCTTCCTCACCAACTACTCTTTCTAAAACATGTTCAGTATATGGTAGTGTGTAGTAATCTTTCCACATGGATGCATTTACTTTCTTTAAATCCACACATACTTGTAGCTTTTCATTTTTCTTTGATAGAATGACAATGGGTGATGCCCACTCAATGTGCTTAATTTCATTGATGAATCCTACAGCAATAAGTTTATCAATTTCTTCTTACACAATGGCATAATATATATTTATGATTCATCTGATAAGGTCTTTTCCTGGTTAGTCTTGATCCCTCGATGATAGGTATGTGTGTTGTACCATTCTTGGTAGGGAAATACTCCCTTTATATCGGTGTACTGCTAGGCAAATCAGTCCTTGAATTCTTTCAACAACTTAACCAATTTCCGTTTCTCTTCAAAATCCAGGTCATCCTTAGCAATGGACACTAGTTATAGCTCCTCCCCAGGTTTTTAGCTTAGTCCACTTTCTTAACTTTAGTGAGTCTATCATATGAGGTTTCTCCTTTTCCTTCCTCAAAATGTTGCAGCAAATACATAGGAACTAGCCATAAGTCCATTGCATAAAGTCCATTACGTCATCTTCCTTTGGCCTCAGTTTGGGACAACATCCTCTTGGCTTCTCACTCTGATTTTTGCCAAGGCTTTATTTGTCTTGCACCTTTATAATCATCTAGAAAATCGTAGTTCAACTTTTTCTAGGACTTAGGGTTCCTTTCATGCCTTACCAAAGGTATTTCAAAAAACTCATGGCGCAATTTTGTAGTCTTGTTGTATCTTAGTCACCACTACGCATCTAACCATTGACTTTGTAATATGTTATTACGTCTAACCTGATAGCGCTTTCACCTTAACCATCTTCTAATGTGCTTTCCTTTTGGTGATGTTTCACTGTTAGAGGTTGTTGATAACTTTTTTTCTAATGCATCAATAATAGTCTCTATTCTCATCATCAAAACAAAAGTTGAAGGTATGTGCTTCATTATATCTGAATCATGTACTTATTTCCTCAGACCAAGAAAAATATCCATTGTTGGACAACACATGCATCCAGTTTTCACTAAAATCTAGAGGCAAGAGCAATGCATACATCATGTCCTCCTCCTTAACCTTGGTTGGAACAATTTCTAGTTTTCATATCTACAGTGACATAGTTATAGTTAGTGTGGTAACGGACTTATTTCTAAAAAGGTTACCCTCCATATAGTGATTTTTTCAAGTTTGTAAATCCACCTTTATAATTTGAGAATATTTTTGTAAATAGGTCTGATCTAAGGCCCAATCATGCACCAACCTAGCCTCCCTCATGAAAGGTCTACCAAGCATGACATTGTAAGAATATGGTGGGCGTTGAAAGTTCATCACACTAAAAATGTGTGATGATAATAAAATAAAAATATTTTCAATTTAGTTTACTAAAAACTCCCATGGGTCTCAAAGATGTTCCATTGGCCATTTTTACGACAAGGTCTATTCATTCTAAGGTCATTTTGTCCCATTTTTCTAAGGTCTATTCATTGTAAGGTCTATTCATTCTAAGGTCATTCATTCTAAGGTCTATTCATTCTAAGGCCATTTTTACGACAAGGTCTATTCATTCTAAGGTCATTCATTCTAAGGTCTATTCATTCTAAGGTCATTTTGTCCCATTTTTCCTAGCATTTCTTGGTGATAATTCTTACTCTTACTCCACCATCTAGGATTACAGTTTCATGATACTCGTTGTGGTAGATAGAAATTATTACTTTATGTTATCATTTTGATAGTAATGCCCTAATTGCTTGATTGGTGAATTTAGGAGCATTACCCTCTTCTCTTAATTATTGTGAGGTCTCAACCTCTCTCGCTCATGTTATGGTTTAATTTATGGTTCTGAGATTTCTTTATCCCATTCTTTCACATCCCTCCACATGATAGGATTGTTATAAAGCAAGGGTCCAATAGGTTATTTCACCTCTAAGACAACAATGCCATCGAGTTGGCTACATCACATGGTCCATATGCTACCTTGTTGTCCCGTGATGACACCAAGAGCTCAAATGCTTAAGGCAAGAGACATAACTCCTAATCAACTCATGCTCTTGCTACTTGATATTAAAGAGCTATGTCATCAGGCTTCACTTGTCATCATTGCTTCTTCTAGTAAATCTTGGCACAAAGACATTCTTAAGCTGAGTGAAATTGACTTTTTCTTCTAGCTTATGCTAGATCATGCTCTTGCTACTTAATATTAAAGAGCTATGCCATCGAGCTTCACTTGTCATCGTCGCTTCTAGTAAATCTTGGCATAAAGACATTCTTGAGCCGAATGAAAATGACTATCTTTTGGCTTAAGCATCCTATACCACCAATTTTCCTTCTCACCTAACGTTAAAGAAAACGAATGGATCTTGGTGTGAGATCAAAAATGTGTCCACATGTTTCACAAATGGACTCAAATATTTCCACATGTTGGATAGGATCCCCATCTCCATTGAAGCTTTGCATTAATTTAGCTATTTGATATGGCTTCATGAGATTTCTGCCTTAGGGCATGAACTTGAACAATCACCAATTCCCTTGCCATCCCCTACACCTATTTTTGTTTCCATTCCTAATAAATTAGCTAGGGTAGCTAAGATTTTTGCATGTATGTGAGGAAATCAAGATTTGTTACCATTTGGTTGATATACTTTCTGGTGTACAAATGTTCTTTTGGTTTTTCCCCTTTTTTTGAGATGGGTAGCCATCACCCAGCTCCTCTTGGATCGGCTCTAGAGGGGGGCATCCTCTCTCTATGAATGCTTGTGTTATGGCTGGGGATTGTGTCACCACCTTCAGTCTTTCTCCTATGTGTCTGGCCCTAGGGTTGGCACTCATTCTTGGTGTCTCGGTTCTACTAGGGCCCTTCTAGCATCTAGTTCTTGTTTTCTTTGGTTATAGATTCATAACTATTTTTGGTCCTCCTTGAATTTCATTTTTATTTCCATCTCCTCACTTGTAGAAAAAAAGGTTTCTCCCATTCTAGTAATACTTTTCACATCCTTCTTTATCCTAGGAGTATAAGAGATTGGCTCTGGGAAATGGGTAAGGGTTTCCCTTAGCACAAAAGCCAAAGGTGTTGTATGGGCCACTCCTCTTCCTATTGGGAATCTTGAAATGTTGCTCATTACATAACCCTTATTGCCAAAGTGAGCCTCTTGCTCCAATCCCAAATAACCCTTTTGCAATGTTCAACAAGCTATTCAACAAGCCATGAATAATGTGCGGGAGTTCCAAACTCTCTCATCCACTCGCTCATCAACCATTTGAGCATCTTCCATGGATTCTTCATCACACTAGTATTGCTTGAACACAGAACTCTCCTCTGATAGGAAGATCCTTGGTTATTTAATGCACTATCATCTAGAACAACTTCGTCTCTCCCAAAAAAAAATCGGATCTCAAGTGTATGAAATGCTATTTCAATAGGCCAAATATCAATATCTGAACCTAAGTTTTTATTTGTGAACTTTTGGTTACCCAAAGGCTAAGTTATTTGTGACACGAATAACTCTGGTTTTTCATGTCTAACTTTTTTCACTTATCTCTCAATCTCAAGGCTACTCTTCTGATCAACATTGTTCCCTTAGTTGTTGGCTAGACTATACATCATTCATAAGCAAGCAATGCTCATGGAAAATTATCTTGGGCAGGAAACTTGATTTTTTTGTATTTGTGATGAATGATACGTCAATGAGATTAGTTACTTTGATTAATCAAAAATTTATGAATTATTAACCTTAGTAATGGTTGATCCCCCTTACGTTAATTTATTGGATGAGATTTGAGGATTGGATCCTTTGAAATTGGTAACGTGCGATGGGAGTTAATAATTATCAATTAAGGGCCAAAATTGGCACCTTGTGTAGAGTCTTGCCAAGTGCCCACTTACCTCTTCCAACTTGGCTTTTTGGTGGCTACTTTCTATTTTGAACTCAACTCCCACCTACTTCCCATTTCGGGATTTCGGGGATTGATTCTCATTTACTTTTGGGTTTTTTACACTCTCCTTCCTATGGTGAAAATTGCTACCCTCTTTTATATGTAATTAGGGACCTTGTTAATCATCACTAGTGGTTGCTAATCTTGCACATTATATATGTTATATAATCTTGTGATTAGGCACTATTGGGGCTTTAATTAGTGAGAATTTGTGTGATTTATTCATCTATCAAGAAGGGGTTGTGTTGCTTTTTTTTTGCACTATACTCTTTGATTAGAATTTGGAGGGTGTTTTGGTCTTCCACAATTGGAGGGATGATTTTCTTGGAGCAAGGAAGAGGGTGTGGGCAAGCTTCTACAACTTTCCATCTTTGTAACATAAAGGGGAATTGCTAAAGGGATTTATATCCCTATGACCTATCTCTCTAAATTCTCAATTGGTTTAATTTCTTATCTCATTCACTTGCTTTAATTCTAATTTTAGTGATTGGATTATTAAATAGATCATCATATCTAATTAATACATTTAGTTTTTTAGATTTCATTACCTATGGTTAAGTCATGATTTTTATTTAGAATCATTTAGATTTCATTAACTATGGTTAATTCATGATTATGATTTAAATAATTTAGAATAATTTAGAATTGATAGAATTTAAATCTTATTACTTAACTAGGTTATGTGTTAAAAATTGATCAATTAGGGAATTGCTTATGTATTAATTGAGCATGAGGTATTCACCTCATAATTTTTCCAAATCCTATCAATTATATGTAAAGATTAGGGTTTAGGGTAATCCATATGTGTTATTGTGTTTTAATTAATTATTTAAATAGAATTAATGAAGATTAGGATAGCTAAAAATTATGGTTAGCATACTAATCATAGTTTCTTGATTCCATTATCTCTTTTGCTTCTTGCTTTGAATTGGTAAACAAGGGGCTTTAGGGATGATTAATTAGCCTATCTTAAGGGTATTTTAGCTTAAATTTATGGTTTTATGGATTGTAGTGAATATGTATGTCAAATTAATATTTAACTAAGTATGGGAAATTGTCATACATGTTAAGATAGTTATTATGCAGAGGTATCCTTACATTTTTTAGAAATTTAATCATGATTTAACATTCTAAAGAGTTATTAGATTATGTGCATGCACATTGTTGGGGTATCAATTGATTTAAGTTAGGGTTTCCCATTTCTTTTTAGAGTACATAGGAATATGGATTCTTAGACTATTATTTACGAGGTCTATGCATTATCTAGACGCTTTTCATTTATGAATAGGGATTCTTAAAGTGATGTAATTTTATATTGAAGATGATAATTATAATGTCATATACCTTAGGTTCTGTATACCTTATAAAGTATAAACCTACGCTAGTTGGCATGGATGCTTCAAGGCTAGGTAAGAGGGCTTATCTTCGATGTTTAGGGGCTGAAGTGAGTAAGGCTTTAGATTAGGGTTGAGATTGAGCTATTATAGAAAGGATAACCTCATCTATTTCATGTGTTGAGTCCATCAAATATAGGGCACTCTTGCAATAAATGCATGTCACATATAATATTTGATGAAGCTAATATTATAAAGATTAATTGTTAGCTTTACGCCTTTATAGCAATGAAAATTTGTATTATGTAATTAGGATTGAGTTTAGGTGGAAATAAAAATTTTAAGATTCTTATATTATACTTTTGGAATTGTATTTTTATGTCATGATATATACATATAACCATTGCGCACCTCAAAATGTGGATATTCATCACATAACCCTTGCTGTAATTTCTGAAACATTAGACCAGCCATGTCATCCACCAAATACTCCTCTTGTATCTCATGAATCCAATCATAATGCACCTCTGAAATGGCATGTATAGTGCAAGCCCACATCCTAGAAAGTGCATTCACCACAACATTGTCCTTTCCTGCCATGTAAGAGATCTTAAAATCATAATTTTTCAAAGTAGCAAGCCATCTCTTTTGCTTTGGAGAAAGGTTTTGTTGGATGAGAAAAATTTGGAGTACTCGGTGATCGGTCTCTATCCCCACGACCAGGAGGTGGTAGCTTGGGGCCCCAGAAAGATGAAAAGGGGATGATCTATATCTCTTCCAAGGAGGAAAAAAAGACCATCAGCTTCGATACATTGAAGCCATAGACTCCCATGTAAACTTTTTCCACATCATTGGCAAAAGGAGCTCAGTCTTTTCAAAGTATCGAACAGGTCAATGACCATAGAGAGTGATGAACGTATAGGATCGAATAAGTCTATGAAACTCTCTTGCTCCATAAGAAGGGAAAAGAACAAAGCCTTAGAATAGGTTTAAAAAAGAAGCTACACTAAAATGTGAGGCCCAGCCGAGAAGCTAAGGCTAGACAAGAAAAGTTACATAACCACCATATTTCTACGAACATGGCCTAAGTCATTGACTTAGAAGAGGAGGACTGGAGCCCACAATACTCTCATTGGGCATGACCACAAATACTAGCCTAGAACACAAGATTGTACTTGTCGATATGGGTGCTAGACATAACATGATGTCCCACACAACTTGGTGTGCGCTGCAAAAAACAACCATTGTTGACACCCACAAAAGCGAGAGTTGAAGGAGTAGACACATTCAAAACCTCACGCATAGGATCATGTACAGATACCATGCTTGATAAAGTTCTTCTTGGATGAGGATGGATGGGACACATTCAATGCCAAATAGAATGGGACTCATGTAATGCTACCTTGTAACTAGCAATTGATACCATGCTTGAAGAAGTGCTTCTTGGACAAGGATAAATGGGGCACAATTGATGCCAAAGAGCTAGGACTCACATACTACTACCTTGTAACTAGTAATCAGACATTGTCAATATCCTAATGACAGATAAGGAGCCCATTTCTTATCAAAATTTAATTGATAAGAAATGGGGCACAATTGATACCAAAGAGCTAGGACTCACATACTACTACCTTGTAACTAGTAATCAGACATGTCAATATCCTAATGACAGATAAGGAGCCCATTTCTTATCAAAATTTAATACCAGCAAACCATTCTCCCGTCAAATAAGTGCTCCAACCCATTGAACATCCACAAGTACCCCACACTCCAGCCATGCCGCCTAAAAAGAGACTTATTCTATACTTGATCATAGGGGTAAGTAACGCCCTACATTGATTGGACCATGTATCAAAACACCGAACCCCAACCCTAAACCAAAAACATGGTTCGTCAAAATGGAGTTGTTGGAAGCCCACGAGTACATCGGACAAAAACAACTCCGGCTACCCAAAGCTGTGCAAGCCAACCCATCAAAAAACAGGATAACCTGATAAAAATGCACTACCCAAAGATGGTGGGTGCCTGACATGCTTCTAGTGGCCCAAGAGTATTATAAAGGAAACTATAGGCATTTGGGTCCCTAAGGTCACACCATTAGTTCCCCAATCTCTTCGATCACAATAAAAAGAACCAAGGAGAGATGGAAATGGTAACCCCCAAGGCTACCACCAACACAAAAACCCCAGGTGCAACCCTACCAAAGGGTAAGGCAAAATTTGACCAATTCAAGGAGCCCCATGACCATCTCCAAACATACCCTTGATACGATATTCCTTCTACCTTGAACTCAATAGCCTATGATGCAATTAAAGGCCTTGCACCACCCATTTCCCTATCACAATTGGCATCCCTCTCCAACCTCACTAAGTGGGCAAAAATAGATACCTCACACATGCCCGATGAAGAGGGATACCAATCAGAAAAACAATGAAAAATGTCAAAGAAAGTAGAAAAAAGAGTCAAGGAAAGTAGTGAGAAGGAGTACCAAAGAAAGTAGATACATAAGAAAGCAGAGAAAAGGAGTACCAAATAAAGTATATAAATAAGAAAGCAAAGAGAAGGAGAGCCCACAAGGATGCCAACACTATTTATGTATGATGGATCTCTAGTCACTGGCTTACTAGGTACATCTCAGGATGGGGGGGGGCATGGTAGGTGAAAACCCGGTCCATGGTACAACCCATTGCCTTGATCAAAATACCATTAATTAAGACTTTCCATCATTCCAAAAAGACGGAGAAGAAGAAGAAGAAAATAAGACTATTTAAGAGGCTCATGCATGTTCTCATCTATGCATGTACATTTCCATTTTTTGCGTATGTACGTTCTCATCTATGCATGCACATTCCCAGTCTCTATGCACAAACGTTCTCAGTCTCTATGCACACATGTTCTCAGTCTCTATGCACACATGTTCTCATTCGAGTATGCACATTTCTAGTCTCATGCAAAGGACCTGACCATTACTCAACTCGAGCAACACATTATAGAGCTAAAGGCTAGGTCCCAACAAGAGCAGGTTGCGTCTACAATTGAGAGGAAGGTGAACATCCTGATGGTTGTGGCTACCAACCTTGGCATCCTTCCCCAACCCCCCTCTGACCTCCTCGAACTACATCACTGAACCCTCTAGCTCAACCTCCTCCAACATAACATCTTCATCGATGAGGAGATTCCCACTGCCACCTTTTCCACCATAATCCCCTCTTGTTGAAATTACAGCAATGTGATGAGCTATGGTGGATCAAATACTAGAATCAACATCATTAACAAAGTGATTAGCAAATAATTAAGACGTAATTGTTGGTTGTGGCTACCAACCTTGGCATCCTTCCCCAACCCCCCTCTGACCTCCTCGAACTACATCACTGAACCCTCTAGCTCAACCTCCTCCAACATAACATCTTCATTGATGAGGAGATTCCCACTACCACCTTTTCCACCATAATCCCCTCTTGTTGAAATTACAGCAATGTGATGAGCTATGGTGGATCAAATACTAGAATCAACATCATTAACAAAGTGATTAGCAAATAATTAAGACGTAATTAGTGAATAATTAAAACAAATAGCTTAATGTAGGCATGGATAATCAAAAACTAGCAAATTCTCATTAGGCCAATGCCTCAATTTATAGAGTTTATATCCAAGCATCAAATCTCACTGATTTCTCCTTGATTCACTCTACCTCTCCCAAAATATCTCCACCTCTTTTGCTTGATTCTCTCCACCTCTTCACTTTTCCCAGAATATCTCCACACTTCCTAAATCATCTCATGCTACCCTTTATTCTCTCCCAATAGCTTCTTCTCACCTTTTCACAGGTTCTTTCACATTTACACATCCTCTTTTATAGCCTCTAACCAAGGGCTTGTTCCCGCACACACCCGATTCACTTGTATATTTCAACACCTCCCCTCAAGTGAATACTCCTAGAACACCTAGACACTATACCAAGTTTCCCTCTTACTTGATAGTCTGTGACTAGTGTTTAGTGTCTAGCAAATAGCTTAATTAACAAATAGCTTAATGTAGGCATGGAAAATCAAAAACCAGCAAATTCTCATTAGGCCAATGCCTCAATTTATAGAGTTTACATCCAAGCATCAAATCCCACTGATTTCTCCTTGATTCACTCCACATCTCCCAGAATATCTCCACCTCTTTTGCTTGATTCTCTCCACCTCTTCACTTTTCCAGAATATCTCCACACTTCCTAAATCTTCTCATGCTACCCTTTATTCTCTCCCAGTAGATTCTTCTCACCTTTTCACAGGTTCTTTCACATTTACACATCCTCTTTTACAGCCTCTGACCAAAGGCTTGTTCCCGCACACACCCTATTCACTTGTATATTTCAACACCTCTAAAATCCCTTATGGCTCCCACACCACCCTCGCCATGAACTTCTTCCAAAACACCATCTCCCTTATTACTAAGCCCTCCACCATCTTTCACTTCCCTCACCACATCCTCTACCTCAACCTCCAATCCTAGTACCGAGTCCTCACCTTCTTTGACCGCATGGATGAGGATGACTTTATCAAACTTTTTATTCCCATTGAGTTATTCTCATGCCCCGCTTCCACCAACATCATCAACAGGGCCATTCAGTCTATTTTTTCAATAAATTATCCTACACATCTTGCAATCACTCACTCTCTCTCTCTCTCTCTCTCTCTCTCTCTCTCTCTCTCTCTCACACACACACACACACACACACACATGCATACATATACATGCATGTACACACATCACATGAATTAATACTCTTATTTTGCTTATGTACTAATTTGATTTGCAGATTTGAGGAGTATACGGATTACATTTTCCCAGCGCTGTGTGGCCGACTGTACACAGTACTGGCCGACTAGTATTATTGCTGGTCGTGGTGGACATGTTCATGCTGGCTGTCCTAGAGCAGGCCGATTGCACTAGGGGGGCCATATAAAATGGCCCCACCCCCCTTGCCATTCTTGTATCTTGTTATTCAGGATCTTCTTTGTGTATATAGGGCAGAGTTACATGCCTCTATCTCTCTACTTCTCATGCTATTTTTATGCATTGTGTTTGCTCTTATGTTCCCAGATTTGGTCATCATCTCCACTGCATATTCTGACATGGTATCAAAGCTCTAGGATCTTGATAGTTCTTGGGATTTTTGTGAGCAAGAGGGGGACTGTTGTGTTTCTGATTGGTGGACTATTCGGGAAGAGGAGAAGTGTAACACGCGGAAGCTTTGGGAGTCTTCTTCCAGCCCTAAACACCACTGGAAACAAGCTGATGCAAAACATAGACATGAAGAGAGAGTAGAGGGAGAGAGATATGTTGGAAATTCAATATATTAATATGGTACAAAAAGATACCTTATTTATAGCCCTAGGTTGTCTTCATACAAAAGGTGAACATCACCAAAATGTGGTCCCTACTTGGACCCTAAGGACCCATCCCCCCATAAAGGAATGAATGACTAACACAATGAGCTCATGTGCCCTTTTATAGGCCCTTTGGACACAAGGAGAGCTGGTCGGCCAGTCGACTTGCTTATTTTATTCATAAAATTCAGCCCATGCAGTTGCCCTGTCTTTTGGTGTAACCGACAGTTGTTTGTCCCAGTTGACAGCACCCTGGTCCTCCTCCAAGTAGTCCAAACTTGCCTCTTCTGCACACCTGATGCTCCTAAATTCTGGTTCTAACTATCTTTTCTGGCTGCCTCTTCTGGATACTCTTTGAGAATGTCCATGGCATATTCATGCACATGACATCCCCCTGTCCTTGGATGACTGTCATCATCTCACTCAAATCTCGAATCCCTCTATCATCCATCCATCCATCCCTGGCAACCCTTTTCTCTGAAAACCCAGCCCGGTCTCCAAAACCACTCTATCTCATATTAAGATCTATACATCTGTTCCATCTAGTCCACAATCCATTCCTTCCCTGACTCTGAACAGTGTCTTGGTCTTCATTCCTGAGAAATGAGTCTGGCGCAAGTAATCAATCATATCAAGCATATGACGCTAGCCAAAGGTATATGGCAGCATTTGGCATCTCTTTACAACAAGGTATCACCCATGAAGAGGATTTTCTTGGAAGTACAGATGCGAGTTATGAGCCTTGCAAAGTCGTTGAGGATGCGGGAGCATATTAACAAGCTGCAGGCCCTTCAGCAAGAAGTTCTTCAGGCTGGGAAGGAGATATCGTCAGAAGACATGGCCAGAACATTGCTGTCACATTTGCCCTCTCAGTACTCAGCATTCTACTCGTCTTTGATTACTAGTGGACGGCTCATCCCCATCACGTGGGAGGAGCTTGTGCCCATGGTCTTGGACCAAGAGGAGAGATTCTCGAACCCTCCACAGGACGGAGGTTCGGAGGCCTTAACTGGCCAATGGTCGAAAGGCCGTAACAAGGGCAAAGGGAAGGCTTCACCAGCCAACAAAATAATACGAAATAATAATAATCCGAGATGATATAGATAAGATCCTCCATGTGCGACATGTGCACTGCTCATCATCACCCATCTCACAAATGTAAATACATTAGTTGTTCTAATTAATTGATGTATCCAGAATTAATCGCAATATGAAACGTTGATAGGTACAAACACAACATACACTCACCACTTATTACATTACGATGAGAGTATCATTATACACATCATCTAGCATCGCATGTATTATCACTTGTTACACTTTATAAACCACTTATTATGCTTTGACCGTGTGCAGTGTAGTCCACTTGTTTCACTTTGACCACATACAATTATCAAGCATGACACTTATTACGCTTTGACCGTGTGCAGTGTAGTCCACTTGTTTCACTTTGACCACATACAATTATCAAGCATGGCACTACTTGTTACACCTCAACAACATACACCCGTCAAGCATGGTCTCAAGCTATACAAATAACGTTAGGTAACTAGTATTTAATGTGGGATTACCTCAACAACATACACCCGCCAAGTATGGTCTCAAGCTATAATAATAACACTAGGTAACTAGTATTTAAAGCGGGGTCTCAAGTTATAATAATAACACTAGGTAACTAGTATTTAAAGCGGGGTCACCCATAATACCAATTCACTAGAATGGCATAGTAGTGTTCAGGCGTCCGTGTTCAACTAAAGGATGGACATTATGTAACATCCCTCTTGCTTGGATAAACAATTGACCTCAATTGCATGTTTGCTTATTGCGAGCAAAATAGATCATTGTCTTACAATATATAAAGACAAAGAGACATTGTATCAAGGAATTCTAGTGTCCCATACCACCAGAAATTATCTCACATAAATCTAGAGACAAGTTTGCATCGGAATCCTTCACACACGATTAATATTGTGTCCCATACCACAAGACTAATATGTGGTGAAAATCTCATAAAGCATAGTTAAAGATGGAAGAGCAAGTTTTTCCAAGAAGTTCTACTTGAAATTTATAAAAAGTCTTAAATAAAATTTATGGTAAAAATAATCAATTGAAATAAATATGTTAACCTTAGGAGTCGAAATACTCATTGTATTAGAAGTCTTCTTCTTTGTCGTTGATTTTTTCTTGGGGTAAAATAATTTGAGAAGCGGTAATTCAAAAATTGCAAAAGTAACAAACTTATCTTATTCTCATTTGTTGGAAAGAAGATTGTTGTGCCGCTTCAAGGCAATGAAAATGTAATCTTTGAAGCTCATGATGCTTGAATTTGAGAAGTTGGCCAAAAACAAAATCAAGGTAGAGCTCGTGTGTCGAAAGATAAGTGTGTGAAACAATTTGTTGACGTTGAATAATTAATAGAAAGCCATGGTTCTGGAAATCTTCAAAAGCTTGAGAATATTGCCCGAGACGCGTTCGCATATAAAATATTTAGCAATATAACTCCTTGGTGCCGAAATAATCCAAAGTGAATATATAGTGAAGAAGTCTTCAAAAAGTTTATGAAATGTCAAAGAAGAACCACCGTAAAGTTTTCTTCAATTGCAAAATTTTTGCTTTTGTGAAACTCCCTCTCTTTTTTTTAAAGGGTAGGCTTTGAGGGATTTGGAACTTAAAGAAATATAAGCTTTCAAGCTTATAAGAAATAAAAGCTTTGGAAAGTTGTAAGCTTTTAAAAGCTTAAACCTTAACTTCAAAAAAAATGTAAGAATATGTTTTTCTTCATAGCTGAACCCGCGAAAGCGCAATTGAGAGAGAGGGAAAAAAAATCGCTGCAGCCCGACACCAAAAGAGAGACACCTGGCTGTAAGAAAAACACAAAAATCTACACACTATCGTATTCGTCGCTATCACCAGATCAATGGAGAGAGAAGATAAAAAATAATTTCAATCTTTAATTCTCTCTAGCCTTGATTTTTCCCTTGAACAATCTCTTAATCAATGATTAATGGCTTGCAAATAATAAAGCGATTTTCTTCCAAATTGATTTATGGGCAACTCTCCAACTTTTATTATGGATTTTTGCCACCATGAACAAGGGTTTAGCAATCTGAAAATCAGGCTTAAGCCTCCGTCAATTGCTAATTCTATCCATACTGAATATATTGAATACTCAGCTATCTCTTTATGGAGGGGATAAGAATTTAGAAAAACCACTTTTTATGCGAGAGGGTGGTTTTGGTTTAAACAGAGGTGGTTTTTGAAGAGAAGGTAACAATCTCGCTATGCCCTTGATTCCAATCTTCATCCAAGGTTCCACAAAATTCCCATGAACCATTCAAGCTTTGTCCAAGAGTTCTTGAGATTTTGTCTTCTTTATCCTCTGGTTTTGGTTTAAACAGAGGTGGTTTTTGAAGAGAAGGTAACAATCTCGCTATGCCCTTGATTCCAATCTTCATCCAAGGTTCCACAAAATTCCCATGAACCATTCAAGCTTTATCCAAGAGTTCTTGAGATTTTGTCTTCTTTATCCTCTGGATTTTTGTGAGCTTCTCCCTATTCTTCAAATCCAAGTACCCATAGCTCTGATACCATGTCATGGGACCTCATGTACTTAGCTTTGTCCCCAAGAGTTCTTGAGATTTTGTCTTCTTTATCCTCTGGATTTTTGTGAGCTTCTCCCTATTCTTCAAATCCAAGTACCCATAGCTCTGATACTATGTCACGGGACCTCATGTACTTAGCTTTGTCCCCAAGAGTTCTTGAGATTTTGTCTTCTTTATCCTCAGGATTTTTGTGAGCTTCTCCCTATTCTTCAAATCCAAGTACCCATAGCTCTAATACCATGTCACGGGACCTCATGTACTTCTTGAAGAATTTAATCGAACTCACATATACATGAAGGAATTAACCATAGACTTGAATCAAATTGACAAGATTGAGCATAAAATATGAGATAGAGTAGACATCACATTAACACACTATTGGGTGCAATCTCCCCCCTCATGCGTGTAGTTCCTACTTCCATGACATGAGTATTTTGAAAATTGTATTTAATATATAGCCCACGGAGCTAATAATAGTTGTGCATACAAAATAGAGCTTGCTTTTCCACTTTTACAAAAATAGCTTAAGTACTAGAGGTTGTTCACACACTAAGTGTAAATAACCAAAACTCTTTTAACATATTATTAGCACAAGCGTGTATTAATAATATGTACAATCATTAATAATATGTACAATCATTAATGCACAAATGTGCATTAATAATATGTACAATCATTTGGCACATGGCCAACAAAATAATAATATTTCGAGGTGATATAAACAAGATCCTCCATATGTGACACGCGCACTGCTCATCACCTATCTCGCAAACGTAAACACATTAGTTGTTCCAATTAATTGTTGTATCTACAACTAACCCCAATATGAAACATTAATAGGCACAAACACAACATACACTCACCACTTGTTACACTACGATGAGAGTATCATTATACACATCATCTAGCATGGTGTGTATTACCACTTATTACACTTCAATTAGCATGGTACATCAATTGCATAAACCACTTGTTACGTTTTCGACTGTGTGCATTTGTCTAGCGTAGTCCACTTGACCACATATAATCGTCAAGTATGGCACTACTTGTTATACCTCAACAACGTACACTTGTCAAGCAAGGCCTCAAGCTATACCAATAACACTAGTTTAATGTGGGGTCACCCACGATACCAATTCACTAGGATGGCATACTAGCGTTCGAGCATCCCCGTTCAACTAAAGGGTGGACATGGTTAGGCAAAGGGCGTTGCTCGCAATAGCCAAAGACGAGCACGCAACAGCTGAAGACGAGGACTAGTGAGAGAGAGAGGTTTGATGACCACCACACAGAGAGAGGAAGAGGTTCGACGACCACCACACACTGCTTGCCCCTGCCAGACTAGCTTCTATCCACCCCCACCTTCTCACCCAAGCTACACGTCTCTCCTCTCCCAACCTGCTACTACCGCTTCAAGAAGAAAGACACATGGGAAGAGGTTTGACAATCACCATGCACTGCCTGCTCATCACCAGTCTACCTTCTATCCACTCCCACTTCCTTGCCCAAGCCACGCGTCTCTCCTCTCCCAACTTGCTACTAGCGCTTCAAGAAGAGAGACACTTGGGATGGTCTGCCCTACACGACCAACATAGGCTTGGCCTACACGTGACCATGAGAGAGAGACCCACCCTTTTGATACATAGAGAGGGAGGGGGATTGCCTTCAAATAGTAAGAGGGGCCGTGAAAAACTCTTAAACCCTTCAAAAGGCGGCACATTAAGGCTCGCATTCCCTAAGGTTTTCAACTAACTTGCCCTTTCCTAAGGCTCCACATGATTGAATACCTTCCCCTCACTAATTAATACAAAAACAAAATTGGGCACCCAATAGTATTAGCTACACTTTATTTTTTTAAAATTTTTGAGAACATAAAATAGTTATATTAGAAACTTATCATTAGCTATATACAAGGTCCAAATATATCACTTTCTAAACTCCTATCCTTTCACTATTTAATAGACTGCATATCAGATCCCACCCCTCATCCTCCCAAACAAAGGAGGATTGTTCCCAACAAGAAAGATGATAACCTAGTTGCATACAAGTAGAAATCATAGCCTATGAGGTGTAGCCTTTTGGAGATTGCTTCCCCATATACTCTCTTTTAGTCCATATCTTCATCATTGGTCTTCTACCCAAGGGGTTCTCAATGAAGGCAACAAATGTGTAAACTAACTACTTCTCCTTCAAATACCATCTCTTGGTCTTTGGCCCAAACTTAGGAAGTTTTGCCTTCAAATCCAAACCTGTATAGCCCTGCCACATGACAAAATCTGCTAGGAAAACCTAGTATGTACAAGAATCTCCTCAGCTAGAGATAAGATTATCTAATCCTAGATTGTAAGGCCTGAATTAGCAGCACCACAGCACCATCATTTATTTTATTAACATAATATACATACCGATATTTATATACACATCTATGCATCAACTCTATCACATCTACCCCCTGACATGGCTCTTTCTGAAATATTATACTATTTCTAGAGTTCCAATCTCCCAAGGACAAGGACAACAATATCTAATGATACTAAAAACCAAATTAGCAACCCCATTAGTAGAAAATCCTCCTAACACTCAGTCCCCCAATACCCTTGCATCCCTATGCTGCTTGAGACCCATTTCCCAATCTTGCCACAAGCCCCTCTAATGGCTAGACAGTCCCAAAAAGCATGTCTCCCATCCTCCAATGTTGATCAGCATCTAGGGCAAATCCTAGACGTGAAGTTCCTCTGTAAAAGGTTATACCCAATAGCCAGAGCCCACATACACACTCTCCACAAGAAAATCTAAGCTTTCACAGGAATACCCACTTCCTATATCATATTCCATCGCTTCGTCGTCGAGATGCTAGGGTTCCAGCTCACTCTCCAGATTTTATTACAATACCACACATTCACTTAACTCCTCCTCATCTCTTCATACAGAGTCCTGGTTACCCCTTTATCTAGCTTGACTCCATTAAACCAAGCCCAATCTTTCAGTCAGCAAGTCTCAACAATTACAATAGACTCCCATCCTCTCTCCACTTCCACCAATACCTGTCTCACGAGCTACAATTCCCTTAATGGAGCCTAAACTCTTCCTTCATCCCACCAGAGACCAATCCCAACAATCAACCAACCTCCTCAGTCCTTTATTATTCGGCTTCCTGGCTAACCTGATTTCTAGATGGGCCAAACTAAACAAAGAGTTCCCTCAAGACATCTCTTCCAAGATTTTGTTATTAACGTATTCGGGAAAAGTATAGCTTTTGATTTTTCAGGAGCACATTCATGATTTCGAAATTCCATTCGTATCAGGGCCTCTGCTGATGCGTCGAAACACAGAGACTAGGGTTTCCGTCAGTTTCTGCACTGTGTGGGGAGCTCAACCCTTCAAGCAAACTGTTCATCGAACGCTTATCTGCTAGGTATTTTTCTCCTGCACACACTCCCCTTTCTGTTTCGAAGAAGGAAGCTAGCACGCATGGCCTTCAAGGAAGCAGACCCTGCTTTGGGGTTTCTGACCCGCAAAGAAACAGAGGTGAAGCTACCCCGCCCTACCCGCGTGAAAAACAAAACCCCTGCACAAATCCAGATCACCGCAGAGCAAATCCTCAGAGAAGCCCGTGAAAGGCAAGAAGCAGAAATCAGACCCCCCAAACAGAAAATCACAGACACAGCAGAGCTTGGAGAGTACAGACTCAGAAGAAGAAAAGAGTTTGAGGATCAAATCCGCCGTGTCCGGTGGAACATCAGTGTATGGGTCAAGTATGCACAGTGGGAAGAGTCCCAGAAGGACTTTGCTAGGGCTAGATCCATATGGGAACGCGCCCTTGAGGTTGATTACCGCATCACCACCCTATGGCTCAAGTACGCAGAGATGGAGATGAAGAATCGCTTCATTAACCATGCCCGGAACGTGTGGGACCGTGCCGTCTCGCTGCTGCCCCGCATTGATCAGCTATGGTACAAGTACATACACATGGAGGAGATGCTGGGCAACCATGCAGGGGCCCGGCAAATCTTTGAGCGGTGGATGAAGTGGGAACCTGACCATCATGGCTGGTCGGCGTACATCAAATTTGAGCTGCGGTACAATGAGGTTGAGAGGGCAAGGAAGATCTACGACAGGTATGTAGAATGCCTGCCTACTGTCAAGGCTTGGGTTAGATACGCCAAATTTGAGGTAAAAAATGGTGATATTGCGCGTGGCCGGACCTGCTATGAGAGGGCCATAGAGCAACTTGGTGAAGATGGACAGACAGAGGAGCTTTTTGTAGCCTTTGCACAGTTTGAAGAGAGGTGCAAAGAGATTGACAGGGCCCGATGCATCTATAAATATGCTTTGGATCATATCCCCAAAGGACAGGCAGAGGACTTGTACAGGAAATTTGTAATGTTTGAGAAGCAGTATGGGGATACAGAAGGAATAGAAGATGTCGTGCTGGGCAGGAAGAGGTTTCAGTATGAGGAGGAGGTTAAGAAGAATGGACGCAATTATGATGTATGGTTTGATTATGCAAAGCTAGAAGAGACTGCTGGTAACAAGGAGAGGGTTCGTGAAGTATATGAGAGGGCTATTGCTAATATACCACCGGCAGAAGAGAAGCGATATTGGCAGCGTTACATTTATCTTTGGTAAGAGCACGGAACAACTCCTATTGAGCCTCTACATTACAACTGCCAACTACCATTTTTTCACTTTTTATATAGTGGGTTTTCAATTTTTATATCAGCGTGCACAGTGTCTCCCAAATACCTTGTGATTTCCATCACCCGTGATAAGGCTTATTTAGTCTGTCTTCTGCATCCATCTTATTTTAGAAAGGTCACAATTAAGTAAAGACTTGAACTGCGTAGTCTAATAAGGGATACGAGAAACATATTGTTAATTTGAATATCGTTTGTAAACATTTTGCATCTGATTGTCTCCCAAAACCACCACCACCCAAAACTTGCCCCCCCCCCCCCCCCCCCCCCCCCCCCCCCCCCCCCCCCCCCCCCGCGGGCGCGCAACTAGACTTAGGCCCAAGATCTTCCCGTAGTTACCATTTTTCACTGCCTGCAGGAGGTGCTGGCCGAGGAAGCACCATGTGGGGTTTTGAACCCGGACCTCTTGGTCCTAGACAAACATCTCTACCACTTGAGCTATAACCTCATTGGGTGCATCCGATTGTTTTTCTCTCCAATGAAAAGCTCTTGAAGCTTTTAAGTATGTCCCTTTAAGGCAAAATTTTCTTTCTAAAATTGTCTGTCCTTTCTTTTGTAAAACACCAGAGGATTGCTGTTTGTTGTTGGTGTTTGTCAAAGGGTTGTAAAGTATCATGGGCTGATGGCATGGATTGATGGTTGGAGGAAAAAAAGAAATCGTTTGCTTAAGTGAGCTACAAAATAGTTCTCATGCGAAGCAACAAAGTACATCCCTCAAGTGAGCCACAATTAGAAAGAAAAGAGGGGAAGCTCCCTGGCCACACTTCTAGGGAGGCTACATTGGGTGCAGAGGAGGGAAAAGTAACATTGAGGGCATGAAGTGCTAAGTTGGGTGGTCAGGGTCCTTGTTGAAGAAGGAACCTTGAGTCCATACGAGTAGAAACGTTGCATGTTGCTGTTGCATTTTGTCGGAATCACCTGTGGGGCACCCCCATCTCTTTAGAGCTTCCAAGGTTCTCCTCTTGGGGGCAAGCGTAGCAGGTTCCTTTCTTGTTCAAAATGGTACTTCTTTTGATTTTGTCAATGACACTTACAAGGTTCTTGTGAAACATCTAAAGAATGAAGGCGAATTTGGTAGATAGAGTTCTATTGATCCTAATCTTGTAGCTTAGCTCAGCCGATTGAGGCAGGAGTTAGCCACTTAGATTCGGTAAGTCTTTACATGGTTGTGACAGGGAGCTCAAAATCTAACGAAAGTTGGGGTTTTTCCAAAATCAAGCCGCCTACTTCAAATTGGAGCTTCTGTAGTGCCATGAAAGGTCCAAGGCGGTAAGGTCTTTACACGGTTGTGACAATGAGCTCAAAATCTAACGAAATTTGGGGTTTTTCCAAAATCAAGCCTCCTACATCAAATTGGAGCTTTTGCAGTGCCATGAAAGGTCCAAGCATCTGCGTGAGCACATCATTGCCTTTCGCAACAAAATCTGCATTGGCACTAGCATGGAGATGTTGCCAAAAGGGACTACTCTTCACTGACATACGTTCGAGGGGAAGAAGTTAAGCAGGGCTACATCAGAGATGGCTGAACGCATCTATTGATGTGGTGGTAGCTCCAATGAGAAATTTGCAGTTCAGAAAAAAAATGCAGCATTGACAGTGATGATGGTGGCAGCTTTGATGAGAAACACACATTCCAGAAAAAGAATGCAGCATTGAAGACATATGGAGCATAGCCAAGGTGGCTCTGATACCATGTTAGCATCACCTGTGGGGCACCCCCATCCCTTTAGAGCTTCCAAGGTTCTCCTCCTCTTGGGGGCAAGCGTAGCAGGTTCCTTTCTTGTTCAAAATGGTACTTCTTTTGATTTTGTCAATGACACTTACAAGGTTCTTGTGAAACATCTAAAGAATGAAGGCGAATTTGGTAGATAGAGTTCTATTGATCCTAATCTTGTAGCTCAGCTCAGCAGACTGAGGCAGGAGTTAGCCACTTAGATTCGGTAAGTCTTTACATGGTTGTGACAGGGAGCTCAAAATCTAACGAAAGTTGGGGTTTTTCCAAAATCA
Organism: Cibotium barometz; assembly: GCF_041138505.1. Classification (NCBI taxonomy): domain Eukaryota; kingdom Viridiplantae; phylum Streptophyta; class Polypodiopsida; order Cyatheales; family Cibotiaceae; genus Cibotium; species Cibotium barometz. The sequence continues at coordinate 10,898,062 of NC_141108.1, read as the reverse complement.
AGCCGCCTACTTCAAATTGGAGCTTCTGTAGTGCCATGAAAGGTCCAAGGCGGTAAGGTCTTTACACGGTTGTGACAATGAGCTTAAAATCTAACGAAATTTGGGGTTTTTCCAAAATCAAGCCTCCTACATCAAATTGGAGCTTTTGCAGTGCCATGAAAGGTCCAAGCATCTGCGTGAGCACATCATTGCCTTTCGCAACAAAATCTGCATTGGCACTAGCATGGAGATGTTGCCAAAAGGGACTACTCTTCATTGACATATGTTCGAGGGGAAGAAGTTAAGCAGGGCTACATCAGAGATGGCTGAACGCATCTATTGATGTGGTGGTAGCTCCGATGAGAAATTCACACTCTTGATCTTGAGTCCACCTCCTAGAGTTTTGAGGATGCTCAGACTTCCTTTCAGTGCCCTGAACAATGTCCCACAAACCCTTGTGGATGAACCTGATCTGCATCTGAAGCTTCCAATGAGTGTAGTTGGCTCCTTTCAACTTGTCATCTTTGTTCGTACAGGGAGGAGCCATATCCACAATAGCAAAGAACAAATCTTAGCTCTCAAACACTTCTCTCAAGTGCTTTCCAACCAGTGTTGCTAGGCGTTTCTGAAACGGCAGGTATGAAACGGATTTCATATGTTTTGAAACCTTTCATAAAAGGTAAGAAACGGGTACAAAAAAGTTTCATACAAAATAGAAAAGCATGTATATTTTTAACTTGAAATATACAAAAAAAAAAACTGTTGACATAACTTATAAGAGACCACATTGAATTCGTTTTAATAAAAACAAAATACATGTAAGATATGATGATATCACAAATCACGTGGGTGATGACTAAACAGAAATCACTAAACAGAAATCAAAAGGATCACCACGTGGGTGATGAGTCATGACTCAAAATCCAAGATCAAAATAAATAACATGTCCAAAGTTCAAACTAAATAACATGTCCAAATAAAATGATGTTGGCAGCTGCGAGCTGCTATTTGCATCCTCATGCTCATCCTCATCTGCATCTTTTGCCTCTGTAGCCTCACTCTCAGGGTCACTTCCGGTAGCCGAGTTCTCAAATGCCTCGTCCTCTAGAGCTGCACGTGCACCACTCGTACTAGCCTCTCGAGAAGATCGTGTAGTGCGAGCCGGAGCCATGATCTTCTCATAGAGCATAGAATAGATCTCTCTCTCCTCCTGAGGAATGTCTGGAATCTCCTTGCACTTTATGATATCAATCTTATCTGGATTCACTTGGCGAGGCTCAATGGGATGACCCTTTTGCTCTAACAATCAGAGATTGCAATGACAAAAGACAAGCCTCTTCAATTATGTTGTGGAGAGTCTGTTTCTCTTTTTCGTGTGAAAAAGAGCCCATGTACTCCAGTTCCTCTCTCAAGGCCCTGAACTGCAATCTTGGGAGAGAACTCTCAATGCGATCCGTCTCTACATTGTACAAAAAAGAATGTTAAGTTAAGAGTCAAAAAGAGAGTAGCATTTGAATGTAGGTTTTGAAAGAGTAGGAGACAAAGATACAAGATTTAAGAATCAAGAACCTTACCAAGTTCATCAACTCCCTCGTTGCCTCTTTCATGGTAGCCTTCTGCATCCCTGCCTGCACATGTCCTTTCTTGCACACTGGAAGACTAGTTCTTTTGGCTCGAGGTGCCGAGCTAGAACCACCTGCACACCACCTGCAACCTCACCACTGGTATCTTCCTCTCTGATACTGCGAGTCCTCTTGGAGACACTTTGACGTGCTTCAGGCTCTCCCAGATTGGGGATATCCTCGAGGGGGATACCTAGCTGCATGGCCTTCCAAGCCTTCAGGCTATCATAGATTTCTTGTGGCACATGCTTACATGGCTTGATGCCAAAACCCTTTGTTTATGACAAATGTGCCTTCAACTTGGTGACATTGCCATGGTGCTTATCAGCACAAAAGTTGCATTTCCACTTTCCGGAGCCTGAGCCACCATATCTAGACTCGAAGGTGACATTGTTCCAAAGAGAATCACCTGTTCAAGGCATCCTACAAGGCGGGGATAAATGCAGATTGTTGGCCCTGCAAGTGCGACATAACATAAAGCAATCTCATTTTATGATTCATGATTTTAAGTGTCATCTTAGCCAACAATAGAGCAAGGGAAAGAGAAGGTAGATAGTCTTAGGCCTCAATAGAGCAAGGGGAGGAAGATATGCCATAAATATTGATGGAAGAGAAAAAAACGTGCTTCTTTGTGAGTTGTGCAGAGAAAACCAACATGAAAGCAAAACATGACATTACCCCTTTAGAAGACCTCCTTAAGGCCCAAGGACACCAAGGAGCAGGCGGGCTGACGCGGGCGTTGATTTGATAGCAAGCTGGCACACAAGACGGCGAAAAAGTACAAGCGGCCGCCACTGGGAAACATGCACAGAAAAGGTACGAAACGATTCGATGTGACGGGCTGTAGGGTATTAAAATATTCATGATGAATAAAAAACGCGTTTCGTACAGGTCGAAACGTTTCGAAGCGTTTCGTACGTTTTAAACATGTACGAAACGCGTTTCTATGCAACGCTGTTTCCAACGAAGCAAGGCACCAAGAACAATCAGCCCCCTCTCAAACCATAGAGAGAAAGAGGCGGGACAGCAGCAAAACAGTCCAAGATCCACCGGGAACCTCCTACCGAAAGGGCAGGGGCTCGTGGAGGAAGAAGAAAATGTACAGCCACTTGTCTAGCAACTCCACATGCAAGAGAACTCACCAAATCTGATGCGAGTGCAGAAAACAGAGCCACAACTCCACCGTTTGCTTCTGTAGAGGAAAACACAGCCACCAAAACTGACCGGATAGCCTCTGTAGGAGAAAACACAGCCAAAACACTTCAAGATCTGCCTCTGAAGAGAAAAACACAGCCTGTAGGGCTGGCCGATAGCAAGCAGAAGAGGGCTGGACCAGAAACGCAGCAAGGTACTGAAAATGCAGCAACTGAATGGACTGATCTGCAGCCGGAGAAGTGATGGAGGCAAAACGCACAGCAGAAGTGGGCAGATTTGCAGGGTTGGGAGCAGTCTGGACCTAAGCGTATGATACCATGAAGGAGAAAGCACAGGCGGAAGCATAAACAGTAAACATATGAGAGAGTGCAAAGGAGAGAGAGAGAGTTGGGCAAGATCACCTTTTATAACAGCAGTAAAGCTTTACAATGGCAATGGCCAGCAACTGGATGTTGAGCTATGTGCAAGTGGATTGGATGAAGAAGTGAATAAAGGGGAACTCCTTATATAGTGCCTCAGTGAGCCGGCCGACTGCCTCTAGGGCTGGCCGATTGCTCGCAAGACAAATAAATAGGAGAATTACAATAAAATGTTTGATAAATAGTAGAAGCCCCAGAAAACTAAGATGCACAATTCTAACACTAGGATGGTGTGCAAAGCTGAAAGAAGACTCCCAGAGGTCCGCATGTGAAACTAGGGATGATTTACCATTAAGTTTATTAACCACACTTAAGCATGAAAGATTAAACCACAAAATCACAAGAACGTAAACTGCTGAGGAACTTGCACATCAAGGTGCTTGCTTAGAGTGAAGCGGCTAAAGATGCCAAGAGTTGGAGTTCTGCATCCGAAAAGGACAGTTGAAGGTGGCCTTAGATGGGGATTACGAAGGGGCTGCCATGGAGTCCTCATGAAGTGTTACATACTTGGCACTAACCGTCGGGGTTAGGGACTAATCCAACAGGGTTAGGGGAGCCTTGGGATTAGGGAAAGCAGGCGGATTTAGGTGGCTAAGGTTCATATTTAATAAATCTAAGGTTATTGGCTATTTATTATTGTACTGTTATTTATAGCAGCATTAAGCACTATATAAGTGAGTCTTGGGTTATTAGTGGTTCATTGTGGTCTAGACGTGGACCAAGAGGCTTGCACCTGGCAGATCACGGGTAGTCTTGTTGAGGGCCCGTGTGGGCAGGCACTGGACGCTAGGGCTGATTGGCATGGACTCGTGGGAGTGGAACCTTAGCCCCTAGCTTAGGGGAGGTTTGCGGACGCGAACCTACAGTTGGGTGGTGAGCATGCGTTGCGTGCACCCCTTTTATTTGGTTTCTCTAATCTTGTTTATGCATGTGTAATATGTATTAGGTGATCCTCAAGAGGAGTCCCTCACATGAAGGCTGGAGCCAAAGGGGACCCACAACTGTAGAAAACACAACCTATGAGCGAAGCAGCAGGAGGGGAATAGAGCAGGATGGTGGGCTTGATGCGAAGGTGACGGTGAACTAAATGAGGCGGAGGTGGTCAAGGGGTGGAGGAGGGGCACAAGAGAGCCAGGGGCAGAGTAGGCATAGGAGGGGCAGGGGAAAGCGGAGAGGTGCGTTGGCCGGGTAGCAAAAGTGAGAGTGCCCAGAGCGGAAGCAAAGTGGCACTAGAGTGTGCTGAATAGAGAGTGCAAGAGAGAGAGAGATATGGAGCAATCTATGCTGAATATACTGAAGCAAAACAGTCCCAAGCAAGAGACACTAGAAGTCTCATAAGTGAGGGAGCAAAATATATACAAGACTGAATGAAAAGTGAGAGGCCAACACCACCTATTTATAGGTGAGGTATGCTGGCCGACTGGTAAATACCAAAAAGGTTGGGAAAAATCCCAGAAAAATATGGGAAAAGTCAGTCCACAATCAAGGGCCATACAAAAGGGACCAAATGGGCACAAAAATGAGCAGAAACTGGGGATGAATGTGCTAACACCCCCTCTTAGCACCAGATGCTGAACAAACTCCGAGAAGCCGAAGATGAGGAGCCAAGGAAGCCTGAGAAACCGGCTTGGTGAACAAATCTGCAGCATTCTCCACTGAAGGACAATACTCCAAATGCAAATCTCCAGCAAGAACTCGTTCATGAACATACTGATACTGTATCTCAATGTGTTTGGTACGAGCATGAACAAGGTTCTTGGCAATGGCGATGCAACTCTGATTATCACACCAAAGAAGAGTAGATCCGGTAGGATGACAACCGAGCTCCTCCAATAATCTCCGCAACCATATCGCCTCACATGTAGCATAACAAACCGCACAGTACTCCGCCTCAGTAGAGGAAAGTGCCACAGTAGGCTGCTTTTTACTGCTCCATGAAATGGCTCTAGACTCGAGCGTAAAAACACAACCAGTGGTCGAACGTCGAGTATTTGGATCTCCCACGCAAATACCGAAGAACTCTGAGAGCACACCGCCAATGCTGCTGACGGGGTTTGGATGAGAAAGAACTCAATAAACTGACTGCGAAACATGTCCAATAATCGGGAGTAGGTCTACCAAACCCAGCAACTGACGAGAACCCGATACTGTCCCCGATCAATCCCTGGAGAAGCATCAAGTAGAGAAAGCTTCTCACTAACATCCATAGGAGAAGAAACTGGTCTGCACCCAGTCATCTGAAATCCCTGGAGAAGCATCAAGTAGAGAAAGCTTCTCACTAACATCCATAGGAGAAGAAACTGGTCTGCACCCAGTCATCTGAAATCTGTCGAGAATCTCCCGTGTGTACTTCTGTTGAGAGAAGAAAATGCTCTTCGAGGTTTGCCAAATCTCAAAGTTGAGAAAATAATGCAGAAGGCCAAGATCCGTCATCTCAAACTCTGTCTCCAAAGCATCCATGACAGAACGGATCCTAACAGAATAAGAACCTGTAAAGATGAGGTCATCAACATAGACCACAATGATAACAATCAACCCCCTCTCAAGGAGGATATAAAGGTTCGAATCTGCATGAGAACGCCGTAGGCCGAGCTTCTGAAAGAACTCATCAATCCGCTGGTACCAAGCTCGCGGAGCTTGCTTCAGACCATATAAAGCCTTCTTCAGTTGGTACACCTGATCCTGTTTACCTGGAACAACAAATCCCGGCGGCTGATCAACATAAACCTCCTGTGTAAGCTCTCCAATAAGGAAAGCCGACTTGACGTCCATCTGGAAAACGGGCCATCTATGATGACCTGCAAGAGCAAGAACGGTGTGAATGGTAGTCATCCGGGCCGTCGGAGCGGAGGTCTCATCGAAGTCGACTCCAGGGCGCTGTGCATAACCCTTGGCAACCAACCTCACCTTGTGCTTGTCCAAGCTGCCATCAGCTCGGAACTTCGATTTGAAGATCCAACGCACACCAATCACCTTACGCTTCAGTGGCCTAGGCACCAAAATCCAAGTGCCATTCCGTTCGATAGCATCCAGCTCTGCCTGCATAGCACGATGCCAAGGCTCATGTGAAAGAGCCTCGTCCACAGAAGTGGGATCAGAAGGACCATTAATGATAGAGGACATAAGAGCACAATTAACAAACATGTTGCCCTCATGAATTTGTTTCCCTGTAACTCTGGAAGAATGCTGGAGAGAACCAGGTGAAGGAGCAGAAGGAAGCTCACGTAACTCAAAATCATGAACTGTTTGATAATACCATCCAGGCACAGATCTACTCGAACTTGTTGGAGGAGTAGAGTCGTCATCATCTGACTGAGAATCCACAGCTGGAGGTGGAACAGTAGCAGCGGGAGGAGGAGGAGGAGAAGGCGGAGATGGAGATGGAGGTGGAGGAAGAAGAAGCTCACCACCCCCCTGTGAAGATGTAGGAGTCTCGTCGAACACCACATCACGGCTCACAACAACTTTGCCGGCTTGAGGATCATAAAGATGATATGCCTTGGACACAGTGCTGTATTCGAGAAAAGTCATGCGCTGAGACTTCGAGTCCAACTTGGAGCGATGCTCCTTAGACACATGAACATACGCCGAACACCCAAATATCCGAAAATGAACAATGGAGGGCTTCTCACCATGGAAAGTCTCATATGGAGTTTTATCGGGACGAGCAGCAGTAGGAGACGTGTTTTGAATGTAGATAGCAGTGGAAACGGCCTCAGCCGAGAAACGTTGAGGTAATGAAGAACGCTCAAGCATAGCACGGGCCATCTCCATAATGGTCCTATTCTTCCTCTCTGCAACTTCATTCTGTGATGGAGTATATGATGTAGTAAGCTGTCTGCGAATGCCATGTGTTTTGTAGTATTTCTGAAACTCCTGGGATGTGAACTCACCCCCCCCCCCCCGGGTCAGTCCTGATCGAATGACCGGTCTCTTTTTCCACCTCAACCCTCCAATCACAGAAGTGCTGAAAAGCCTCATCCTTGGTCTTCAGAAAGAAAACCCAAGTATATATGGAAAAATCATCCACCATCACGAGCATGTACAACGCCTTACTCAAAGACGCGGTACTCATAGGACATAAGTCTGCATGAATGAGAGCAAGTGATGCCGAAGATCTGTGTGTCGCCTCCTTTGGAAAGGTGGCTTGGTGTTGCTTCCCCTGTAAACAAGAGGAACAAGCAGAAGATGGAGCCTTGATGGTCGGTAAACCTTCAACCAACCCATCCTTCGAAGCTCGCTGTAGAAGCTGATAGCTCAAATGGCCAAACCGAGCATGCCAAAGAGCAGAAGCACCAAAAGAAAGCAGAGCGGTCAATTTGTAAAGACCACTATCTTGGACTCCATGAGCCAAGATGCTACCAGTCGCCATATCACGAATGGTAATCTCATAACGAGAAAAGATCACCTCCGCACCCTGAGCTATAAGAGCACTCAGTGACAAAAGGTTAAAAGCCAAACTAGAATATACAGAACGCCAGAGAAGTACCTTTTGTCCTCGGAAGAGTGGAAGATGGGGATAGTGCCATGTCCATGCACTGGCACAGAAGAAGAATCACCCAAAGTGATCTCGCCTGACCTGGCAGTGAAGCCCTCAAACCAATCTCGATGGGGAGTAGCACGGCTATCCACAATCCAAGACCGTGACTGAGAAGTCACAAGAGCAAGTATACGACGAGTACTTGCTAATAGAAGAATGCCATCATCCTTCTTGGGTTGAGACACCGCTGTAGAGGAAGAGTTCTTTGCTGCTTCATCACGCTTCTTCTTGTGACATTGGGGTGATTTATGACCCTTCTTGCCACAATAATGACATTCAATGTCCTTGTTCTTTGAAGATTTGCTGTTGTCTTTATCCTTCTTGGAATCCTTGGAGTTCTTGTCAGAACCCCCTTTCCCTTTCTTGTCAGAACCCCCTTTCCCTTTCTTTTGTTGGTTCTTCCCTTTATCTCGCGCTGCCAAAGCTCCATCAGGGCCATCAGAGGTGCCAGTCCGCTCCTCAAAGCGAGACTCAATCTGCATAACGGAGGGGAGAACTGCCTCCCAAGTAACTGGAATAGGACGAGGAGAAGAAACAAGAGACTGAAAATATGCATCAAACCTCTCTGGAAGCTTGGAGAGAAGCCGAATAGCCATGTCCTCTGTAGAGATGTCCTTGCCACAAATAGCAAGCACGTTCCGAAGATCTTTCATCTTTGAGATGAAAGCAGATAAAGATGGAAAGGCAGAAACTGATAAGTTCAGAAGTTGCTTTTCCAACACCAAAATCCGACCTAGAGACTTAATCTTGTAGAGATCTGCAAAAGCCTTCCAAACTTCATGTGCAGCATCTTCTGTACGCACATGAGAGAGAATAGAATCCTGACAGTTAAACAGCAGAAAGGAGAAAACGCGACGATCATTCGCTTGCCATGGATCAATCTGTGCCTGAGTCACACCATCGGAAGCAAGGGTGGGAGGGGTGGCATTGGCCGGTGTAACAAGCCAATCCCAAAGATCCACGCCATGCAAGGCTGATTTCACCTTCACCTTCCATAGGGTGTAGTTGGAACCATCCAACTTTGCAGACTCAGAGAACATATGAAGAGAAGTCAGTGCAGCCATCACAAGAAGCTTGGGCTCAATCTCAGAAATATGCACAAACTCAGAAGAAGTGTCCTCCACAGGTACCAAGAGTGCCACCAAAGCCCGAAACACCACAGACCCCCTCTGCAAAGGGGAAGGACCACTGGAGAGGAAAACGCAGCACAAGAAGGGCTGCTGTCCTGAAAAACAGAACGCCTATGTCCAAACTCCACGTGGAAAGAAAACGCTGATCAGAAAATACCTGATGGCTGCAATCGGTGAAGCCGATCTGAAGGAGAAGTGACCAGCAGGTGCTGTCCAGAAATCGCAGCAGCAAAGGGGCTGCAAATCTGAGAAAAAACGCAGAGGACAAGGTGCTCAAGTAGGGCTGAATCTGGGGTAGCAAAGGAGTCGCTGAACCGGGAGCGATGATACCATGAAAGAGTGCACAGAGCGGAAGCAAAGTGGCATTAGAGTGTGCTGAATAGAGAGTGCAAGAGAGAGAGAGAGAGGGATATGGAGCAATCTATGCTGAATATACTGAAGCAAAACAGTCCCAAGCAAGAGACACTAGAAGTCTCATAAGTGTGGGAGCAAAATATGTACAAGACTGAATGAAAAGTGAGAGGCCAGCACCACCTATTTATAGGTGAGGTATGCTGGCCGACTGGAGCATGTATGCTGGCCGATTGGATCATGTATGCTGGCCGACTGGTAAATACCAAAAAGGCTGGGAAAAATCCCAGAAAAATATGGGAAAAAGGGGTGGCCATCCCACAATCAAGGGCCATACAAAAGGGACCAAATGGGCACCAAAAATGAGCAGAAATTGGGGATGAATGTGCTAACAAAAAGTTCGAGCAGGAAAGGACATGCTTCATACATTGAAACACTTTTACTTTGAATCTTGTACAGGCTTAAAATCTACAAAATGCGATTGAAAGGAACCCGAGTCTAATCAGAAGGACACTCTTATAGTAGCAAAGTCACTTAGCCCATCTTTTAACTTGCAGCTTCAGCTGGTGGAAGTAAACTGTATATCCTGACGAAGCTTCAAGTTTGCAATTGCTGTGAAGGGAACATTAGCAAATGCAGCTCTCAGCAAATTGAGATTGTTGCTTCGGTCTTTTTCTTCCTATGTCTGGAGCTTAAGTCATGGTTTTACGCTGTAAAATGGGTAGGCTGGCCATGTCATGTGGGTCTTGGGCTTCGTTTTCAGTTTATTGTGGCTCAACAATCTTCAAAGACTTAGGTGTTTAAGTGTCTCTTCCTGAAGTCTGCCTGGCAACCATTTCTCCGACAGAAGCTGCAATAATCTAGGGTAGATGGTTCGCTTGGAGGGAGGGTGGCATCACTGTGCCACACGATGCACTTGTTGGGCTTTCCCTTTCATGCCTGCGGGGATAAATTATTACCGTAAAGTAGGTAGGGTAGCCATGTCCTCGGGGTCTTGGTTCATCAATTTGTATTTAACAGTCTCTTCACAGAGTCTGCCTGGCAAACATTTCTTTGATTAAATCTGCTGTATCAAAGGGGAAATGGTTGTCGTGAGGGAGGACAGCATTGCAGTATCGCTCAATGCACTCATTGGCCCAAACAAGGCTGTCCCTTCTGAAGCCACTTACTTATGTGGCTTACCTTCAAGAGCTTCTTTTTGTACATTATTGAAGAAGGGTTGATGGGTCAGTTGTCACAATATAGACCATTATCTGTTTGAACTTTGAATACTGTAATGGAAGGTCAAATCATGACATGAACTCACACAAGCAGTTTTATCTATAGGATAAATTATGCGTTGTTCGAAGAACTGGAGGCTCAAGATATGGAAAGGACCAGAGACGTGTACAGGTACGCTTCATGCATGTGATTTTTTCTTGTGCATGTTGCATAGATCTCTACTCTGCTATGGAAGCCTGTGTAGTCATAGGAGGTTTGCACATGATTCAAGTATTTAAAATTCTCACATATGAAAACTGGAGGCTATCACTGTTATCTAACTTTGGGTGTTTGCGAAATCAGGGAATGCTTGAAGCTTTTACCCCATAAGAAATTCTCATTTGCCAAAATATGGCTTTTAGCAGCTCAGTTTGAGATCAGGCAGAAGGATTTGAAGGCAGCTAGACAGATTCTTGGTAATGCCATTGGTATGGCTCCCAAGGATAAGGTAAGGACTGCTTTCTTAGAAACATTCACATTGTTCTAAACTGTGCTGTAATTTAGATTCTGTCAAAGGTCTTTACAGCACAACCCCTGTGAACAGGGGAGATGTCACCTGCCCGTCCCCTCACCCTAGGAGATCTATCTGTAAAGAGCCTAAGTATCTTCTCCTGCTGCGACTTCCAATTGATATTATGGGTATTTGGAATGTGTGATTTTGAATTGTTCTCTCTTGCTGCAGATTTTCAAGACGTACATCGAAATTGAGCTCCAACTGGGTAACATAGACAGGTGCAGGACTTTGTATGAGAAGTATCTTGAGTGGGCGCCTGCAAACTGTTATGCATGGAGTAAGTTTGCAGAGCTGGAAAGGTCCCTAGGAGAAACTGAGAGGGGTCGGGCTATCTTTGAGCTAGCTATAGCACAGTCCGTTCTCGACATGCCGGAACTGCTTTGGAAGGTATTATCATTACTATGTGAGTTTAAATGGCCAAAGTGTAGGTTTTCTGTTCGTGTTTCTAACCTTTTGAAGTTCTTGCATGTCTTGCAGGCATACATAGAATTCGAAATTTCAGAAGGAGAGCATGAGAGAACCCGACAACTCTATGAGCGGCTGCTGGATCGGACAAAGCATCTCAAAGTATGGGTGAGCTATGCAAAATTCGAGGCTGCGATTCCTTTGGATGATGATGGGTCTGTAGAAGATGATGCAAATGCTCAGCGAAAACAAACTCTTCTTCGATCTCGAGGTATGTTGTCACATGTGTTCCTGTAACATGTGGAAGACTTGGAGATGAATCGTGAACTTGATTAGAGCAGAAATTCAGCACTAAAACGTGACTATTTGCAAAGCATAATTGAAAGATAGAAGCGGGAGAGAGAGCACTGTATTGGGTCCCAAAATTACCGTTTGAAGGGCCTCCACTGTGAAGGTGTATCTGCTTATATTGCTGAATAAGTAATGGACCGACTGTTGCAAATCAACACCAAGACTACTGATGTTGGACCTCTGCAGAGTACCCGTGAAGATGGGTCTGCTGTACAGTCTGGACAGTACTTTGTTCTCGCATTAATCCCCAGAAAGGCCTCTACTGGCTGTGTTTTCTGCTCTCAACAGGTTGCCTTCAGTTTTCAGCACCTCTCCCCTTGCGTTTACCTTTTCTTGGGCTGCCCAGGGCATGTGCACAAGAAAGGACTCTTGGCAAAGTTCTCAGATGAGAAAACAAGGCCTGGGAGCACCTTTATGTAGTGAACATGGGGCTGTTTCTACTGGTCGACTGAGCAAATATGCTGGCCGAGTTGCAAAAGAGGACAAATAATCAGATGTATGATGTGTTTCACATGTGTGGCCTCTTCTTGGATAGGCGCCTTTGTATGGGCACCCTGTATAACCTTCCACTTGCCCCTTTGGCTTGGCCGTGGGCTGTCCACAGCCCATAGCCCCAACTAGCCTCCACAAATCCTAATGCATATTGCTAATTACCATGCTACTGATGGGTTCACATATATAGGCTCCTCTATCTAAACCTAAGACTCTGACCAATGCCTGTGCAGCTGGCTACAAGCCTAATAAGTGCCCAGAACATCCGTACATCATTCAAGAGGGTTATGGGACAAGCAGGTGTGGGACATGCACACATGACCCTATAGTCAGGTAGAAACGTGTTTCTGGGCTGAGAAACCCCGAAACAGCCGAAACGGGGAATTTTTTTCATTTCTAAAAAAAACAAATTGTTTTTTTTTTAAATTTTATCTTAGTGTTTTTTTTATATGTTGGACTTTCACACTCTCTCTCTCTCTCTCTCTCTCTCTCTCTCTCTCACTCCATCTACAGTCACCTCTTCTTCTTCTCCTCCTCTCCCCCAATTTCTCACAAATTCCCCAATATTTCCAATTCCCTAAATTTTTAATTGCCCAATTTCTCACAATTGCCCAATTTCTCACCAGTCACAATTCCACAACTCCCCAATTGCCCAATGGTGACCAGAATTGCCTAAGCTTTTACCATATTTTAAGTGCCTAACTTGCACTAGGCAGGCGGCTAGGCCTACAAATAATGCTACAAACTACAAGTTCTAAACCATTTTATTGTATTTATATAGAAAAAATTACGAAACCTCCGCGTTTCTTAGTCGAAAGACGAAACGTTTTGTCCCGAAATGTCAAAAACCCCGAAACGTTTCTGGTGACTATGCATGACCCTGACCGTCGTGTGGTGGCACACAGTGGCTGACATGTCCCAGACAAGGGCTTACAAGGGACCAGGTGACCAACCACAGGGCTTGCACTTATCTATACAATTATGTCCACGGCATCCAAGTGTGTGGGATGCACATGACAGCTCCTGTGTGTGTGTGTGCATATACATACATACATACACGTGCATGTGTGCTTACGTTGCACATTCCTGTGCACGCACATGCACTCGCGTGCACACACAGGCATGCATGCATGTACACACATACATATGTCTATACACAAGCAAGTGCATGTGAATGCATACACAGACTATTTGCCAAGTGTTTTTGAATTTTACTGTCTTCAAGTCTGTATGTAATAGTTGGTGTGTGTTGTTTTCACCACAGCTGTCTTTGAAAGGGCTTTCGACTCTTTAAGGACTTCTGCCCCAGATCAGAAAGAGGAAAGAGCCATGCTTCTAGAAGAGTGGCGTGATATGGAGAAGAGTTTTGATGACCTTGGGGATGTTTCCATTGTACAAAAGAAAATGCCCAGACGGGTCAAGCGGAAGCGCCCGCTGTTTAATGACGACGGTACCTCCTCAGGGTATGAATTCTATTTTTTTACTAAATTATCCCACACATCTTGCAATTCATCTCTCTCTCTCTCTCTCTCACACACACACACACACACACACACACATGCATACATATGCATGCATGTACACACATCACATGCATTAATACTCTTATTTTGCTTATGTACTAATTTGATTTGCAGATTTGAGGAGTACACGGATTACATTTTCCCAGAGGAGACAGGAATGCAGCCAAATCTGAAAATCCTGGAGGCAGCTTATAAATGGAAGAAACAGAAGTCTGAACAGGAGGATGACTGATTTATTTCCCACAAGTCCCTGTAATACACGCATCTCTGTGATATACGTTGCATGCTTTTCCCCTGGTCATATGCGATATCAAAGCATGACTGAGCATTATCAAAGGAAATTCTGAGCAGGTACCGCAAGGCTGTGTTTCTGGTGAATGCAAACCTATTGGCTGCACATCCTTCCACCAATGTTAAGGAAGCAAATATGCCACTTTTATGTACTGGGGGCAGCATGTCTGAGATGGGGGAAAGAGAAGACTGAATGTGCACAGGATTGTGTGTTGTATTCCCATCCCAGGCTTTCGCCAAGACATTTTGGGTGTATTTGTGCTTTATTCTTCTCGCTAATGTTACATTTCAGTGTCATGCTTTTTGTGGCTGCAGACGTGACAGTTAATGGTTGATGTCTTGATGCACTTGTCATGAGAAGATAATTCAGATAGATGCTTTCTATTCAGTACTGAAAATTTTATACGAAATCTCAGCCATCGGCTGAAAGAGTCACGATCCTAAAATGCAAAGTGTATGTAGCTAATCTGGGGTAAGATGCCATACAAGTTGTGAGACAGTAGATGACAAGAAAACGGCGTGAAAGTAGTGCGCCTAGCTTCGCAGATTTGGAAGGTCCTTGTGTACAAGCCCAAATGGCTGTAAGAATATGTATATGATATCTACCCAAATGATGCATATGGACTAAATATTTTTTTTTGAGTGCCATCCATAGCCTTTATGCATCTGAACCTCCAAATTGCCAGACTGTGATACTGCTGATAATTCTCCAAAGTGGCAAGAATGGCCCAATAAGTGTCCACTATGAACTCTGAACTCGCTTCCAATTGCATCTACTAATGACCATGAGGTTAGGGTCATGATTCCTACCCTCACAGAAAATCTGTAGACCAGGTTGGGTTAACCACGCTAGTCCCAAGTGATGCAAAAACTCGTCTTTTTGTGAAACTACCAATGAGTCAGGCCAAGCCAAGAACCACCTAATCATTTAGGGGTTTCTACAACTCCAAATGCAATGCTATACAGACTCAATTGCAGTCTGGCAGCGTGGGCATGATTGGTGTGCATTACAAATGGCTCTCCAGTGATAAACATAAAGCCCACCATGTAAAATAATTAGAAGAAATGGTACATTTGCTGCCTCCTATCAGAATGCATAGTTTATACCAAATTTTTTTCTGAATAATTGGATAGTTCACGTAACTTTCCCAGGGTGGATAGTCCTTGGCATATCTTAGCAAAGAAAGCCTTGCGTTCTTGAGTGCGTTTTCAAAGAAGGGAAAACATTGCATTCTTGAGAGATGGGATTATTAGCAATCCACTCCCACTCGTGATCCCAACCAAGCTATGTGCTGGAGCAACTGATATATAGCCATAAACTCTTTTTGTCATTGCTATCCTTTGTGGTGGTTGTCACTGCCATTGTCCACATGCATCCACCGTGTCTTGTCACCAACCAACCTTGAATGCCCATGTGAAAACTCACCACCACCACCACTATGCACCCACCAATTGGTTCTTTATATATGAAGGTATGGCAACCTCAACTTTGGCACCTCTTACTTACCTTCTCATGCATGTACACCTCCTTATCACATGCATACCTTTATGCTACACTCTCATGCATGTCCACCTCCTTGCCACCCTCTTATGCATGTACTCACCTCTTCACCACCCTTTTGTGTCTCACCTCTTGGCTTTTCTCTAATGCATGCAGCTTCCTCTTTAGGCCATGCATGTAAGGTGCTTCACTTTTACCATGCACGTTCTTGCTTGTGTTCAAAAGTGGAACCACTTTGAGGTCCTCAATAAGCCCTCCTATAATACCTATAACAAAAAAAACCTTTTAGATATTCAAATTCACAATTTAAGCTTCATAATCACTCCACTTCCTTACTTGCAAATATTTGGACCACCACATCATCACGTGTATTAAATGACATTTTTCATTTCTCCCTAAGGTATTATAATAACCTTGAAAAAGCCTACCCCATATCTACCTATGATCAAAATATATATTTTTAATCTCCAAAATCTTCATATTAGATTCCATAAATCATTTATTCCTTCATTTTCAATAGATCTAGACCACATCATGATGATCATCTCATCCAAAAAAGTGACCAAAAAATGAATTCCTCCTTCCCCACCCAAAACCTCCATATCTACCTGTGATCAAAACATGCCTTTTTTTTCCTTTGTAACCATAGGTTACTATAATTAGGCCTTCTCACGTCTCTCTCTCTCTCTCTCTCTCTCTCTCCCCACTTCTATGGCATCGCACCTTCCCTTTCATGTGTTGCAATGGAGTCTCCCTACAATCTCTATAATCTTTAAAAAAAATCCTTGGATATGAGTTAATCACTTTAACAATACTCTGCATCTTCAGTTTGTATTAGTTAATCACTTAAAACAATACCTCTGCATCTTCAGTTTGTATTGATGCAGTTTTTATGCTTCTCTCATGTCAACTTCCACAATCTTCTACTCTTTTCATCTCTCCTATACCCTTCTTGTCTTTGGTTCTTCTAGTTTGGTTCTCTCACTCTCATCACCCATAAATAGAACCCTGTGAAGACGTTACAAATCACAAGAGGAAATTTGAACTGTTGATGAGGAGTCTGCTGCATGAAGGGGTGTATACCATAAGCGGTGCATTTAGGGGTGCATATCATATGTTGGGCATGGATGAAACAATGGCTACTTCCTATCGAAGACAGAAATAAGAATATTAATTTGTGGGTGGATGGTTCCTATTCAGAAGATCCATTACACCATGCAATCGTCCCTTTCAAAGTTTATCACACTTGATGGAATATGTTGGTGATGGTGAGCATGGATTGCTGGGATTTGTAAACATCTGTGTAGTGATGCCTTAAGAGCTCTAATATTGCATGAAGGAAGATGTGAGCGGGGCACCTTCGGGTGAGCTCTTTCTATGTTTCCTGCAGCGTACATGTGTAGGTTTGTTGCAAGATGGAGAGAGAGAGAGAAAGAAAGAAAGAAACAAAGAAAGCTATATTAACGTCTACTAGAGGCCGAACCCGACCTATGAGACAAATCAATGTACAACTGTCAATGTCTTCGCGCACATGTGTAGGTTTGTTGTAAGATGGAGAGAGAGAGAGAGAAAGAAAGAAAGAAAGCTATATTAACGTCTACTAGAGGCCGAACTCGACCTATGAGACAAATCAATGTACAACTGTCAATGTCTTTGGTATTTTATATAGTACACAACAATATATGCATCATGTGTAAGGTAGGTTAAGTGCAACTCAATAAGGTTCTTACTAATAGAGGGCAATAACATATCAAAGAGTAGTAGCTATTTAGAAACATTGATGAAGTTTCTAGTAAGATGTGAAGCTTCTTACTAATAAAGAGCACCACAACAAATTAGAGAGCAAATGTTGACGAAGGTTATAGTAAGATGTGAAGGTTCTTCTTATTTGGTAGAGAGCTAGCTATCTATCTAGAAATCTACCTAGAAATGTTAGTAGATCAAGAGCAATTGAAAGGCCTTTTAAAGACGATAATAAATCCCTAAGAGCAGTTCATTGTCAGTAAGAAGAGACTAATAGACAAACGAGAGAAGCACGTGATAAATTCAAATGCTCTCCACTAGGGTATAAACAGAGAAAGCAATAGTTGGTTGTTGCAATGAAAAGCCTTGCAATACTACATGGTGGTGCACGAAAACGATGAGTCCAAGCCTTAAGGTGGCCAAACTTTATTAAATTTTGTAGTCATCTAATTGTAAATACACGTTTTCGAATCTTTTTATTTATTATAGAGATCTCTTCACACATGCAAGTGGAGAAGGTGGAGATGAAGGCTTAGTGCTCTTGAAGGCATACTTAAAGTAGTACATATACTATATAACCTTAGAGATCCACAACACAAGAGGTTCCTACATGCATTGAATGAAGTCTCAAGTGATATCTTTCGATGTTTGGATGTGAATGAAAAGTTCAGGTAGTATGTGATACTGCTGGGGTTGGTTGTGCGGGCTACCAAGCAATCTTTGATGTTATAAAGGATGCCCTTGAGGAATAATATTAGGTCTAAAATTCTACCTTGTCTACATAGACTTAGGTTAGCTCCAAGGAGACATAAGTTCTCTTCATTGGGAGGGAAAATGGAAGTTTTAGAAATAAAATTTAAAAAAAGAAATTATACCAAATTTAATACTATGTTTGCTGATTTTATCAAGCTTCAGTGTGCCATGACTCATTTTTATTAGGTTCCATTTGCCAAAGGTGCACAATTTGTTGTCGTGCTATTTTTATGTTATTAAGGGACCTTCAATGTCTACAAAATTAAGTTTTTTTCTCACTCTAATTTTAGGTTCCACAGATACACTTGGATTTGTTTTAAAGTTGGATGAGTGAGACATAGAGAGGGTAAGTATGACACTACTGAATTATGTAGCTCATGCGAAAAGGACAATTCAAAGATACCTCAATCAGAGAAAGGAGATATGACACTACTGAATTATGTAGCTCATGCGAAAAGGACAATTCAAAGATACCTCAATCAGAGAAAGGAGATATGTTGACTAACTTTCTTTGAAGTTCCCAAAGAATTGTAAAATGTTGTATTTTCAAGCAAACACCGTACAAGGAGATTATTGTAGAGAAAATTGCTGGCAAATACTTTACGTTGAAAGGGTTAGAAGTTTAAAAGTGAGTTGGCATTTGAGATGTGGGAGGTGATGAAAACATTAAGTGCATGTTCAACTACAACACAAAGATCTCAACATTCCTTCCATGTCTTTTCTATATGAAAGATTTATAGGTTCAATAACGCACGCTAAAGATGTGACTTGGAGAAATGGAGGGGTACTTGAATGCAATCGTGATGGAACACCAAATAGAGATATCAAGACAAGAATTGCAATCTTTCTATTTCCTTTGTCAATGTTCACTTTTGTACTCTTTATTATCTAATGCATGTCTTTAGCTGGTTAAAATTGCATATAAATTATGCTTACGCTATATATATAGCCTCCATGGAGGTCTAAAAGGGCTATTGAGAAGATAGAGGAGCTTCTCAATTCACTAGGTGTATGTGGATGCCGTGTGTTAACTACTCCATTGGCTAACATGGTTTCGCCCGCTCTACCTATTGCCATCTTAACTATGTGCGAATGGGTATTTAACTTTTGTAAACAGCACTAGAACATATAAAGCGGCATTACTATGTGTTTCATGTCAAATAGGGGCTTAAGACTAGTGATACAGGCTAGACCATTTTTAAGTGGTGTCATCCTAGTGTGACAACTAGTCACACTAGGCCTAGTGTGACTAGTCACCTATATATGAGTCATTTTTTCCAATAAGCAATATATAATCATTCCCTTGCAGTAGTTTACTTGTGAGATATTTTAAGTGGTGTCAGCCTAGTGTGACAACTAGTCACCTATATATGAGTCATTTTTTCCAATAAGCAATATATAATCATTCCCTTGCAGTAGTTTACTTGTGAGATCTTCTTCTTCCCTCTTCTTACTTGCTTGTATGCTTTTGAATCTTGATTGCTTGATGGACGCATGCTAGCTAGGTTTGATTGTAGGTTTTCTTCTTGCATTAACGTTCTCTTCTTCTCCCGTCTTATGTGAGAGAGAACCATCACGAAGATGGATCTCTTCTTGCCTCGATCTAGGCATTAAGGGCTCTCCCTTCACCCCTTTGGCAAGGAGAATGCCAGTCTAACAATGGAGTAAGGGCACGATGGGAATGAGCTAGCATACCTACATAGGAAGTTGTAGATTGCGGCTCTAAGACAAGACCCAATGACACATGCTTCAGAAAGTCTAAGAAAAGCTCTTGACTTGAATATATTTGGCACCGTGCTGTGAGGGACTAGCCTAGGACTTAGCTTCGTTTTTCCATCCATTCCAAGCTAATGGAATCGCCCAATATTTCTCGGTGTTGATCAAGAGGTTGCAGTCTGAAAAACATATAGTTTGGAGCTTTGGATATGTTTATTTTGCTGATTTTGATTTCCATTTAAAGTTTATTTTGCATTGGGGCATTCTATGTTGATCTATTGTTTGGTAGGACAAAACCCTATTTTTTAGTGATTTGCATGAAATCGGAGCGCTCAACAGATTTAGATTTCATTGCTTTGATCTAAGAATTAGGTTAGCAATTGTGATTAGGAGTGGAATCCACTTGAAAAACATGAGCATTGAGCTTCATTAGGTTGAATTAGAGTGAAGTTGACAATTTTTGTTCATGCATTTCATAGTTTTTCATAATTTGTTTATGTATTGTGTTATGGGCTACCACACCTCTAAGAGGGAACTCAACACATTTACCTAAAGGATGAGCAATAGATCACAACTATCTCGTAGGGCTCTTACCAATGCTTCAAACTTGAGTCCCTTGAGGCCTCCAACTTGCTTGTTACGCTCCAACCTCCAAGCTCCACCTCCACGCTGTCACCGTAGAGTCGCTCGCACCGGCGCCGCATAAGGCAATCACTATCTATCTCACTCTTTCACACAAGCATGAATCACACAAGCATAAAAGAGGAACAATGCTAGAGTGCTCTCTCAATCTCCCTCAAGACACAAGGGGCTCTCTATAGCACAAAGGGGATTGTGTCTTTTCATTATGAGAAATTACCTTATATACATTTGGCCCTTATTCACAATTGGGCGCCCAAACCTTACTTTCTAGGCCTTGGGTGGCCAATATCTCATAATGTACAACTTTTATAGTGTCGTTTCATGACACTTATTAATGTCCTCAATTGGAGGATCATGTTTGTTAATCCAAAACGGGATTAACATATTGTGGAATTGGTAGAGTAGAAGCATGCTTAATCATCAAAAAATAATTATTTATAGAAATACTATACACACCTTATCAAGTCTAAAAAATCACGAAAACCAGCTCAAACCAACTCTCGGGTAGGGGACGAGCCTATAGTCTTGCATTAAAAAAGATGTAAACTTGGACACGTGAGCTTGGAGACTTAAGTCATGAGCCTTGATACGTCAGCCTATGAGCTTAGACACATGAGCTATGAGCTTGGACACATAAACTTGCAAACGTGAACCCGGAGGTAGGTATACCTAATATAGTATAGACCAATTATTATAGCCATAAAAAAGACTTGACGAACACACCTACCCATGTCTTTGGAAGATATTCTTTCACATAATCTATACACAAATCTATTCTAGCAACAAATTCCAAGAAAAATTCGTATCCTTTGTTGAAATTTGAGCATAATGATGAGCTATGGTGGATCAAACACTAGAATCAACATAATTAACAAAGTGATTAGTAAATGATTAAGATATAATTAGTGAATAATTAGCAAATAGATTAATGTAGGCATGGATACTCAAAAACCAGCAAATTCTCATTAGGGATATGCCTCAATTTATAGAGTTTACATCAAGCATCTAATCCCATTGATTTCTCCATGATTCACTCCCAGAATATCTCCACCTTTTGCCTGATTCTCTCCACCTCTTCTCTTTTCCCTGAATATCTCCCAGAATATCTCCACACTCCTAAATTCCCTCATGCTACCCATTATTCTCTCCCAGTAGATTCTTCTAACCTTTTCACAGGTTCTTTCACAATTACATCTCCTCTTTTACAGCCTCTATCCAAGAGCTTGTTCCCACACACACCCTATTCACTTGTATATTTCAACACCTCCCCTCAAGTGAATAATCCTAGTACACCTAGACCCTGTACCAAGTTTGCCTCCCCTTACTTGGTAGTCTCGACCAGTGTCTACTCCTCCCCTCAAGTTATCTCAGCACACCTGGACCCTGTATCAAGTTTCTTTCTTACTTGACAGTCCGCGACCAGTGCCTCAAGTCCCTAAACTCCATAGTCCTTGACACTCTCTCTCTCTATGTGTCCAAGGCTATTATAAGTGCCCGCGACCTTGACTAAAGTGCTCACACATACATCTACCACTTGGCCTATATCATCGGTGGCTCAGAGGTGGTTTTACTTTATTGGGGCAGGTTACATTGGGTTGTGGGCTCTCTCTCTCTCTCTCTCAGAGATTTTCACATGGCTCCTCACTCTTTGGAGCCTCACATCTTCTCTTTTCTTCAGTCTTCTTCTCATGGCAGCATCTCTCCACGCGTCCGTCTCTTCTTCCAGTCTTCTCGGGGCAGCTTCTCTTCTTGTGGCAGCTTCTCTTCTCGTGTCCATGTCTTCCTTCAGCTTTTCTTCTTGGTGTGGATCCTCTTCTTGGGAAGAGATATTCTTCTTCTTTCATGGTTGGGGCCATGAGCTTGTTTGTCAAGTCTTTTTGCTCCATGTGAGCAACATGTTTCAATGTTTTGCTGACAGTTTCTTTGGGCTTTTTATGTTTATTTTGTATCATTATGCAATGCAAACCCAAATTTATGCGGGAGGTCTTACCTCTTGCCTTAATCTGGACAAGGGCAGTGTCTGTTCCCATTTTTTCACTGATAAAATGTACCCAATACATAATGCGTATAGCATTCATTCTCATGCACATTCCAAATGCAACTCTGGCTGTGAATAATCTTGTATTTGAGTGAGATTTACAGGCATTAACCAAGGGTTAAATGCAAAATGATGATTTTCACAATTTTATCAGCACAATTTTACCAGAAATTACATTAAATCAAGGGTAACCAATTTGTACGGGATGGTTGGAGTATCAAACCAACTCCGATTTGCAATCTGAAGTTATAGGGATTTGTATCAGATACCTAATGGTTAATTTAAACCCTCAATTGCACCAAAATACAGTGATTAGCACTGATTAATCACTGATTAGCAAATTAATGCTCTGGTTTGTGTGCGAAAAACAGAGTATGCGGGGAGTCCAGATCTGGTGCCTTCCACTTCAAATGAGCTCAAATGCTTTCAAAGGCATCAATAGCAATGAGTCTAGTAGAGGATTAAGCCAAGAAACACAAGATTTGACCAAATAATGAAAGCTTAATCTCTGTTTTACCAAAGTCACCTGCAGATTTGATGAAGAGCTTGGATCTCACTGTAGACTTGATGAAACTCAATTCTGTCTTCACCAGCTTGTAGAGCATGCTTGATTACCCCTTGGGCTAGGAGGAATTAGAAAGATTTGTCTTGATGAAGCAACAATGGCAAAAATCCCTCAGAAAAACGGCGCCCAGCAATCAGCGAAAATCGGCGCATTTTGATGGCGGTTTGCTGCGTTTTTTGCATAGGCTTGAAGCCATAGATGTTACCTAGCTAGTGCTAAAAGATTATGCCCTAACTCTATGTGTGCAAGGTGCTAGAGATCCTCCACTGGCTGGGGGTGAAGGGGAAGGTGAAAAACTCACTAAAAATTGATTTTTTTGCTAATTATCTACTAATCCTCATTAATTAACTAATGGGCTCATAAACCTAACTGATTCTAGGCATGGCTCTGATACCATGTTGAAATTTGAGCATAATGATGAGCTATGGTGGATCAAACACTAGAATCAACATAATTAACAAAGTGATTAGTAAATGATTAAGACATAATTAGTGAATAATTAGCAAATAGATTAATGTAGGCATGGATACTCAAAAACCAGCAAATTCTCATTAGGGCTATGCCTCAATTTATAGAGTTTACATCAAGCATCTAATCCCATTGATTTCTCCATGATTCACTCCCAGAATATCTCCACCTTTTGCCTGATTCTCTCCACCTCTTCTCTTCTCCCTGAATATCTCCCAGAATATCTCCACACTCCTAAATTCCCTCATGCTACCCATTATTCTCTCCCAGTAGATTCTTCTAACCTTTTCACAGGTTCTTTCACAATTACATCTCCTCTTTTACAGCCTCTATCCAAGAGCTTGTTCCCACACACACCCTATTCACTTGTATATTTCAACATCCTTCACAATTGTTGGGGAATTAAGTACACTTATTATCCCCAATAAGTGCACACCACCCCTATTAGAGGCCATGTTCCTAGATTTCCATGCATGTTTCACACTAGGGAAGTCCGTGAGTCAAGTTCATACAAAAAAGGTGCGAGTCTATATACGTGAGCCTAGAGCTGTGAACCTGGACACATGAGACAAGATATGAGAGAGCCAAGAGATGTGAACCTGGATATGTGAGACTACCAGTATAGCAAAAAAAAAAACTTGTCTAAAACCATTCTCAAACCTCATATAGAAGCACTCAGGAGACCCTTGATGCAAAATTATTGGAAATGACTATACAATCAATTGCAGCGCATCAAACCACATCTTCCCTGTTGAGAAAAACCAAACTAAAGATGTTGGCGAGAACAAGACGAACCCATAAAATCAAAATGCATCGAAATTGGAGCACTCTAGCATGTTCTACGGGCACGTTCCTAACTCAGTGTATGTGTGAAAGTGGGTTTTGTAAGGCTATAAGCTTCTCCACACTAAGGTATTTTTAGCAAAGTTATTTCCTTGTTTCTAGAGTTACTAATTTTTATAAACTTGTATATAAAGGGCTAATAAATTATTGGCCCTCATAATAAACATCAAGTATTATGGAGCTTCCACGTGTATCTTTTTATAACATTGGTATAAGGAAGCTTTTGTGATTAAGGTTTTAAGGCCTTTAGTGTAAGGCATCAATAATTACAGGTGAGCTCGATGCTTGACGGCGGCTATGGACAGAAAAGCCCTTTGTGGGTGCATAGCATAGCCAACACACGGATGTGGACAATAGAGGCATTCATCATTTATGGGTGCAGCATAGGGTTGTGGAGAAGCACATTGTAGTGAAGGATTTAGGATAGATTTCAGGTGCTCACTTTGTCTTATTCGCACATGTAGGGGTGAGATCACTTTAAAAAATGCCCCCTACAGGTGGCTTGGTCTCACACCTACATATGTCAATAAGACAAATGTAGACGCTACCTTTGCTCAGAAACTAGGTGAGGCGAGTTCACTATGATAGTTGAATGTGTACGGTGAGAAAATGAATCCATCTTGTGAAAAGACAATGGGATCTCTTGCAAATCTCGTATAGTGCTCCTCTATCTCCACCCACCTCCATGTGCCCTCCATACCCTACATATATATGCCTCTTGAGGAATGCCCTCTTGAGGATTTTTGTGTCCCTTTAGACACGAAGATCATGTACCTTTAGTAGGGGTGTCCCTTCACACACCCCTACTCTAATTCCCGTTGGAAATATTATTCATCCCCAAATGGACTCCCTACATGCTTGTATTTGGCTGTTAACTCATTCTTAGGATTAACAAGACCTATTGACATTATCTTACATCAAGGAGTCAAGGTAGATACACGAAAAGGTCATACGTTCAAGATATGAAGCAATGGTGTCCAAATCTACAACTTGGACGGGCGCCTGTAATGGTCCGATGGATTACTTATGGTGATTTCTACTTCAAGAGCGTGTGGTAGGAGGTTAGGATGAATTCCCAAGTGATGTACTTCATGGATATATTATGAGAGGAGTCATTGTAATAGCATTAGGCCTCTTATGAGTCTAAAGTGCCCGATCGGCCACAGTTTAAGTGAGTGTGAACACTTATGGCCATGTATATAAGTGAATATCTCTCCCATTGTGTAATAGAGTCTTGCTCTTGCTAATCCTCTTGCTAATCTCTCTCTAATCCATGTTAGTGAGTGTGTGTGAGTGAAGTGAGGTGAGAGGAGGGATGAGTACACGTAGTGCAACATGGTGGTGTGACAACGCTCGCGGGCAGGCATGGTGGAATTGCTTCTCAAGGAGTTGTGGAGCTTGGAGTCCTTAAGGGTTACGAGTTCCGCCAATGGAAAGATTTTCATGGTAGTTGCGGTTCACCGGGTCATCTTCTTGTTGAATGTGTTTTGAAGGGGGTTTGGGTGAGCCATAACACTGGCCCATTTATGAGGCCTTGCACTGCATATTTTATCTACTATTTTGCACCATTTTTAGGTGCCTTTTTGGCATTTTATGGATTTTTATCCAGGTCGGCCTGTAGGACCTGGCCAGCTAGCTCATGAGGTCCTATATAAATAGGTGCCTCATTCCCACATTATTTCATCTCTAATTTCAGCCCTAATTTGTACATACCAGCAATCACCAGTCTCCCTCATGTTGTACCTTCATTCATATTCACATTCTTGATCATTTGTAGTCTACTATCTACACATATATGTTGTTTTATTCTCTATTTTCATATTTATAGCAACAGTACATATTTCTCAAAATTCTCATTGATAGTCAAATTAATCCATTAAAAGAGAGCATGTTGGTGTGTAATTCTCAAGTGAATAATCTGAACTACACACCAACATGCTCTCTTTTAATCCATTAAATTAGACCAATACTTGGGGCTAACACAAAGTATTAATTAATTAAATTAATGCTTTAATAACAAATAAAACACCCTAAGTATTCATTTGATATCATAGCATTGATTTTAATTAATTAATACTTTGTGTTAGCCCTAAGTATTGGTTTATTTCAATGGATTAAAAGAGAGCATGTTGGTGTGTAGTTCAGATTATTCACTTGAGAACTACACACCAACATGCTCTCTTTTAATAGATTAAAAGAGAGCATGTTGGTGTGTAGTTCTCAAGTGAATAATTTGAGTTTCGTTTGCTTGAGTATGCAACTTTGAAAAGTAACCATTTAATGCATTTTTGAATCGTAGAGAAAGAGGTCTTGGGTTTGTATTTGAGTATGGTATGGTTGCAAAATCTCAGATGACTAAATGGGATAATAGTGTGTATATGGTGTTCTTCATTAATAGACTATATAATCAAAAGATTATAAAATTTGTGAGAAAATTGGGTAAATTTGAAGATTTTGAATGGTTTCTAAAAGCATTCATAATTAATAGTTTCAAAACCATTCATGGTTCATGGTATGAAAACCAAGGAATTAAAGTATAAATTAGCTTATTGTTTACGTATTTTGGGTGTTTTGGATCCTAGAATATTGCATAGAAGGAAGGTGTGGGCTTTTCAACACTTATAAGGCTTTGGGATTGCTAATTTAGTAGTCATTGTCAAGAAAAACACATTGGATATGCAATTTACCTTAGCTCTATGACACATTAGTCCATATTGTGGCTTCTCTACCAGCATCCATTGGGTAAAAGACCTTCTTCGGGAGATGCTCTTTTCAAAATTTGTATTTCTAGGTAGGGAAGTGTTAACCATTTTATAAGTTAACATGGTTTCATCTTCCCGACCTATTGTGAGATGCCTTGCCATCTCACCCACTCAAATGGGCACCTATCTTTTATAAAGGCGACGTTGGAGCATATAAAGTCACGATCATTCCAAGAGAATTTTCTCCATGCTGAGTGTGCCTGCAAATGAACTAAGGTGGAAGGAAAGACTCTTTGACTTTGCCTTGGAACTTAAGCCAAGTGGTTGGCTTGTCAGCAGCACTGCATAGTATATTCCACCATAGAGATGCTTTATCAACTATGTGTTTAGTGGCTCATTTAATTTTGTCTCTTTCAGAGAAGCTTTCATCAGCATAGTAATCATCCAATTGACTTAGCCCATGAAAGAACAGTGCATGCAATGACTTATATGATTCCTTACGTGTGCTTTGGGCTTCAAAAACTGCATTGAGAACCTTGGTGAGGCGATCATCTTCTAGAGAATGGCAGAGGCATTTTTGAGGTAGATGGGGTGGTGCCGAGTGAGGCATCTAAGAGTGGATGTGGGCACGCTGATGAAGAAGGGATGTCTGTGGGGAGTAGTGGTGGGCCCAATCCGAGATGGAGGGAGGAAGGTGGTGAGGGTGGTGTTGATGAAGGGGGTGGCGAGGGAACACAAGGAGGAGATGTGGGATGGGGTGAGGGAAAAAGGGTGAGGGTGGCGGGGGAAGAGGCTGGGGGGGGAAGCTAGTGCTCGAGAGGATTTTGCCAAGGAAGGTGAGGGGTTTAAGGGAGCATTCATGGGCACCAGTGGGGGGTGGAATCGGTGGTAGTTGAGAGTTAGAGATTAATGTCAAATAGGGAAATTATAAGGACTTCATGTACATACTTGCATGAGAATAGTAATAGTGATCGGCCCATTTTTTAAGTATGGTGAAATTTCCCTTAATGAAATGGGAAACAAATTTGTTAGGTATGACATCTTTAAAACTATATTTTTTTAACTTTTACTTTTGAGTGAATTGTTAGCTCACAATGGAGTAGAGCTCACACACACACAATGCTCAATGCAAGGGTGTAGAGTGTGAGAGAGAATGGCTAGCTTAAAGGGGAGAGAGAAGAGGCTCTCTACAAGCTCACAAACACATAATCCTCAATGACAATAACACAAGGGTGTAGAGTGTGAGAGATAATGGCTAGCTTAAAGGGGAGAGAGGTAAAGCTCTCTATAAGTACAAAGGAGAAAGTACAAATGAGCAACAACCCTAAATAATGGTTGAGGTTGCTTATATACTACCTAACCCTAAGGTATCCGTTCACACACATGGATGGCCAAGTGAGATAAAAGTGTCCATGGCATAAGTACATAGCCTCAATATAGTACTACCATAAATATTTCACAAACCTCCCTATAGTACAAATGTTAAGGTTTATAGAGATTGTAGATTAGTCTCTAAAAGGGATGAGGCCCAAAGCTTTATGAAAGGCCTCAAACTTTTCACGTGATAAGGCTTGGTGAAAAGATCTACCACATTGTTATGTGTATTGCAATAGATCGAATTCATCTCACTTGCATGGATTCTCTTTTGTCATGTGTACTACATTAGATCAGATTCTACTGAATTTTGCTTGCTTGTATGCAGCTTTGAAAAGTAACCATTTAATGCATTTTTGAATGGTAGAGAAAGAGGTTTTGGGTTTGTATTTGAGTATGGTTGCAAAATGTTAGATTATTAAATGGGATAATAGTGTGTATATGGTGTTCTACATTAAAATACTATATAATCAAAAGATTACAATTTTTTTTTGGTTGTAAAGCTTGTGAGAAAATTTGAAGATTTTGAATGGTTTATAAACCTTGGATATGCAACTTACCTTGGCTATGACCCATTGGTTCATATTGTGGCTTCTCTATAGCATCCATTGGGTAAAAGACCTTCTTCGAGAGATTGTTTTTTTCAAATTTTGTATTTTTATGTAGGGAAGTGTTAACCACTTCATAAGTTAACATGTTTTCACCTGCCCGACCTATCGTGAGATGCCTTGTCATCTTACCCACTCAAATGTGCACCTACCTTTTGTAAAGGTAGCATTGGAACATATAAAGCGGCCTTAGAGATTAATTTCAAATAGGGAATTTCTAAGGACTTCATGTGCATACTTGATTAAGAGTAGTAATAGTGATTGGACCATTTTTAAGTTGCCAACCTAATGTGAACACTAGTCAACCTTGCCCACTTATATAGGTTTGCTTGTATGTTACTCCCTCTCATTAGCTTCTTCTTCCCTCACCTTTTGTGAGAGAGAACCACTGCAAAGGCCAACCTCTATTTGCCCTCATCTAGGGAAAGAGAGCCCTTCCTTCACCCCCTTAGCAAAGGAGAATTACAATATGATAACAAAGTGAGGACGTGACGACAGACCAGCTAGTACACCCACATTAGGGGGAGTTACATTACGGCTCAAAGGTAAAACCTAGGGACACATGACTTGGTAGGTAAGTAAGCATAATAAGCACATTGAGACGAAGACTAGCCTAGGGTGGCTTTGATCCGTTGTTCCATCCATTCCAAGCTATTGGGATCACCAAATATTGTCCAATGTTGATTAGGAGGTCACACTTTGAAAGGCATACAATTTTGGAGCTTTGGATGGTTAGTTTTTTGTTTTTAATTTGGTTTTAAAGCTTATTTACATTGGGGCATTCTAGTTTTATATCTTAGAAGGGAAAACTTTGGTTTCTTGGCAATTTACATCATTTTACCGCTCACAAGGCTTAGATTTCATTGCATTGAATCAAGAAATGTCTTAAACTGTGATTAGAAGTGGAGTCCACTTTGAAAACATAAGTATTAAGCTCCTTATGTGTAGAGATGGTAGAAATAGTATACTTTGCTGAGGAGCTACCATGTAATATGGATACTTTTAACAACATATTTTGGTGGAGCTACCATATAATATGGATATTTTTAACAACATATTTTGTTGAGCTTTACTTAAAGAAAAAAATGTTTACCTTACCTCTCTAACTTTTGACTATCCTAACTTTCTTAAATAATTCTTCTCACAATAAAGTGATTTATATGTTTTTATTATTGACTCCTTTGATAGCGTGTGTTTTTTCGTGATTGCAGTGCTTTGTTTTCAAAGGGATGCTTCTTCATCTTCTTTATTCACTTTCATTTGCCACATGAGAGATACTTATACCTTGATGGTTCTTCTTGTGAGAAGTTTACTTAGACTTCATCTTCTTCTTGTTAGGTGACTTTGATGGAGAGAACCTTATTGACAACTTCTAAATTTGAATATGAGGATGAACTAAATGAATGTAAGAACAATATACATTAAATCGATGTCACTACTAAATTCCAACCATATGTATGTGATCTTGACGTGTAGTACACTATTCATAGAATCTAAAGGGTCCTATCCATACACTCTCAAGGTCCCTTATTGCATCTTGTAGAATAGAAAACAATAAGCCATTTCTGAGCTACATTTTGAGCCGAGAAGCTCTCTGATTCAAGCAATTCAATTGTTGCTTTTGCATTGCCGAGTGCTACTACAAAGGGAGAATTGTGAATGCATGTGGTGAGAGGCATCCAATTGCTTCATGTTTGACATTTAAAACATCACCTTCATGTACAAGATGGTAAACGTTTGTCCCTTTCTTGGGTATAGGTATATCCTCTTACCATAGCCTTGACATGGCTATGTCATCCCCATATGCTTTTGTGCATGGCCATGATACCAAGAAGTTTCCATCAGTAGCATCTACATGGAGTCTACATTTAGACATATGGCGGACATAGGACACTCTAATCTATAGTTCCTTGAGACCCCGTAAAGGTTTTACCTATCACCTTTCACGTATAATTATGACATATGGAGTCTACATTCAGACATATTGGGGATATAGGACACTCCAATCTGTAGTTCCCTAAGACTCCTCAAAGGTTTCATCTATCACCGTTCAAGTATAATTATGGTTTCCCATTTTTAAATCTAGCTACTCCCCATAGTTAGCCTGTAGAACCTCTTCCACACCTTCAAACATTTGGTTATATCCTCAACGATAACCCTTGGAATGCTCTTAATCTCCTACATCTCCTGGGTAGTTATACAGATGTGTTTGCCCAACCACCCCCACCATGGGAATGATCTCAACAACATAGTCCCTAGTTTGGTTTTGCTTTGCAAATATCTAGTATCATGTATTCCCTCAATGCGTGGCACAAAGGTGGCATGCCTAAGGCAAGACTCAAGTATGCAATTGTGTGGCCCAGGCTTCCAGTTTAGCTGAGGCGGCATGCCAAAGGCAAGACTCAAGTATGCAATTGTGTGGCCCAAACTCCCAGTTTAGCTTATGTAGGAGGGTGGCATGGATAGACATGTCCATTCTTGGACCAACATACATAAGCTCAGCTTGCACCGACATACCAAACCCCAACCCACATGACTAAGCCCGCGGCTTGTATGGCCTCATTTGGAATGGATTATGTAGGGTGGCTTGATAGTGTTGCTGTATGTGCAAGATAATGTGGCATAGCCTAGTCAAGGATATATAGCTCCATTTTGTTAATGTGTACATTTTTTTAGATATAATAATTTTTACGATGATGTAATCAATGGGACATAATTTCCATGTTTTATGGAGCTCTTGGAGCATGGTACTTCAAAGAGAGTTAAAGCCATTCAAAATCCTCTCCTTGAAGCTCCATTACAACCAACAAATGTAGAGGTTTTTATATAATCATTTAGCTTTTAAATATGCTATCTTGATAGACACTAATCATGTTTCTATATGCATAGATATCTTGTTACAATTATTCTACGAATGATGGATTGGAAAGTACAAACAACTTAATAAGAGAAAGAGATGTAGAGAACACAAGATATGTACTCTAAGTTTATAAAACAAATTACAAAGAATCATATAATTAACTAGGTAAATTAATAACCATGTATAGAAAAAGAAATATATACATACATACATACATACATACATACATACATATATATATATATATATATATATATATATATATATATATATATGTATATATATATATATATGGGATTTTTCAAGATAAACGGTTCTATAAAAATATTTGCTATATAGGGAAAATTTGCTACATATAAAGTTTTAGATAAATGATCATAGAAAATATTTGCTATAGAAGGAAAATGTTATACTTAGAAAATTTTGCTATGTAGGAACGCCAACAAAGGAAAATTACTATACTAAAGAAATTACTATATTGAAAAATTTACCCACAGAAAAAATTTGCTATGTACGAAAAATTTTGTACATAGGAAACTAATTGGTCTTGTTTTCATAGTCTGTTTATATAGGAAATGTTCTATTTTCCCTAGTCTGGACTTATTCAAAATATATTCATTTATACCTACGAAAGTATCTAATCAAAGCTTTTTTTGTCTATATAGGAAATGTTCTATTTTCCCTAGTCTAGACTTATTCAAAATATGTTCATTTATACCTAGGAAAGTATCTAGTAAAATGTAAATTTTTCCTAGATAAGGGACAACAAAAAGTTCATTGGGGAGCAACAACACCATAAGTCGACTCCAAGCAAATCATTAAAAGCCCCAACATGCTCTATATTTGCTTATCGTGAGATGATGTTACCTTTGTACCATCTTAATAAAGAGACAGGAATCGAACTCATGACCTTCTAATGTAGAGAAGAGAGAAAACCCAAGATCCATCTATTGCTTTACTATAGGTCAAGTAGATATTCGTCCTTGTAGATCCACTAGCAATCTTTCCCACAATGGATCCAATCAAAGCCTTGGCTATGATATGAGTTAGAAAATAGATGATGGAGTGAATGGCAAACAACAAGGTGAACACCAAGAATATATTGTGAAATAATCATGCGATTACAAAGATCTTCTGTCTTTTCACTTGTGCATTTAAGCCCTTCATTTGGAGGATGAGCTCCTCACTCACAATGTGCCTTAGATGACTCTCATGAGTGATATGTGAATATAAGACCCTATTTATAGTTCCCTCACCGATTTGCCATGTCCCCCATAATTGGTTCCACACAAGCTTGTGTTCACATGCCTAAGCTTTGCCAATGTATACAAGACCATAACCCAAGCAAACACGCAAAACGTTGAAAAATCTTTTTAAGGAGCTCACAACATGGAGATGCCTAACACACATCTGAGCACACTAAATCCAACGTCTACAAATGTGTTTCCTCCCTAATTACTATCTTAGATAAGAAAATATGTGAGCCAGTGTTACCAATGATTTGGAAGGACCAATATCGATTACACCTTGAAGGATTATTTTAGCAGTACATCCTTACGTATAATGGTCTTAAGGATCAACCTTGCTCAACTATTCCATGACACCATTGTATTTTTTTGAATGTATGATATAAGCCTTTGTAAAGGTGCTCTCAAGGAAGATTACAAAATAGCTAATTTCATAAGTGTGAAATCACATGCAAAAAAAAAAAACATACTTTATGCTTATGCTAGTGTCTTTATAGAAGTATTCAACTCAATAGAAAGTCCAAGAAAGAGACATGCTTGCTCAAAGATGTATGGATATTTGCGATGTGATGGAACCTATGTAATGGGTGAATGGAAAGGCATGGAAATGTTAATCAGGAGAAATTAATCATTAACATGTAGCTTGTGCCTAACTACTTATTAAGTTTTTTTTTTTGGAATATTAGTAAGACCCACTCTGTACAAACTATGAGCTACAAACTTACAAAAAACTACATATTAAGTTTTTTTTTGGAATATTAGTAGGACCCAATTTGTACAAATTATGAGCTACAAATTTACAAAAAAGTAGCCCTTATTAGTATACTCTTTCTATATCTTTTCCTTTAGAACGTTGAAGGAACCATATATGAACATGATAAACCATTAAATGACGTTTGAAGAAGCATGTGACTATTCATTCACTTTGTATATCTCAACCCAAAAAGAAACTCCTAGCTTTACTTGATAAAGAGGGATCATGTATACAAAAGAAGACCTACCCAATTGTGTGCAGCATGCATTGACAAATTAGAAATTAATTTTAGATTTGTATGCCAAATTAAATTCAAGACCACAAAAGGTCAACCATATGGAAGGGATGACGGGTAGATAAATTTCACACACATTATTAGTAAAACTCCATGTAGAAAAGCTAGCTTCAATTTCTTTAAATTGATGATGTTTCTGATTAAAAAGGGTTGTGCAAGTCCACAAAAAGGTCAACCATATGGAAGGGATGATGGGCACACACATTATGAGTAAAACTCCCTGTAGAAAAGCTACCTTCAATTTCTTCAAATTTATGATGTTTCTGATTAGAAAGGGTTGTGCAAAGAAATAAACAAAACGGTGAATTGGGTGTTTATGAGTCTCCTTGCATTCATCTTTATATTGTTCATGATGGCTTGCATGGTGCAAATTGCAACACCCTTTCTTTTGTTTGTCGAGCCCCCATAAATCCTTCTTAACTACTCTTCACCTTGTTGTAGCCTCTCTTTGAATTTTCTTTTACATCAAGAAGGATAATAATTGGTCTGAGCATTGAAAACAATAAGACAAAAACTTATGGTCATCTCTCTTAATCTTAGGTGTTATATATATATATATATATATATATGTGTGTGTGAGAGAGAGAGAGAGAGAGAGAGAGAGAGAGAGAGAGAGAGAGAGAACCCTCAAAGATGTGCACTTTCTTTAGCATAAAGGGTCATGTTTGTCATCTAAAGTGTAAAGGAGTCCCCTAAGGTCTTTACACACTTGGATGTGATCCATATTGTTGATGGCTGGTCAAGATTGCCTAGTAACCATTTAATGGATGATGATGATCTTCTTAAATGATGGAAGAAGCTACTAATGGATGGTCAAGATTGCCTTATGGGCCATGATGAACATCTTAGGCTTTGTTTTTGCAACTTGCCCTTTACCATTCAACATTTTTGCAACTTGCCCTTATGATTCAACAACTAATCTCTCACTATACCTAAATGTTGCATACTTTGTTCATGTTAATTACCCTACCCTATATTTGCCAAGAGACAGAGAGAGAGAGAAGTATTTGTGTGCCCCTTACCCGCCAAGATTTTGCTGTCCTTCTAACTAAAGCTACCCTACAACAGCTTCACACACACACTCTTACCCACACTGGCTCTTGGTCCCTGCATGTCACTTTGAGAAGGGTAACCCTACAGTCATGCACAGTGACATGGGTCCTCATGATTTGTAGGAATCGACCTCTTGTTAGGCACTATGATCTCTTTAGCAAGATGGGTCCAGGGCTTACCTTCCTCTTAAGACATTATGAACTGTCAAGTTAACTTGGTCCTCATGATTTGCAGGAATTAACACTACCCTTACGAGATCATGAAGGGCTAAGCGAGTTGGGTCCTCATGATTGGGAGTAATAAGACATTCTGAACGGTTTAAATGAGATGGTTTCTCATGATTTGCCTGCGTTATGGCGTGTTAAGCTGTTTTTGTGAGATGGGTCCTTTTGGACGGTGGAAACTGCTTTTTTTAAACTCTCGTCACTGATTTTGATGGGCAGTGTTGTTAGGGGCCATAGAGTGCAGGGTTTTTGGTCACTGTGTTGGGTTTTTTGATTGTTCTGGAGGGGGATTACACTGAAGGGGAGATGATCGTGGAGAAGCCGACATGGCTCCGTCACGAGGGCCTGCAGATCTTCTCCATCGACATTCAACCGAGCGGCCATCGATTCGCAACAGCAGGAGGGGACCACAAGGTACTCTGTTCTCTTCGTTTATAGTTTTGCTTCCTCGCTTCCGTTACAAAAGGAAGAATTGAACCACAGCAATAATGTAGTTGAACCAGGAGCAGTAATGTAGTAACAGAAAACCCTTCTAGTTTGCTTTCAGTACCAAAAATTTCCAGGATATTCGACTTTTAGAAATCTTTTTTGCAAGCTGAAAAGTTACAATCATCAACCAAAAACTTGCAATCTAAAAGATATACAGATTCTAAGCAACATTTAGGCTACAAATCAAGCCTACAAACTGTGCAGAGTTTCAAGTGGTGTCTGAGTTTCGGACTTGCGACCTTGCTTCTGTGGGGTGGAGTGAAGGGAGTGACCCACTTGGGCAAGAGCCTACCGACATTGTTAGTACAACTCTTAGCTAAAAAAAATGCTCAGAGAGTTTGAATGAGTAGCTTCCTGAGGAAGTCAGAATTTGGTTTTTGACCTTTTTTTGTTGAAAGATGTATATATCTTTACATAGAGTGCACCATGGCTATATGCTGGCTCTTGTGAAAGTTTCCTCACCCCATAGCTGTCAGAGGGTTGCAATGGAATGAGGATGGCAACCCCAAAAACATTTTAAAAATGGCAAAGATGAAAACAAAAACAGATCCCACAGCCATGTCATTTATGCTAGTTGTGTTCCATCGATTGACACATAGGCGTGAGCAAGTTTAAATTAATGAATGTGCAAGGTTGGATTGTGAGCAAGAGGTTGTGCTTAAATGGCAACACCCACGATCTCATTATTGACATCTAGGTAACTAGCCACTAAATCCATATGCTTCTCCGAAAGCTTTGTTTGCATCAAGAAGTACCTGAGGCTTTGATGATTTGTCTTGACCATAAAATCATCCTTAAGCTTGGTAATGCACACATACGAAAGGAACTATCCTTCTTCTGTACTATCAAGACCAATGAGCAATATAGCGAAGAGCTTGGCTGAACCAAACTTCGGTCTAATAGCCTGTCACCTATTTCATTATCTCCTCTTGCTGAGCTCTGAGTACCCTATATGCGGGTCCATTTGGTGGGGGGCTACTCAATACCAAATGAATGTGGTGATTCTCAAGTCTCTCAGGAGGTAACTCTCCTGCAAAACAATCTTTGTATGCATCCAAAAATTTCAGCCTCACTCCTAAGAGTGTGTAACTATACATCATTTTCATGTACAAAAACCAATACGTAGAAACACTCTTTATTAATTTGAACATGAGATACAATTGGGATGGAGTTCCCCTCTTGGCCATCATCAATAACATGCATGCAGCCCTTATGCATAAAAGTAATCCTGTTAGTTTTATACTCCTTGCGTGGGACAATGCGGTGATGTCACGGCTTTCCCAGCAATACATCACATCCCTGCAATGGTACAACCAAGAAATTCTCATGGTCAAGGTACCTATGGATGTGTATGCGTAATTTTCCAAAGATTGGGGTTACTTGCACTTGCTTGCCCACAAAGCGGCCTCTGCCTCTATATGGGGTGCCATAACCCCTACATCAATGTTCAATGCAGATGCCATGTCCACATAAATGAAGTTATTTGTGGCACAACCATGAAACATAAAGAGTACGGGCTGAACCTTGTGCTATCCCCAAGCTTTGCAAACCATCCTCTCTTTGTCTTCTTTTCTTGAATGAACTTGCACATTGGGAGATTTGCCTTTTGTTGCTTCTCATTATCCTAACTCATATGCCTGGGGCGCTCACGAAACATGTGATTTTAGCTACGACATGAGAAGCATTTACCTTCCTTGGCATATTACTCTCTTTGCTCAGAACTTGTGCTTTTCTTGAGAGGCATCCATGCGTTGCCCTTCAACAAAAACTTAAAAGAATGTGAATTGCTAAGGTTATAAAGTCTTAGAGAAATAAACAAAGGTTTAAATGAATACTTACCATGTGTTCACATGCTATGAACCATGTCAGAATACAGGGTATTTGCACGGTTCACGGGTGGGCGTTCCCTGCCTGTGAACCTGACAGACATGTCATAGCAGGCAATCACACGAAAACAAGTCACGTGAAGCAAGCAGAGATGCATGCATATGCATTATGTAATGGATATATCATATATCTTTCGTTTTTGGAACCTATAAATAACAAGTCTTTTCGAGCACGGAATTGGCTCGGTGGGAAGCCTAAACTGAGATCCCTGACAGTGGGTTCCACGTCTTGACCACACTACGGGTGACACAAGGCTTGGCCTCTCGTAGGTGACATGAGTGTTGGCCTCATAGTACGGGTACCTTGAAGCTCCGTGGGCTCTCGTACCTTGGAAGACTACTAGGGCAAAAGGACGAAAGGACTAGATGTACTAGAGATCAAAGCAAAACAACACAGCATGAAATGGGTGAGTGAGTGTATATATGATGGTGAGTGAAAATATGTACAAGAGGTCCTCTGATGTGAGGAGACTCTGTGAAGAAGACCGGTGTAGAAGCAAAGACGATGTCGGAGTTGAAGCACGATCGGTGACGAAGGCTCGCGTCGATGTGAGGCAAAGTGTCATGTGCACAGTGTGTATCTACTGTGTGCTACACGTACGCAAGACTAGCTTCGAGGTTTGGGGAAGCTTGGAGCTAACGGGCGGGCACCCAAGTGTGGACGCCCGATGACCGGCCAAGAGCTTATAAAAGGGTGGCCAAGGTTAGTCATTAGTCATATAGAGTCTCGCAAGATTTGTGAGACTCTATGGTATGAGCCTGGATCTAGTGCAGACGTGCACCTGCTTTACGCAGCCGAGGCTGACAGCAATCTCGAGGCCCGCGAGGGTAGCTTCGTGGCGGTATGGGACGTCGCGAGGTAAAGATTGGTCGGTACGTCAACCTAGTTAGCTCAGCTCATGGCTCGGTGGGGACAACCAAGATTGTGGGCTTGCCCACGGCTGTCATGGTTGGGTGGTCAGTCAGGCTTGCACCCCCTTCTTGTTTATTTGTTTGTTTGCCGGTTTCGAGTCTCGAACCGGGAGCGTTCTACGAGGAGATCCTTCGGGTTTTGACAGTGGTATCAGAGCGTGCCTCGTGAACGAGCAAGTCAGTAGGTAGAGAAGATGAGGTCGAAGAAAGGTACGTGTTCAAGAAGCTTGCTGTTTTGTTTAGGCATGCTGCTGTTTTTTCAGATAGTATGTGTTTTTTCATCAAAGAAACCCGTGATGAGGGTGTAGGTAGATGGTAGGGTTGTTTTTCTTTGCAAGAAGAAGGCTGAAGATGCTTGTGCAATTGCATGAACAAGTCGGGCGAGAAAACAGAAAAAAGAAAGAGCATGTTTGCTTTTGGTTGGACGCGAGAGAGAGCGAGCGAGAGGTGTGAACACTGGGGATCGTTGGCGTGCTGGACGTGGGCTACCGGATGTTGCAGGCGCAAGTATGCAGTCTGGCAGGCGGGAAGGCAGCCGCCCACGCCTACGTAGGCAGGCGCCCACGCCTACGCAGGCAGGCGCCTAGGCCAGGCTGGCAGGCGCCCAAGCCTACAGCTTGTGGCCAGGCCTACGCAGGGGCCACGCCTACGCAGGTAGGATGGCACAGGCGGCCATGGACACGCGGCAGCATACCGGCGGCGGCTCTAATTCCAGGGGGGGGGAAAAAAAGTCCAGAAAAGCATTCGCCGATTTGGGTGCTTTTGGTATTTTAGATTTTTTTTTTTCTAAAAGAGTTTAAAGATCCCTAAGGTTAAAGGTGTTTTTTTTAAAAAGAAAACAGAATATATATATATATATATATATATATATATATATATATATATATATATATAAACAAAAGCAAAAGCTCAAGTTGCTTTTGGGGAAGGTTATATAAACCCCTTAAGTGGGCTTCTTGCCACACATCTCTCGAGTTTTCAAGCTCTCAAGCTCTCAAGTTCCTTAGCACTTTTATTGTGCAAAGATCGAAATTTCTCTCCACTTGCCCTCTTCAAGATGTCGACCCAAGAATCGGAGTTGGAGCCCCTTGTCGAACGCGAAGGCTTGCCGGCTACGGAAGATATCGATGCCAATCTTTTTGACGATTATGTGTCAAAATCTGATTTCCAAGAGTTCAAAGTAGCTCTCGAAGCTTCTTCTTCAGAACGTCAGGCACAAATTGCCGCTCAGATGCAAGCTTTGCAGAACTCCATCTCTCTCTTGACCACTACCCTATCTACTCTTTCGGGTATGGATACCTTGGCCTCTGCTTTAGGCCCCAACATTACTCCAGAACAATTCGGGGGCGAGCAAAAGCAGCGTACCAAGGAGATCGTGGACACTTGGCTACATAAGTGGTAGGTCCATTTTCAGTTTCATCCGTATGATGATGGAAAAAAGATCCAGTTAGCAGAAGGTTTCCTCTCAGGCAAAGCTTTGCTGTGGTGGAAGGAACTCAACTCTAAGCCAACGACTTGGGCACAATTTAAAGACGTCTTCAAGACGGAATTCCTCAAGAAAGAGGATGATTATGATGTTGCCCGGTTTACCGCTTTGACCTTGACCTCGCAGTACCTCACTTATGAGGTCTACCTCCAGAAGTTTAGGGACTTGCAGATGAAAGCTACAAAGATGGATCCCACTACTCTTTTGGGATTCTTCGTAGTAGCCGGTTTACCAGACTCATACCGTTTACAGGTTAAAAATAACAAATGCAAAACATTGGACGAAGCCATTCATTCAGCTCGTATCTATGATGATACAATGGTCTCTTCCAAGTCTAAACCAACTACTGAGCAGGGGAACAAGCATAAAAGAAAGTTCTCCGCACCTATGTCTAACACGACAGAAGGAAAGTCTTCGGACCAACCTTCGAAGAATCCAAGTTTGACTCCAGCGAAGAAGAAACGACTCCTTAAGGCTTTGAAGCTCAAGAAGGAGGGCCGTTGTTTTATCTGCGAAGAAAAAGGACACATGCGTAACGAGTGCACGAAGCAAAAGGGTGCAAAGACCAACGTAGGACCCAAGCCAAAGGCAGCTAACCAGTTGTCTTTGACAGGTATGTCAGTTATTGTACTTTCTCGTCCTAGTGCATGTTCTGATTGTTTGTTCAACTCTAAAGTTTTTGGCTTGCATGATCTTCTCCGAGTTTATGGAGAAGTGAATGGCCATAGAATCCACATTCTTCTAGACCCTGGCAGCTCACACAACTTTGTTAACTATAAACTTGTGTAGAAATTGAGTCTTGATACGACACCCAGCGATCATACCTATGAGGTACGCCTACCTGCGGGAAGGCAAGTATGGGATCGAAAGTTGGAGATGCTACCAATCCGGATTGAGGACTACAAAGATACTCTGGAATGCTATGTCATGCACCTAGAAAATGTAGACTTGTTATTAGGGATTGAGTGGTTTAAGACTCTTCAAGTCCAGATAGATTGGTCTAGTCATATTTTTTCTTTTCAGCATAGGAACACCCAGTATAGTATTTTAGGTGATTGTATACATCCCTCTCAGGGACCTCTTGTAAATACAGTTGATTTTGGAAATATAATGGATTCTTCTTTGTATATCGCTTTCCATTGTGTATTGATTCCACTTTCTTCATTTCTCATACCTACCATGGATGTCGATGAATTAAGCGTATTTGAAAGCAAAGAGTTACAGAAGATACTTGACTCGTTTCAAGATGTATTTCCTAAGAAACTGCCATCGGGTTTACCAGCTGAAAGGGCAATAGATCATCGTATTGACTTGATCCTTGGTGCTTATCCTGTCAGTATTCCACCTTACAGGATGAGCCAAGCTGAAGAAGATGAGTTGGTGAAACAACTCGAAGATTATTTGAGGATGGACCAGATCCGTCCAAGTAAATCACCTTGGGGTGCACCTGTGTTGCTTAGGAGAAAGAAAGACAACACGTGGAGAATGTGTATAGATTACAAGAGATTGAACAAGCTGACAATTAAGAACCGTTATCCTCTTCCTAGATCAGATGACCTGATTGACCGGTTGGCAGGAGCGAAATATTTCACGAAGATAGATTTACGTACTGGCTATCACCAGATACGTATTTATGAAAGGCATGTCGAAAGAATCGCCTTTCGGACTAGGTATGGCCATTACGAGTTTCTCGTATTACCTTTTGGGTTAACCAATGCTCCAGCCACTTTCCAGCAAATGATGAACGATCTTTTTCGTGAACATTTGGGAAAATTTGTGGTGGTGTTCCTGGATGATATTTTGATATATAGTCGTACTCTTGAGGATCATGTTAGACACCTCACGATTGTCTTATCTATTTTAAGTCAGAATCGATTATATGCTAAATTAAGTAAATGTGAGTTTTTTATGATAGAAATCATTTACTTAGGACACAAGATCACTAGAGATGGATTGAGCATTGACAATGACCGAGTTTAGAAGGTTCTGGACTGGCCTATACCGCGAACAGTAAAACAACTTCGTTCTTTTCTCGGTTTTGTTGTTTTTCTTCGGGAATCTGTGCGGGAGTACTCTCAGCTCACACTACCGATGACTGACTTGTTGAAAGGTCGTGGACGTAAGTCAAATCAGCCTATCACTTGGAATAACGATTTGGATATGGCCTTCAGACTTTTGAAAGATTAAGTCAAGGAAGCACCTATCTTAGTATTATCCGTCGGCCTTATGTTCTTGAAATTGATTCCAGTGACTATGCCATCGGGGCTGCTTGATTTCAAGATGGTAGACCTGTTGCTTTTGAAAGTAAAAAGCTAGACGACACTCAATCTCGTTGGCCAACCCTTGAGAAAGAGCTTTATGCTGTGATTCATGCTCTCAAGGTTTGGAGACATTATTTATATGGCTCCAAGTTTGTGGTATTGACTGATCATCAGTCAATCAAGCATGTGTGTGATGCGGATGATTTGAGAGGAAGGAAAGCTCGTTGGGCTGAGTTAATGCAAGATTTTGATTTTGAGATCCGTTATCAGAAAGGGTCCATGAATAGTGTTGCAGATGCGCTTAGTCGAATTAGAGAGGTAAATACTTTGTCGTTCACCGAGATTTCTACTGACTTATTTCAGTCATTGAGAGGGCTTTGCAAGACTGATAGTTATTTTGGTCCATTTTGGCAGAAGATCCAGGATGAGAGCTCATTGATTGACCAAGACTCAATGACTGAGCAATCTACCATTCAGGCTGCAGGAGGCCAGTGGATGATTCGGAATAGTTTACTATTCCGTAATGACAAAATTTGTGTACCACAGATCCCGGACATTCGGTCCAAGATTCTTTAGGAGTGTCACGACACTCCTTTTGTTGGACACCCTGGGGTACACAGGACATTAGCGTTAGTGAAACACACTTTTTATTGGCCAAAGATGAAAGGGTATGCAGAAGATTATGTTCTCAAATGTCAAGTTTGTCAAGCAAATAAAGCTGAACGCTTTAGAGAGGGTGGGTTGTTGCATCCTTTGCAAATCCCAAGTAATAAATGGGAAAGTATTTCCATGGATTTTATTACCGGATTGCCAAGAACGCATCAAGGCCACGATTTTATTTGGGTTGTGGTAGATTGCTTGACAAAAATGGCTAGATTTTTATTGACCCGGAAGACTATTATAGCTACGCAATTAGCACGGCAGTTTATTGAGCAATTGTTTAGATTGTACGGGTTACCGCAGGACATAGTTAGTGATAGGGACTCTAAGTTTACGAGTGATTTTTGGAAACTTGTTTTTGAGAAGTTGGAAACAACTTTGAATTTGAGTTCCTTAGATCATTCTCAATCTGATGGCCAGACTGAAAGAGCGAATCAGATTTTGGAGGATATGCTTCGGGCATATGTATCCAAAAGACAGAGTTCATGGGAGGATTATCTTCCTATGTTAGAATTTGCATATAACAGTACTAAGCATACGAGTACAGGTTTTAGTTCTTTCATGCTTATGTATGGTTTTCAACCTAGATCACCTGTTACAGTAGGATTCTCAGGACTTCAAGAAATCATAGATGTCGAAGACATGACATTTGTTTCACATGAACTTGAAAAGATTCTTGGATTTCGTGAAAGAAGATTGCGTAATACGCTTATCACGGAATACAAGATCAAGTGGAAGGATCGTGTTGAGGAGGACGCTACATGGGAGACATTGACTACTCTCCAGAGAGATTACCCTGGCTTTTTAGTGAGCTCAGGAGTGAGCTCTTAGAGGAAGGGGAGTATGTCATGTGCACAGTGTGTATCTACCGTGTGCTACACGCACGCAAGACTAGCTTCGAGGTTTGGGGAAGCTTGGAGCTAGGCAGGCTGATTGGCAAGCTGAGTTAGGGATAGACTAACGGGTGGGCACCCAAGTATAGACGGGCGGGCGCCCAAGTGTGGACGCCCAATGACCGGCCAAGAGCCTATAAAAGAGTGGCCAAGGTTAGTCATTAGTCATAAAGAATCTCGCGAGATTTGTGAGAGCTCTATGGTCTGGAGCCTGGATCTAGTGCAGACGTGCACCTTCTTTACGCAGCCGAGGTTGACAGCAATCTCGAGGCCCGCGAGGGTAGCTTCGTGGCAGTATGGGACGTCGCGAGGTAGAGATTGGTCGGTACGTCAACCTAGCTAGCTCAGCTCGTGGCTCGGTGGGGACAGCCAAGATTGTGGGCTTGCCCACGGCTGTCATGGTTGGGTGGTGAGTTAGGCCTGCACCCCCTTCTTGTTTATTTGTTTGTTTGCAGGTTTCGAGTCTCGAACCGGGAGCGTTCTACGAGGAGATCCTTTGGGGTTT
This sequence comes from Cibotium barometz, assembly GCF_041138505.1. Classification (NCBI taxonomy): domain Eukaryota; kingdom Viridiplantae; phylum Streptophyta; class Polypodiopsida; order Cyatheales; family Cibotiaceae; genus Cibotium; species Cibotium barometz. The sequence goes on along the minus strand of NC_141108.1, from coordinate 10,853,552 downwards.
TGACACAAAGGCACTCCGAGAGGTGGTTGGTGTCGAAGGCTCGCATCGGTGGATGCAAAGGCACTCCGAGGTGGTAGTGGGCAATGGAAGGTGAAGCTCTGGTGACAAGGGTACTGCGGTACCTGAGGGCGGTGATGAAGAGCAGAGAGGGCTAGTGTCCCGAGTGGTGCAGGCTCTGGTGATGAGGGTGCTACAATACTTGAGTGAAGGTGAGCAGCAGAGGGGGCTGCCATCCTGAGTGGTGTAGGCTCTAGGGTGTTGCAATACCTAAGTGGTCACAGAGGGCTGCCATCTTGATGATGTGAGATGGTGAGCAGAGAGGGCTGCCATCCCGATGATGTGAGATGGTGAGCAGAGAGGGCTGTTGTCCCGAGGTGAACTGTAGAAGAAAAACGCAGATGTGCTGTAGCAGAGAGTGGGCCGCTATCCCAAGTTATGAACTGATGAAGCGAATCTATATATATGAGTTGGGCTGCTGGTCGGCCTAGTAAAGGGGCTGTCAGGCTAGCAACACAAGACATAAAAAACTTAAAAATAACCAAATAAATAAGATAAAAATCCCTCTTTAGGGCTGGAAAAATGCCATTTTCACACACCCCCTCTAAGGCCAAAACAGGGACCATGAGAGAAGATGAAGGATAGCGGGGTCCCATACTGACACTCTGGCAGAAGGAATGTATCCCCCTCTGGAAACAAAGTTTGATAAGATCAGAGAGGGAGATCGTGATGGCAAAGGTGGTGAAGATGAGTAGTAGATGTACATGGGTTGATCGTCTCCCAATGTAAGATTTTGAATAGGGCTCTCCATTGACTGAGAAGTAGTCACAAATACGGAAGCGTGTGCACAGAAAACCTTATCCCATACATAATATCATGGCATAATACAAAGCATTTGACAATACATAATCATACTTTGAAACCACTGAATCAACAATATGCAAACCTGCACAAAACATAGTTGTAGGGGCTGAAGTTGGTGGGCCAGCCCCCCCGAGGTATCTTTACCAACAGAGTGTTCCAGTACAAGAGAACGGGTGCCAGAGAGTAAACACTCTTCAGACTGGCACTAGATACATCCAGAATATCATGAAAACAAATCAAACAATTGTCTGAGACTTACAGTCTCAACCTTCCAAGAGTTCCTCGGGCAGAGCCACACTCTAGTATGTGATCACACCATATTCACAAGGAGTGGGCATTTTTAGAACAGGGAATGTTGGGGATGGCAGCATCTTCCCCTTCCCATTCCCGTCCCTTGTCACTCTATGGTCACAGGAATGGCCATTCTGAGGTCTTTTCCGTCCCCGTTCCCCGTCCCCATTTCGCGTCCCATGTGACTATGGATCACACCCTCTAGCAGTGGTGCTGTCCCGAATAATCAGCCATGAAGACCTTGTCTCTGGCCACCTGAAGGTTCCACCCTTAGAGCCACAGGCTTCATGTAGGTTTAGATACTGCTTGCCTTCGAATCTGTACGAAGAACCTTGCTGTTGTTTGCCTTGAACCCAGAGCCTTTGGAGTATCAAATCTCTGCCTTGAAACCTGCTGTACAACAGTCGTCCAGCCCTGTAGAGAGGCCAGAAGGGGTCACCTGCTTCAAGGGAGAGAAGAATCGCTTTTATTTGTAGCCACTATGTAGGCAAACCATCAGCTATATGGCAGCCGTGCAAGGAATCGGCCAGCCCTCAAGAGCTGTTGTGCATGCCAAACTGACACCTGTGTGAAGCGCAAGGTGTTCCACCTCCAAAAACAGTTGAAAATGGGGGCGCCTAGCTGATTTTGGCTTCCCCCTCCTAGAATACAACTCGTGGATCTATTATGGCTTGATGGGCTGCCCTCCTTGAGTATTGGCCAAGTTTCATTAAAAACTGGTCCACTTGATGTCCGCCCAAACTTAAGTGTATGTGAACATTATATAAATTGTCCGCCCGAATTTAAGTGTATGTGAACACCTGCACTCATAAACCTTAGTATAATAAAATATAAGCTGTAAATTGAGTTTGGGGTCACTTACCACCTGCAAAACACATAAGACCACCGCCTCAGTCCCACATAGGTGCGCACACATGCGTCCATGGGGTTCCAGGCGTCCTCGGAGCCCATGGACAGTCGCAGGCAGAACCAGGCATTGTCGCCAAGATAAGTCATTCATGCATGTCAAAACACACACAAATGCTTTATGCATAATATTTTGGATTCCATCTTCCAATTTATTCATCTTGTACCGAACCTGTCTTGGGCACCGCCCATACAGGTATAAAGAATGCTCACGAGGGTGTCCACCCTACCATGAGACTTCATCAGCATGCCATGAACTCTCACAAGGGTATCTATCCTTCCATGAAGCACTTCCACATGCACTGAACCATGCGAGAAACTCACACCAGGATATCAATCCTTCCATGGAACCTTTCCACATGTAACAAACCATGTGAGGAGCTCACACCAGGATCTCAATCCTTCCATGGAGTCCTTCCACATGTAACAAACCATGCCAGGAGCTCACACTAGGATCTCAATCCTTCCATGGAGTCCTTCCACATGTACTAACCCATGCCTGGAACACACACTAGGGTCTATACCTATCCTTCCATGATGTTCCTCCACATGTGTAAGTTAGAGATATGACATTCTCCTTGGCTTCTAATTAATTGTCCGCAGCTGAAAAGCGGCCAAATAAACCTGTAGAAGATCCCGATAATTCTTGAAGTAGTCTTCATCTACCCATTTCGCATCCAGAGTGGGGTAGTTCTTAAACTTCACAAGGAACCTTCGGACAAGCCTGCCACCAATAGCTCTCTGTTTCTTATGAAACACAATTTGTTCCGGTTCAAGCACTTCTTCAAGCTCATCAATTTCGGCTTGGTCCTCAATAACTGTCTCAAGCGGCTGAGGACCCACATATTTCTTGAGGAGGCTAACATAAAAAGCATTATGTATGTGCCGGTGCTCAAGCAAAGCAAGCATGAAAGCCACCTCATTAATCTGTTCCAACACTTGGAATGGCCCATAGTACGTGGGAGACAACTTTGGGCGCTTGCCTTCCTTGCCAGGTTGCTTCTGAAGGTGTGCCTTCTCAAACTTGAGAAGCACCCAATCACCCTCTTTGAAATCCACTTGTCTGTGATATTTATCTGCAGCTTTCTTATGCTTGTCTTGAGTTCTTTGTATGGCTGGCCGCTGTCCGTACCTGTGAGAAAGCTCTGTCGAGATCTCTAACATACTTATCCGTAGCAAAGATTTCATCCTTCGTGCGAAGGATAGGTGGAAGCACCACCCTGCCATAAACAATCTCAAAGGGTACTTTCCTAGTGGAGGTGTGCACCGTATTATTACAATCAAACTCCACAAGAGGCATGTACTTCTCCCAATCTGATTATCGCTCAACCACATAGCATTTGAGCAAATCATACGCAAACTGCACAAGAGGCTAAGCAAACTCCACAAGAGGCAAGTACTTCTCCATGTACTTCTCCCAATCTGATTATCGCTCAGCCACATAGCATTTGAGCAAATCATAAGCAAACTCCACAAGAGGCAAGTACTTTTTCCAATGTGATTTTCACTCAGCCACATAGCTTTTGAGCAAATCAAGTACAATTGAATTTGCAATTTCACTCTGCCCATCCGTTTGAGGATGATAAGCTGATAAAAAATTCAGCTTTGTGCCCATATTATCAAATAAAGCCCGCCAAAACAAACTTGTGGTTCTCGGATCCCGATCTCCTACAATAGTCTTAGGCATACCATGATGCTTGAAAATCTGGGCCAAGAATCATGTGCTCAGGCTTAATATTCTTTCGCACAGGAATGAAATGAGCCTACTTGCCAAACCTGTCAACGATGGTCCATATGGCATCATTCCTCTACTACGTTTTAGGCAAATCCATAATAAAATCCATGGCTATGGACTCCCATGGCTGATCCGGAATAGGCAACGGTTGAAGCAAACCGGGGGTACCTTATGCCTGTCAAACTTCACTTTTGGGCAAACCATACATCTGCGCACATAAACATCTATGTCTTTGCACATGTTTGGCCAGAAAATTACCTCTCCAAAGGAGCTTGCGTAGTGGCAAGAATTCCTCTATGCCTTGCATACGGCGGTGCATGGCATTTATCCATAACCTTCATTCGTAAATCCTTATGCACACATAAGCGATTTTGCATCATCAAATATACATCCCGTATGCAATAGTTCGGGGCTGAAATGCCCTGCTGTAAATCAGCCCATACAAGCTGAAAATCAACATCCGAATCATACGAATTTTACATATCGGAAAGATTCTAATGATAGGCAACAATGATAGCATGTACTTGTGGTCTTCTAGAAAGAGCATCTGCCACTACATTCTTTTTACAAGGTGTATACAAAATCTGAAAATGAAACATAGAGAGAAAATTTTCCCATCTCATATGCTTCTCTAATAATTTAGTTTGTGTCAAAAAGTACCGCAAACTCTGGTGATTTGTTTTGACAACAAATTCAGCCCCAAGAAGATAATGCTTCCATACAATAAGGGCATGAATCACTGCCAATAATTCTTTTTCATAAACCTGTAAGTGAAGCTCTGCATGTTGAAGACGCCTGTTTTCAAAAGCTATGGCGTGACCTTCCTGATTCAAAACAGCTACAATGCTGTCTCCACATGCATCACATTCAATTGAGAAAGGTTTATGTAAATCCGGAATAATCAATACGGGTCTTGATACGATACAAGCTTTCAACTTATGGAAAGATATACCTCAGTGTGGGCACTGATTCTTTCCCAAAAACCACGGGTCTTCATGCAATAGAGCTGGTATAGGAAGTACAACTCTCCATTTAGCCGGTACAGTAGGTACAATGGTTGGTACAGCGGGTACAGCAGGTACAGTGGTTGGTACAGCCGGTACAATGGGTGGTACAATAAGTACAATAAGTACAAGGATTGGTACAGCCAATACAATGGTTGGTATAGCAAGTACAAAGACTGGTACAACAAGTACAATGGCAAGAAACCATAATAAATGATTAAATACCCTTGCCTTCAGTATTTCTTCGCGATGGAAGCCTCCAAAACAATCCCCAACAGCCGGTATTCTTCATGGGCAGCCTTCAAGTGAGAGAGAAAGAGAGTAGCCATCATTAGGGAAGCCTGTAACGGTGGTAGAGACTAGTGTGTAGCAAGAGAGCCTCTCTTAATGAAGAGAGAGGGCTTCAATCTATAGATTTGGGCCTCCCATGAGCTAAAATGGCAAGAGAAGGCTACAATGACAAGTGGAGAGCCACACAATAGCTGAAGTGACAAGTGTGAGGCCACTTGTCTCACTTTGGTCCACTTTCTTGCCACTTGTTCCAATCTAAAAGATGGGTCCTTCCATAATCTTTGCCTCTAAAAATATCCCAACTAGTAGACATTTTGTCATAGGCACTTTGCCAACTCTTTGGTATCTGCTCAATTCCAGATGTAATGACGCGAACAGAATTTCCATCGGAGTCGGAAATTTTTGGAACTAAGTTACAATTGTCTACTGCATTCCATCCACAGACAGACGGCCAGACATAAATTTATAACTAGTTGGCCTTTGATGTTCTCAAGTCATATTGTCATGACTAGCAGTCCAAATGGGAACATTACCTTCCATTGGTCCAAGCCATCTTGAACGATACTCATTCATCCAATGTCGGACGGACTCCATATGAAGCAGCTTTTGGCCTCCGTCTCTTCTCTTTTGACGAGATTGGTGTCTCCATCTCTAGAGGCTAATAAAATCACAGAAGTATTTTTCGAAATCATTGATTCAGTCAAAAACCGCTTGACCAAAGCACATGAAGCTTATAGCAGACAGGCAAATAAGTCTAGACGAGATGTCCACTTCAAGCAAGGGGATTGGGTTGTCAAAATACGCAGCGGAGATGATAACCAAATCTGAGACCACGAGAGTAAGTAGAGTGCAGAAAAATAGACAGCACAAGAGAAGGAGAGAGAGAGGTGTGTAACTCTTCTCTATACACAAGATCTTGCAATGAAAAGATGATACAATGATGTGGGGGCCATGGGGCCATTATATATGGCCCCATAAATGCAGTCGGCCAGTGGAGAAGCAGGCCACCAGCCTCACGACTGGATCCCTCCAATCGGCGGCTAGCCAAAAAATCCTCCACGACCCCAACAGAACAAGTCGGCCAGCTCTATATGCGTATGAGTGCGGTCGGCCAGCTTGTGTGTGATCCTGCTAGCATAGGGCAGTCACCCACACCATGGAAAAATGGAGAAAAAATACGAGGAGTGAGGAAAAATGAGAAAACACCTATAAAGGGTGGGACACACCCACAATAGAGGCCCTGGTGTCTGATAAAGACATGAGATGGGTCTATCTGCGCATCATGAAACAAAGATTGAAACAAGTGGGTAAACGTTGTCCCAAGCTTTCATTCCTTAGTTTTGGACCTTTCCCAATAGTTAAAAAGTTAAGTGATGTCTCCATGAAGTTGAAATTGCCTAACAGTTGGACGATGCATGATGTTTTTCACGTTTCTTGGCTAAAACCATACGTTGGACCAGAAGTTTTTGATGTTTCAGATGAACAACAACCAGACGTGGTAGACGAAGCCGAAGTCATCGAGTCTGAGCAGATGCTTCTTCATCGTTGGAAGCATGGTTCCGGTCGACGGATACGTCTGTTCTATACGAAGTTCCGAGATCGAGGTACCCACGAAGCCGTTTGGCTAGACGAGGAGTTCTTTCAAGAGTACTCCTAGTTGTTGGTGGACTACTTGGAAACCATGAACCTGCCGCGCCAAGCTAAGCTGGGGGGAATGTCACATGCACTTTGCACTGTAGTGCATGGTGACAAGCTGGCTCATCATCATCAGTGCAACATTGTACAATATTAGTACCTTTTAGGATGATAATTGTCGTACGTCGTGACTCCATTGTAATCCTCAGTCCAAGATAAGTCAGGCACGAGCTACGTAGGTCATTATCAGCCTTAGCGAGTCAGTCAGTCAGTCAAGTCCCTTAACCCACTTGAAGAGATTCATTCATGCATGTAGAGTCAGTAGAAACCTTAGAGTTTGCATTAGAAAGCACTCTGCATATTGCATATCATTCATCCATTGCATATAGATCATTGCAGAAGCCTTGAAATAGCATCTAGTAGCCTTAGAATATTTATTAGTATTTATTTGGCCATCTTCCCATAATTTTCAGCATTTAACAGCATTTATCCATCATATGCAGTCGTTTAGCATTTAATATCCAATTGGCCAGCATTTACTGCCAACCGATCAGCCCTCAGTATAGTATAAATAGGCTTGCTTTGTTCATTCATATCATACCGTCTCAGCAATCAGCCTCAAGCGCTGCATTGTTTTAGTATTCAGCCCATAGACAACATCAGCCTTCAGTGTTTCGGTATTCAGCCGATAGACTACATCAGCTTTCAGCTTTTTGGAGAAGCGTTTCATCCTACAGCCATAGGACAATCAACGCATGAGCATCCAGCCCTTGATCAGCAAAACGCAACAGTCTACAGCATTCAGCGATCAGTAAACCTTGCGTTTTCTGCATACAACCAGTTTTTAGCATTCATTTCTTCATCGTTTTGGTACAGCCAATTGGTGAATGTAAAACTCAGCATTCATATTCATTTACAACATTCATACATAGCCTAGAACAGTCCCAAACAGTCCCTATCTTAGCCTCAGATTTGCAGCCTTCCCTTATTCCATTGGGAAGAGTGCATAGGCTCAAGACTGGACATCATTGGTGCTTCTACGGCCGTGCATAGTTCAGCCCCACTCTTAGTATTCCGAGATCTTGCGTTTGGCTTATCGTCAGTCCACCATCAGTCTCTTCAAAGTAATAAAGCAAATACTATTTTGGTAACGGGATAGGGGGCCCTTCAGTGGGTAATTCAGGACCCCATACGGTGTACAATTTCCATCTCACTCTCTCTCAAATCTCTTAAAGTTTGAAGTCTTAAAGTGGATTGCTAAACTCGTGAAACTCAGGATACAGAAGACGGTGTGAGCATTTGTGTGATAGGATCCTGAATTATGAATACTTACGCTGCATATTATAGCATGAGTGTCATGTTGAGACACATCCTTCTTCATCTCTCCTTTTTCCTGCAAGTAAGACTTGGCCAATTCCCTAGGATTTGGATATCCCAACTGGGCAGTTATGGCTTCGAAAACCTCGCCATTTGTATTGCTCTTTTTCTTAGACTGCAAAACCCTCTGTACATTAGGATCATGCTGTATGGCCCTCAGTGCTGCAGTCTCATGACGATATCGCCTAAGTTGGCATCTTCGAGTTTTCAACTCAGACAATACATCCGTAAGTGGTGCGGCAAGTGGGTTGTTTTGTACATCCTTGGGCACCTCATCCTGCATCTGTTTGTCGGGTGTATTCATCACATGCTCATCATCACTCACATGTTCAACCATGATTGCAGATCAAAATTTCTGCCAACACAGTAATCTTCTGCGCCCGGAACGCTCTATCTGCTACCCTCAACAAGGGGATTTACCACAGACTAGAGAACCCCGGAGCTTTGATACCACTGTCACAAATGTGGAAGCGTGTGCATAGAAAACCTTATCCCATACATAACATCATGGCATAATACATAGCATCTGACAATACATAATCATACTTTGAAACCACTGAATCACACTAGGGGCTGAAGTTCGGCCAGCCCCCTCCCCCCCCTCTTCCCCCCCCCCCGAGGTATCTTTATTACCAACAGAGTGTTCCAGTACAAGAGAACGGGTGCCAGAGAGTATATACTCTTCAGACTGGCACTAGATACATCCAAAACGTGAGACTACAGTATCAGCCTTCCAAGAGTTCCTTGGGTACAGCCACACTCTAGTATGTGATCACACCCTCTAGCAATGGTGCTGTCCCGAATAACCAGCCATGAAAACCTTGGCTCTAGCCACCTGAAGGTTCCACCCTTAGAGCCACAGGCTTCATGTAGGTTTAGATATTGTTTGCCTTCGAATCTACCATGAAGAACGTGGCTGAATTGTTGTTTGCGTTGAACCCAGAGCCTTTGGAGTATCAAATCTCAGCCGTGAAACCTGCTGTACAGCAGTCATCCAGCCTTGTAGAGAAGCGAGAAGGGGTCGCCTGCTTCAAGGCGGGGAGAAGAATCGCTTTTATCTGTGGCCACTATGGAGGGAAACCATCAGATGTATGGTAGCCATGCAAGGAGTCGGCCAGCCCTCGAGCTGTTGTGCATGCCAAACTGACACTTGTGTGAAGCCGAGGGTGTTCCACCTCCAAAAACAGCTGGAAAGGGGGGCGCCTAGCTGATTTTGGCTTCCCCCTCCCAAAATAGCAACTCGTGGATCTATTATGGCTTGATGGGCTGCCCTCCTTGAGTAATGGCCAAGTTTCATTAAAAACTGGTCCACTTGATGTGAACACTTTATAAGCTGTCTGCCCAAACTTAAGTGTATGTGAACACTTTATAATTTGTCCGCCCGAATTTAAGTGTATGTGAACACCTGCACTCATAAACCTTAGTATAATAAAATATAAGCTGTAAATTGAGTTTGGGGTCACTTACCACCTGCAAAACACATAAGACCATTGCCTTGGTCCCAAATAGGTGTGCACACATGCGTCCACGGGGTTCCAGGCGTCCTCGGAGCCCATGGATAGTCACAGGCAGAACTAGGCATTGTCTAGGCAGCCAAGATAAGTCATTCATGCATGTCAAAACACACACAAATGCTTTATGCATAATATTCTGGATTCCATCTCCCAACTTATTCATCTTGTACCGAACCCGTCTTGGGCACCGCCCATACAGGTATAAAGAATGCTCACTAGGGTGTCCACCCTTCCATGAGACTACATCAACATGCCATGAACTGTCACAAGAGTATCTATCTTTCCATGAAGCCCACATGCACTGAGCCATGCTAGGAATTCACACCAGGATATCAATCCTTCCATGGAGCCCTTCCACATGTAACAAACCATGCCAGGAGCTCACCCTAGGATCTCAATCCTTCCATGGAGTCCTTCCATATGTACTGGAACACACACTAGGGTCTATACCTACCCTTCCATGGTGTTCCTCCACGTGTGTAATTCAGAGATATGACAGAAGTGTGGGTAGACGATCCATGCTGTGCGCTCTCGAAGTCTTCAAACCCTTTTCTCAGGATAGCTCTGATACCATGTGAGGGCAAAAGGACGAAAGGACCAGCTGTACGAGAGATCAGAGCAAAACAACACAACATGAAATGGGTGAGTGAGTGTATATATGATGGTGAGTGAAAATATGTACAAGAGGTCCTGATACTCTGTGAAGAAGATTGGTGCAGAAGCAAAGACGATGTTGGAACTGAAGCACAGTCGGTGATGAAGGCTTGCGTTGATGTGAGGCAAAGGCACTTCGAGAGGTGGTCGGTGTCGAATGCTTGTGTCGGTGGATGCAGAGGCACCCCGGCAGTGGAAGGTGAAGTGATGCAGGCTCTGGTGACAAGGGTGCTGCGGTACCTGAGGTGTGATGAAGAGCAGAGAGGGCTGCCGTTCGAGTGGTGTAGGCTTTGGTGACTATGCAATACTTGAGTGAAGGTGAGGAGCAGAGAGGGCTGCCGTCGCGAGTGGTGCAGGCTGTGGTGATGAGGGTGTTGCAATACCTGAGTGGTGCTGAGGAGCAGAGAGGGCTGCCGTCCCGATGATGTGAGATGGTGTGCAGAGGGGGCTGCTGTCCCGAGGTGAACTGTAGAAGAAAAACGCAGATGTGCTGTAGCAGAGAGTGGGCTGCTGTCCCAAGATATGAACTGATGATAAAACGCTGATGTGCTGTACTGTAGCAGAGATTGGGCTGCTGTCCCAAGGTATGAGCTGATGTAAAACACTGAAGTGCTCTACTGTAGCATAGCAGAGTGGGCTGCTGTCCCAAGGTGTGAGCTGATGTAAAATGCTGAAGTGCTCTACTATAGCAGAGAGGGCTGATGTCCCAAGATATGAGCTGATGTAAAACGCTGAAGTGCTCTACTGTAGCAGAGAGAGCTGCTGTCCCAAGATATGCTGCAAGAGAAACACTGGTGCTGAATGGCAAAGATGATGATCTGATGTAGTGCAGGCGCCGGCAGCAGCAGCAGCAGCAGCAGCAGCAGCAGCAGGTGTATGATGTGGTGGTGACTGATGTGATCACCAATGTGGTACAACTGCTGAATGATGAAGTGAATCTATATATATGAGGTGGGCTGCTGGTTGGCCCAGTAAAGGGGCTGTTGGCCAGTGGCACAAGACATAAAAAACCAAGAAATAACCAAATAAATAAGATAAAAACCCCTTTTTAGGGCTGGAAAAATGCCATTTTCACACACTGGCCACCCACTTTCTGTATTTAATCCTTTTTCTACTTCGACTAGATTCATAGGCTCAGCCTAGTCCCATCCAATCCTATGTGTCTAGCCTTCTGTCCACCACTGGACCTATGGAGCCGCCAGTATGAACTCATATCTCCATGATTGAAATTACCACTTTATTCACACTGGATGGTAATTGAGGACTTGGGGCTTACAACATGTTCATTGCACATCCCAAAAGCTAACTTGATGGTGTTACTCTATTGAACATGTCCTTGTGGCACCCTAGTACAATGGGTGCACATGTCAGCTATTAACCTTAGGAGGATAGGACATGCTGTTTATGAGTTTAAGGTGATTACAATTAGGGGTTTTGTTGTTAAACTCTTTCAATCTTTCAGGCATCAAGTGTATGTGTCTGTGATCGATGAATATATTTAGACACATGGTACGCAGGTTGATGCTTATGCATATCCTGTTTTTTTTCATGCTTTTATGGCTTATATGCTTCGCTGTGATCTATGTATATGCTCACGCCATGTTGGTGACACTTTTGAGCTTTTTGGACTTAAGGTACGGATTTGGGACATGAAATATCTCTCACATACAGAGGCAGATGGAGACCCAACTGCTTCAAAATTATTGGCTACTCTTCGTGACCACTTTGGATCAGTCAATTGTGTCCGATGGGCGAAGCAAGGTCGTCTCATAGCCTCAGGATCTGATGATCAGATAGTGCTGATCCATGAAAGGAGGCCAGGTTCTGGCACAACTGAGTTTGGAAGTGGGGAGCCTCCGGATGTTGAGAATTGGAAGGTCTTAATGACCTTAAGAGGGCACACTGCAGATGTGGTAAAGTAGATCATTCTCTTCCTTCTGGCCTTCTCTGCATATTTTACCTCTTGTTTGTTATTTGTGTGGTAGATGCACACTAGCACACACATAGATACAGCCTACACTCATTTATATGTACACACAAATTCATATGTATGCACAATACACTAGTTCATATGTCTGCACATACATGCGTGCATATGTACACACACACACACACACACACACACACACACACACACACACACACTCTTACACTTTTTTTTTTTTGTAATACGTTATATCACTCGTGTAACTTACCTCATGTTTTCTGTATTTTGATTGTGGTTTTTCTCCTCCACTTAGAGGTTTCCCACTCTCCCCCCCCATATATACCCTTGCATCATACATACATCATGTATGTATGTATATTTTGCAAGGCATGAAAGTGTCAAGTTATAGGCTGACTGCCCTCTCGGCTTTTTGTGTGTAAATTGAAGTAGGTGGATCTTGGTTGGTGTTCGGATGATTCCTTACTTGCTAGCTGTAGTCTGGATAATACCATACATATCTGGAATATGTCAAATGGTTCGCATATTGCTGTGCTGAAAGGTCATGCCAGCCTTGTCAAGGGTGTTGCTTGGGATCCAGTTGGCTCTTTCGTAGCTAGTCAGTCAGATGATAAGACGGTCATTATTTGGCGGACTAGTGATTGGAGTCTTGCACAAAGAATCGAAGGACATTGGGAAAAAACTGTAAGTGCTTTTTCTCATATCCTTAGCAGAATTGATTTTTGATTTACTTATAATTATGAGTTTTCTAAAGGGATTTTGGAGGGAAATTACCCTTAATTACTTAAGAAATTTCAAGGGTAAACAAAGCAAATACCTTAGTTTTTAGTGTGTTTTTGGATTTGCTTTCTTCTGTAACTCAATTCTATGTGCCTATGTGGGCTCTATGTTGACAGGTGGGTTCTACCTTTTTTAGGCGGCTTGACTGGTCTCCTTGTGGGCATTTCATAACTACCACTAATGGCTTCCAGAAGCCAAGGCACTCTGCCCCTGTATTAGAACGGGGTGATTGGACGGCTAGTTATGACTTTTTGGGACATAATGCGCCTATTGTTGCAGTGCGGTTCAACAATTCTTTGTTTCGGAAACAGCCTCAAATGGGTGGATCAGATACAGAGAATGGAAGTGCGGGGCCTGGCGGTCAGGCTGGTCTAGCCAATGGCATTGTGAAGTCCACTGCTAAAGATACGTTGCCCTATAATGTGATTGCAATGGGGAGCCAGGATTGCTCTATCACTGTCTGGACGACCACTAGTGCTCGACCAGTGTTTGTTGGGAAGCATTTCTTCACCCAAAGTGTGGTTGATTTATCATGGTGTGTATGTCCGTGATATCTCTCACTTTTGATCATATGGCATGGCATTTCTTTGTTTCTTGGGAACTGAAAAAACTATGGTTTTTGCACTGTAATTTTGCAACTTTTATGGTGGTGGCGGGTACAGGAGTCCAGATGGTTACTCTCTCTTCTGTTGCTCGCTTGATGGTTCGGTGGCTGCTTTTCATTTTGAGGTCAAGGAGCTGGGCTACAAATTCTCAGACAGTGAGATGGAAGACCTAAAGAAGAATCGGTATGGAGACACCCGGGGTCGGCAAACAACATTGGCGGAATCCCCAGCTCAGTTATTGCTGGAGTCTCTAGCAGCTAAGCAGTGGGGGGGTGGGGAAAGCCAGTCAAATAATCAAGTTCGGTCTGACCCAGTTGTGGTTCCAAATAATGCAGACCCCATCAGGCCTCATGCTGCTGCCGCTGATGTGGCACCTGGACAAGGTCTAAGCATAGGGAATGGTGTGCCTGTAACTGCACCTCCGAAAGAAAGCCAGCCAAGGATCTCCAGTCCTGTCAAGCAACGGGAATATAGAAGACCTGATGGGCGTAGACGGATCATCCCGGAGCCAGTAGGTCCTCAAATCAGGGATGAGAGGATGGCAATGAATGGTTTGCATTTGGCTCCGTCTGCCACCTCAGGTCAAAAACGAGATTCAAGTGCCTTGGATAATGTAGACACATTGACAACAGTAAAGGATGGTAGAAAGGAACCCCTACCCAAAGGCGGTAATGACACAGCTGGAAATCACCAGATTGGTAGTACTGCAAGAGCGAGCAGTGCTACCAATTCTATTGTTCTAGAAGCAGGACTTTGTTCAACTGATGCTGTCCAGATAGGTCTAGGGCTCACCTCTGTGCAAAGAGAGGTAGTTGTAAACGCAGATAGTCAGACCAATAAAGGTGTGCTTTCGATAACTGTCTCCAGCAAGGAGGATGCTGATCTTGGCTTGCCAATTAGCTTCGAAGCAAGGCCTGTCTCTGGTGGATTAGCTGGCAGCAATAGATTGGACGTGCAAGAAACTGAGGTGGTCTGCTCCAAAGGTGGTGAGGTGCAGTGGCGGGATAGACTGGCAGGGAAGGCCACTGTTACTGCAGGTAACTCAAATATGTGGGCCGTAGGTTGCGATGACGGAACTTTACAGGTTAGTTATTGTCTTACCTTACCTTTAAACATCAAATATCCTTGCTAAGTTGGATTAAGGGTCATTTAAACCTTGGATATAGGTTTACACAAAGGCAGGAAGGAGGGCTATGCCAAGTATGATGGTAGGGTCTGCACCAGTGTTTTTGGACTGCAGTGAAGGCTCAAAGCTGCTGTTATTAACACGATATGGGGCATTATACATGTGGGAATGTGGGAGATCACGATGCTTATTAAAGGAGTCGGTTCTGCCTCTTCTAGCAGTGGCTAATGTTTCATCTGATAAAGGTAAATTTGTTGTCTTTGGCTGCTATTGTTTTTTGACATTTAGCTGGCACAGAGACCTTAGGGGACGGCTTGTCAATTTAACAGGCACCATGAAGGTTGTGTCAGCTAGAATCTCAAGATCTGGAGCCCCTTTAGTTGTTCTTGCCAACCGACATGCTTTCCTTTTTCATATGGATATGCGATGCTGGCAACGTGTAGTGGATGATCAATTTCATGCATCAAGTTTTTTCAGCTCACTGCATGGTACCTCTCCAGCCGGAGACAGTGAACTCGCCTCACTTCAAGCCGCAGCCACTGATGCATCTATGCGCAATCATAAGTGGAACAGGTAAACTCCAACCACCTTTGAGTATACAGTCCTCTGGCTTTCTGTTTATGATGGATTTTGTTAGGTGTTATATATCTGGAGTGCTGGCGAAGCAGTTTATGGCGTATGCTTGGGGCTTCTAATTGAAAAATTATGGGTTCAACTTCCATTTTCTGTGCTTGGGTGCCATCATTTGCATCATATGTGGTCTGTTGGCGTGACTATGATGTCAAGACGACTCATCATCATCATCTTCTCTGTGTTATTTAGATGCCATACATTCGACTTTGTTGGTAATTAGTAGCCATGATAGCTGCATTTTCCATGTCAATAAGTTGTTAAGCATGCCGCTGTTTTACTGTATTTGAATGCTACAATCATTATCAGCTGGTTGCCCAAGGAGCAAAAGCTGGGTACCATTGATTGTGACTGCCCTGGAGAATTTTACGGCTTCACAGTTCAGGTGGTAGCTGTGAGGGGAGCCACTGAAGAAGGTGATCTGGTACTTGTGTGGTTGCATGCTTGAGGGAACACATTCATGTTGATATCCAGGATATGGAGCTCAAGCTATGGAGGGTGGAAGATTTCCGTGATGTGAGTGTAGGAGAGATGAGGGTTCAAGGATAGAGGAAGTTCAATCCATGACAATGGTGAAGAGAGAGAAAGAAAGAAAGATGTATTAAGGGTCTACTAAAGACCCAATGGGCCTATGAGACCAAAGTGATACAATAATGTCCATGGCATATCTCATCATGGAATGGAAAATAAAATAGAAAGAAAACATAAACATAGCTATCTCATTTGGGTGATACAAAACTGTCCATGGAATACTAAGAACATAGAAACATGAGAGCAACATTAGCTCCGAGTAGATGGTATACCACTCTCCAAAATATCAAGCATGGGGCTAATGAGTGTGGCTGAGAGGTGTCCTTTAGCTATGTCACATGGAAAGGTAGCTTGATGGCGGTGGAGCGTGTCCTGGATCTGGAGCTGATGAGGTGATCGTGGTTGACGGCGGGGGGGCCGGGGGCATCGGGCTTGCTGGAGTGCGGAGGCTCAGTCCGAGGTAACTCCTCTCGGGCGAGGTAGGTCTGGAGTAGCTTGTGGAGGGTCCACAAGATCCACTATGTCGGTGTCCTCCACCTCCTGGGTCTGGAAGAAACTGGTGATGGTTGGCTGGCGAGGGAGGGGGCGGGGTGGCTGGGGCCGAAGCTCTCTCAAGGTGTCCCTGTGTCTGCGGAGCTCAAGCAGGAAGAGGCCTAGGCAACGCTGGTCTTGGAAGTCAATGATCTTGGAGAGAGGATCAAATCCCTCACGAAATAGACAATGAAACCTCCCGCGGATGTCATAGTATACTAAGCAGCGGCATATGTAATGCTCCTCCGTCTCAACCTCTGTGGGGCATAATCGGCAGATCCACTCCTCTCTAGGTCTCCGTATGAGCTTCCCGGCTCTGAAGATGTGCTTAGCTCTACCTGTCTATACTCTGAGGCGGTGGGATGAAACCCGTATTTGGCCAATCGCAATCCTCATGGCATGGGACATGTGAACACTCAAGTACCCTGGTGCTGGATGAATCCATCCTCAGTGAGTGTGAGGAAGTGATCTCTGGAGAAGTGCATCTTCGTGGGGAGCTCTGGAGGTGTGATCCATGTGCAATGGGTGTAGAGGCTTAGAAGATCTAATTGGATAACCCGGTTGGTATCCTTGTGAGAGAGCTTGAGAAAAGGGGAGTCCAAACTTTACTGAAGGGGGGCTAGGCGGTCCATGCGGAGCCCATATACTGAGAACCAAGTAGAAACCAGTGCATACCATACTCCAGAGTGGCCCTCAAGTGCTAGCTATCTTGAGGACTCTAGGGCAAGCCTCGAGTACCTGTGGGGATCCATGTGATTGATGCGATGGAGGTATGTGATTGTCTGGAAGGGTGCATCCACTGCCATCGGGGCTGCATCAAACTTTGCCTGGATAATCTAGTGTGGGACTGATGGTTTGTTGCGGATCATACGGGAGAACATCATGACTTGAGGCCTCTCAACCCGTTGCCAATCCTCATCGGATAAATCTGGCCCTAGAAGGCTACTCGATACATCAAGGCTGGTGTGACGAGGGTGTCAAAAAGCCAGCCCTTCGTCCTGGGCTCGTGGAAATGTGCTTGGAAGCACTGCCACTCAAGTAAGCTCAAGGTTGCATATCCTCGTGTCACTCTGGCATGTGTTTCGGGAAGCATGGTGAAGCGTGGGCCAGTGAAAGTGACACCAAGGTAGACATAGGATGAGACAATCTCCACAGCATCCCCTCTATATGTGAAGTTCAATCTGGATGTGAAGGGGCAAGAGGTATTGAAGACCATTACCTTGGTTTCACCAAGGTTAACAAAGAGGTCCCGCTGAGTGCAAAAGTCCTGTAAGGCATCCAACTGTCTCTGACAACTTGGCATCCCAAATATCTAGTAGTACATCCTCTGCTGATCCAAGTAAAACCAAGCTCTGCACCCCAATCAACTCTCGGTGAATCACTAACCCAAAAACCAACAGATTTGTGCCAATTAATGAGTGCCCCTGCTGCCAAACAGAAGTCCTCTAGTGCCACCCGGAAGGAACATAAGCACATATGTGAAGCCTCCAAAAACAGGGCTGTGTCATCAGCTAACTCAGAGTCAACCAACTCCTCATGACTACGAAGAGGCAACCTCAATCCTGAAATACCAGTAGTGGAGCGGAGAAAGATGCTCATGGCCTCTGCAACTATGATATATAATAAAGGGGCTAATGGGTAGCCCTGTCGTACTGAGCGAGAAATCTGAAACCGCTCTCCTCTATCACCGCAAGCAAGAACTCTACTATGGGCATCACGATACATGCATGAAACTCCCTTGATCCATCTCTGAGAGAAGCCCATATGACTAAGAGTACCCTCAAGAAAGTCCCAATCCACTCTATCATAGGCCTTCTCAAAATCCAAGAGCAGAATGGCTAAGGGCTGATTGCTCGCTTTAGCCCATTCGACGGCCTCCCAAAATGAGAAAATGTTATCAAACATGCTCCTGCCGTGTAAGAATCCATTCTGGGTATCATGAATAACATCCTGCAAAATTGGCTGCAATCTGATGCTCACTGCCTTAGCAAGAATCTTATAGGCAGTCCCAAGTAAGGTGATAGGTCTCCACTGGCCAATCAATGTCTTATCCCCGCTCTTAGGAATAAGATAAATAAGCCCCTTAGTGAGAGAAGAAGGCATAGAACCTGTGTCCCACATCTCCTCCAAAGCCGATGTTATCTCAGCTCCAATCTCATCCCAAAAAGTAGTGAAAAAAACAGGGGAGAGGCCATCCTCCCCTGGACACTTACCATGAGGTAAGGCATGAAGAGCATGACTGAACTCCTGCATAGAAAAAGGGGCATCCAGAGTGGCACACATCTCCTCGGTGATCAAATGTGGCAATGCGTTCCAAACCTTCCTCTGTGCCCTGTGTCTCAGATCAGAATGCGGCTCAGCACTAAGAAGCTGGCAATAGAAATCGGTGGCTATCTGTCTAACCATGAGAGGATGTGAGTGAAGAGTGCCATGTGAATCCTGCAACTGCCTGACACTATCTCTGGCCTGAGATGGGCCGTGAGAAGTAAAGAAATGTTTGTTACATCTGCCACCCATCTGTGTCCAAAAGGATTCCTGGACATGGAAACGATACTCCGGGTGCTGCTCAAGAGAGTGATGAAGTTCTGCTCTAATAGTACATAAAGAATCTGCAACCCATTGAGCATGAGGATGTTTCTCGTGCTCTTTCTGCAAGGCAGCCGATCTACGTCTAATAGCCCTTTCTAAGTCCAAGACCTCTTGCCTCTTAGACAGGGCACATGTGTGATAAAAGTCACTAATATCACAGAGAGCAGAGGCTAGGCTTTGAGAGGCCTGCACGAAGTCATGAGATCTCCAAATATCAAGCATATGACGCCATAGTTCTGCATCTGAAAACAAATGATCAGGGATGCGTACATGGGGTGCTGATCCATGGTAATGCGGATCTCTAATACATAAAACCACTGGGCAATGATCCGATTTGGAGGTGCCTGTAGCAATCAAAGTATGTCCACCTCTGTCAAGCACCCAATCATCCACATAAAATCTATCTAACCGTGCATAGATACATCCTACATCTCTTCTCCTGTTAGACCATGAATAAAGAAGAGTGGATGGACTCCTCAAAATGTCATCCTCATGCCAACAATCTCTACCATGAATGGAGAGTATAAACCTCTCCCAAGACGCTCTTTCAAGAGGATGCACCAAGCCCTCATGTCCACCTCTTTTATCCGTTGGCATCTCAACCATGTTAAAAATCCCCACCAATAATCCAATGGTCGGCAAGAGGCATCAATGTAGTGAGAGATTTCCAAAAGGCAATCCCCTCACCTCTATGGTTAGGAGCATAGAGATTGAGAATACCAATGTGTGTAGTACCCTGCATAAGAAGGATCCACTGCGCTCTCGCAGGCAAAATGACACCATGTCCAATGATGCAAGGCAAGATCAAAGTTGAAATAGAGATACAAACACCACCCTTGGTACCGACAGCCGGTGACCAAAAGGTGTGTCCCAAGAGAAGCTTGCCTGATCTCCCACACTGACTAGCATCCAGTTTATGCTCTTGCAAGAGCAGTATATCCATAGGTCCACCTGTGAGACTGCACAATGAAGCTGGGTTTTTACAATTTGTTTCCGTCGACGTGGACAAAAACCCCCAAGACCCTGAATGTTCCAAGAGACAATCCTCATAAAGACTTAGAGTAGGAACGACTAGATCTCGTGGTCGACGAAGGACCCCCTTTAGAGGCGGAAGTACGTCTCGCATAGGTAAGGGAGGGAAAATCTGACGATGTAAACCTTACCTCTCTCTCCCACTCCGGGGAAAAGCCAGGGCTAGTCCTCAGAATTGGAGAGGTACCATGACAATGCGAATGTGCAACATCATCCTCAAGGGTGCAATCATCCTGTAACTGTAATGCAGCATCCTCCTGTGAGGGATCCAGATCATGTGCCTGCAAGGCCTCATCCTCCAGGGTGCTCCACAAGGAGTGTGGGTGAAGGGGCATGTACGGGGGTCCGAGGGTGCCTGCCATCCCTAACCACAACCCAACGCTGTGTGGTCTGCTGTGTCAAAGGAGCAGCTAGAGTCTCGGCATCTGCAGAAGGCCTCTGATGGGCAGGACCACGCCGCCTCCTAGCATGGCCCCTCGATCTAGGACAATCTCTAGCAATGTGACCCTGTCTCGACGACAAATCCGACACTGGGGTGGGAACCATAAACTCTCGCAACAAGGGTAGTCTGGACCTCAAGGTCAATGCCGTGCTGAAGAGAGGTGAGCTCGTCTTGTGAAAAATTGATGATTCTCCCGGCCAGTGGGGGTGATGAGCGATTGGCTGCGGCAGAAAAAGCCATAAGACCAATCAAGAAAAGTGGGCCTCCGACTTGAATCCAAATAAAATAGCTGCTGGGAAAACGGGAGGAGAGGAAGGGGGGCAAAGGCGGGGAGCAGCTGGGGAAGCAAAGGCAAAGGGGCAGGTGGGGGCAGCAGAGGGGTAGGCGGGGACTGAAGAAGGCAGGGGGCGGGCAGCAAAGGGGAGGCGGGGCAGCAAAAGGGGGCAGGCGAAGGCAGGCGGGGGGCAGCAGAGGGGCTGACGGGGGCAGCTGAAGGGCAGGCGGGGCAGCAAAAGGGGGGCTGGTGGGGGCAGCAAAAGGGGCAGGCGAAGGCAGGCGGTGGGCAGCAGAGGGGCTAGCGGGGGTAGCTGAAGGGCAGGCGGGGACTGAAAAGCTAGCGAAGGGCAGAAGTTGGGCAGGTGAAGGGGGGTGCGAAGGCAGCAGATGGGCAGGCGAAGGCAGCAGCGGTAGGCGGGAGCAGCAAAGAAATAGGCGGAGGCAACAGAGGGCAGGCGGGGGCAGCAGCGCAGGTTCACGACACTTCAGCACACGTAGAGGACTCCCAGTCTCGAGGGCAGCTGTTTTCACCCCAATAGTGCTGGAAATCTCCTGTGATGTACCTCTTGGGGCTCTCACTTGTCCGATGACGAACTCATAGAGGGCGATGATGCTCCAAACCATGTCAAATGGGACTCCTATCTCCTGTAGACTGTGTAGGAGGCGGGCTCGGGGCATAGTATCAAAAGCTTTGCGGAAATCCACAAAGCAACAGCAAATCCTTTGATGATGTGCTCTACCCTTCTCGATGATGGCACAGAGGGTGAAGATGTGGTCAAGGGTAGAGTAGCTCCTCTGAAAGCTAGCCTGTCATGAGGCTCTGCATCCTTGGCTCTCTGCGAATGAACTGAGCTCCGCCTCTAGCATTGATCTAGAGAGTTTGGCCAATGTGTGGCCAATCATGATCGTCCTATAACTATTAGGATCAAGTGGATCTGCAGCTTTGAGGATGGGGGTGATGGTGTTGGTGGACCAAGAGGGTGGAAATCCTTCACAAAGGGCTCTATTGAACATGTAGGCTTGTAGGGGCGCCAAGGTATCATCGGCATGCGAGATATACTCGGCAGTGAGTCCTTCATGATCCTGGGCTCGCCCATTGCGTAGTCTACGAATGGCCTTGAGGACCGTGTCCTTTGTGAAGAAGGTGGAGGTGGTGGGACAAGGATCGGGTGGTGGGAGAGAGGGAGAGAGAGAGAGAGAGAGAGGGATGTGATAGATCACAAGAGAGATGTTGCACAACTCAAATGATATTCTTATTGTAATAAGAACCTCCCAAGTATATGCTTTTAGAGGCATAAGCCTTATCTTTTGACCTAGACCTTAATGAGGGTGTTTCTCATACCATGCTTTGGGAGCTTGCTTAAGGACATATAATTGTTTTCTTAACGTGCATACTTTATAATCTTGTCCCTTCTCAATAAAACCATGAGGCTGAGATACATAAACCCTCTCATGCAAGTCACCATTCAAGAAGGCAATCTTGATATCCAACTGATGTACATTCCAACCATGATGTGCTGCCCCAATGCAATAATATACCTGATCGTAGTCATACGATCAGGTATATTATGTGTTGCCCCAATGCAATAATATACCTGATTGTAGTCATACGAGACGTGGGTGCAAAAGTCTCATCATAATCTATGTCCTTCTCTTGAGTATAATTGTTTGCAACAAGCCTTGTCTTGTATAGCGATCAACGCTACCATCAGCTTTACGCTTAATATTATAAACTATTTTTGTACCAATGGCCTTTTTACCATAAGGTGAATTTGCTAAATACCAAGTGTCATTTTTGAGGATTGAGTCGTACTCATCTTGCACGGTTTGCATCCAATGATCATTTTCTTGTGCTTCCTCAAAGGAAACAGGTTCCTCTTCATTGCATATATTAGCTCAATGAATGTATGATCTACAAAAGAATAAGGCATATAATGAGAACTTGCACATGTCTTGTATCTAGAGTAGGTGTTATGGCATGTTTCCTTTGTCAGTTGGATGTGTCTTGGTTTTGCATCATTACATTTTGTATCCTTATAGCATCGTCTGCTTGCATGAGTGGTATATGTGTTTGAGCTCAAGCCATGATGACAGTTCTTCCAGGAGTTTCTTGATGTGGCCTCTTAACTAAAAAACATGAGGCAAATTCTAACCTTTAACCATGCAGTGTGCCATTTCCATTCTTTCTCTCAGCCATACCATTTTATTGAGGTGTATAAGGTACTGTGCATTGGTGTTTTATGTCTCTTTCAGCCATATATAGATGAAACTCTTTGGACATATACTTTCCCTCTCGATATGTACGTAGGGTGCCAACTTTACATGCAGACACATTTTCAGCAATAGAAACAAAGTGTCTAAAGCATGTAAAAACCTCTGACTTTGCCTTCAATGAATACACCCAGATGTGCTTGCAATAGTCGTCAATAAAAGTCACAAAGTAGAGATATCCCTCGGTCGATGGTGTCCTCATGGAACCACATATATCACCATGTAGAAGTTGTAATTTTTGGACAGCCCTAACTGATCCATCTTTCAAGAATGATGCTCGTTGCATCTTGCCCAAAATGCATCCCTCATATATATGTTTGATAGGAGCCTCAAGCTTTGGCAACTCTGACACTATCTCTTGCCTTTTAAGGCTCAACAACAAATTACCGAAATTCAAGTGATCAAAGTGGGCATGCCATAGCAGTGCATCACTCATAGCACGTGTGGCAGTAAACTGAACAAGAATTATGTGCCAATCTCTCATACCTGTCCAACCTGTAAAGTCCATGGCTTAGAGTACGGGATGCCACAATGATGTCTCCATTACTCCGGCGGTCATGAACTGTACACTTGTTATCAACAAAAGTGATCGCTAGGCCTTCCCTACCAATGGAAGAGATTGACAGCAAGTTCTTTTTAATGCCTTGCACAAATAAGACTTTTGAGAGAGTGATTATCCCACCATTTGTAGCGGTGAGTGAGAACAACCTTACCAACTCCTTTTACTGGATACGAGGAGTTTTTTGCAAATGTGATGTTCCTCCTTGAGGACTAGACTCAAGTGAGGAAAATAAATCACGCTGAGAAGTAATGTGCTTGGTAGCACCACTATCGAAGTACCAGACATACTGATCTGTCACTGCCATGCATACATCATGGATAGAAGGATCATAATTGTAGTGCACAATGAATGTCTTATTATCTTGTGCATAGTTTGACTCCTTTTTTCCAGCACTTGGTGCTGATGCATCAGGCACAACCATGAAGGGTAAACCCGATGCCCTTACTTTTGATGAGTTGGTTGCCGTGCTCTCGCAAGGAGAACAATCTCGGCAAAACCAAACTAGTATGTGTGTGGGAGATCAAGCATTTGCTTCCAGTCAAAAAGGTAAAGACAAAGCCTTTTCTGAGGGCAGCTATAAGCCAAAGGCTGAATCAACCTAGTCTTCTGGAAAGGATGTCGAGAAGGGGAGTGATAAGCCTAAGGAAGCCATGTCATTACATCAATGAATGCAAAAAAAACTAGAGAAGGAGAAGAAGAAAGAGGCACACAGCTCAGATATGTTTACTTCAGGATATCCCCTGATTATGATACACCCCACCTCCGCTGAGTATTAACACCAACCTGTGAGATTATTGCTAGTATCGCGGTGGCATGGCATATCTGGAAGACCAGATGCTTGAGGGTATTCACACCGAGTGTATTTGCAGTATATGGAGTGACATTGTTCACACTCTTTTGGCCACATGGGCTCGCATACAGGGATCTTCTAGAGCTGCACAAGCAAAATGCAGCAGATTTATGAGAGAGTGGAACCATGGTATTTTCTTCTCCTCCACTCCTATGGGGATTTTATGGCGGCATAGTGTCCCCTATTGGTTTATATCTCCCTTTGTATGATTTTATTTTACTTAATAGAAGTCTCTTTTCTGAAAAAAAACCTTGATTGTGTTTGGTCAGGTTGGGGTGGTTCTTTGACTTTCACACACTGAAAAGAAGCCCTTGAACTTGATTGTAAAGATTTTGTTTTTATTCTTCTTTGGCAATATTCTATTGCCAAAAGGTGGGTGGGTGGGTCGGTCGGGGGAAGGGACCACGTGGACAACTTGAATGGGGAACACAATTTCTCTATAGTGGCCTTCTATTGGAAGGTGCGGGGTCAAGGGGCTGATGCCCAAGGCAGCCTTCTACTCGTGGACGTAATAAATTCTCAATTGTGCTTCCATCCTCATTTGTATGATCACGGCTTTGTCTGCTGCAAATGCATTTCTTCTGCTTTTCCAAGTGATTTCAAGAACATTGAATATTTCGACGTTTCAAGAGTTGAACAAGCCTCTCCTCTTACTAAGGCGATCCTGCCAATAAGCCGATTCACTTTTGGATGTGTAGCAGGGTCATGATTGAAGACAAGAGCACTACCCGGGCCCATCTAGAGTCGCAAATGGCCTCTGCAGTTGCACTGAAGTCTCCACAAGATTATCAAAATTTTTTGCTGGCATATGCCAGGGTTCTTGCAAGGTAATGGATTTAGATCATTCGTTGATATCATATTGCAGGGGAGCATTTTATGCCATGGGTATGTGTTTGTATTGAAACTAAGTTCTCCTTGGCACCCCTAGATGTTCTTTACTTCACAGTGAAGCTGTCATTTATTTACATTTTTTTTGATGCTCTCATTGCAGGGAGGCAGATGAGGTTCGGCTAAGAGAGCTTTGTATGGAGCTTCTGGGTCCTCCTTTTCCCATTGAGATAGGTTTGGATGGAAGCAATGTGTCGTCGAAAAATGTGGACAACTGGGAACCAAATATATTGGTAAGATCCCCTCGCTAACTGAATGTAACTCCAATTGCCTGGCCAGCTATATGGTGTGTGTGCGTTTGTGCCCTCACCTGTGAAAAACTGATAGAAACTCAGTATGGTGGTTTATCTTTGTCCTTATGCATGAACATGCAACTACTCTTGGGAGGTGAGGGGGGATGTCATAGTATGTAGTCTATGCGATGCCATGGATGATGAAGTTTGATGATTTGATACTTAGAGAGTAGGTTCTCATGTTACTCTTTGGATTTCGTTAAATTTGGGAAAGAACTTGAATTTTCCACTGCTATATATATATATATCGCAGACTCCTTTACTAAGCTTAAGGACAGTCTACAATCATTACCCGTCTGTTCATCCCCATGTGTTAAACTTTTGATTTTGGCCATGTTATTCAAACTTATCCTTTGCAGGGATTAAAGAAGCAGGAGCTGCTCAAGTCACAAGTACTACCTGCAATGGCTTCTAACAGAAGCATTCAGCGTTTATTAAATGAAGTGATGGATCTGCTATCTGAGCAAGAAGCCCGGCAACAGCACTTGAAATATTGAAATTCCTGATGTTGGCAGGAAACAACTCAAGTTGTGAAACATGGCTGCTGGTGTGGTTCAATTTGTCAACCGTTTTGGTGTTGTCTGAGCAAGAAGCCCGGCAACAGCACTTGAAAAATTCAAATTCCTGCTGTTGGCGGGAAACAATTTAAGTTTTGTAAAATGGCTGCCGCTGTGGTTAAAGTTAACCAGAAATCTCTCTCTTTTTGTTTTTTTTTGTTTTGTTTTTTTTTGTTTTTTGTGTGTGTGGCTTTAATTGGATTGTGTTAAGAGTGATGTAGTCATACCAGGGCAAAAATGGTCCCACTGTACATTAATTTGCACGAAGAGCAGGTTTGAACTTTAGAGGGGGGATTTTTTCTGGTGTCCGAGATGTCATAATTATGATTCAAAGACTTAGATCACTCTGAATTCTGGATTGTTTTTCAGCTCATGCTTGTTGGATGTAAATGCTTGTGTACCAAGCTAACATATTATCAACATTAAATCCATGGGATATCATTTTTTTTGGAAGTTCCGTTCGGGGGATGCAATGCAAGCATTGCACCACTCACACACACCACGGATGTCATGGTTTGAACCTGGGTCCATTTGTTTAGGTAGGGTAGAATGGCCTGGGCTAGACCACTCGGGCTAGAGCCCACTGACCATGGGATATCATTTGGATGTACAGTTGGTTAGTTATGACCAGTATCAAAGCCTTGGAGAAGGGTGACACCAATAGAAGCATTTTTTACAGCTTGAACTTTAAAATTACAAGGGCATTTTATACAGTTGTGAACCGGCTTCGTTGCCTGTCCATGATTAGTGATGAGTTTGATTATGATGATTACTAAACCATGTAACATAATTAGGAGAGCAAAACATGGACTTCTTTGTGACCTTTGCTAGCAACCAACTGAATGACACTGAACAACTACACAAGCATTGAAAGAGAGGGGTTAGCCATGGTATATGTTGTGAAGAAGTATAGGCATTAATTATCTCCTAGCAACAAAAAATTCTTTTTTGTCCATCGAGCTTTTGTGAACAAGCCTCGCACCATGGGTGTTGCTTATTCTTTTGGAATTTGACTTCACTATTATCGTACAAAAGAGATTTGTGCATGTACATGCAATCACCTTTCTATAATTCCAAAGAAAAAACCCTCTAAGATTGGAAGATGATCTTCTTAGCGTTCCATTGCTCCATATTGACCATGTACCAGAATAGACATAGTTCACTTCTTGTCCAATGGGTTGTCCTATCAAGAAGAACAAAACCAGTTGTCTCATTAGAAAGGTGGTCCCCTATCGATTGGTAAAGGGAATGCTTTACAAGAAGGATCGAGAGAGCACAATAAGGAATTGTGTTCATGAAGATGACTTTCTTGTTGTTCTTGAGCAAGTCCATTTTGGCATTGGTGGTGGATGACACTTGCATGGACATGATAGCTCACAAGGTTCTCTAGGTTGGACTATGGTGGCCTATACACTTTGGAGACACATTAGAGTTTTCAAACGCATTGTGAGGAATGTCAAAGGTTCGCCATGGTCCAAGAGAAGGATCATATGCCTCTAATCTTACACGATAGCTCGCAAGGTTCTCTAGGCCAGACTATGGTGGCCTACACTCTTTGGAGATACATCAGAGTTTTCAAACGCACTACACTGAATGTCAAAGGTTTGTCATGGTCCAAGAGAAGGATCATATACCTCTAATCTCTGTGATTTTGATGATTTGAAGAATTGGGTTTAGGTTTCGTGGGTCCCATTAGTCTCATCTACTAAGGGAATCCATGCGTAGTTTATAATACTCATCACCGATTACATCACGAAGTGGGCTAAGGCCAAAGCTACACAAAATGCTGACACAAGATCTATTGCCAAGTTCCTATATGAGAATGTGATTTCTTGTTTTGGTTGCCCACTAGAAATAGTGAGCGATCATAGCACGCATTTTATAAACAAAGTGGTGAAGTTCTTTCTCAAAGAACTCCTTGTTGTGCACACAGAAAGTTGACACCTTACTACCCATAAGCGAATGGCCAAGACGAAATCACAAACAAGACTTTGTGCACTATTCTCACCAAAGCAGTAGAGGCATCGAGAAACGATTAGGAGTACAAGTTGCACTTTGCTCTATGGGCCTACCGCACTACCTCAAGGTGGTTGCTAGCATCACACACCTTTTTACCTTACATTTGGGCTTGATGTAGTTATGCCAATGGAACCAAGCCTTCGAATTGTAACAAGACATAACCTTGAGGGAAAGCTCTCTCACAGAGAGGTTAGTTGCCTTAGAGTAACTATGCGAGCAAAGATTGTGATCCGCATATGGATTTGATGATTGAAATACTACGAGGTAGGCCGTGGTTTGATGACCAACTCAAGGACAAAAGCATGAAGGTAGGAGACATGGTACTTATGTATAGTGTCAAGAACACCAAACAGAAACTCAAGTACCGAGGCCAAGATCTCCACTGAGTCACCGAACTTGGTCCCTCAAGGTGCAATAAAGATAGAGACCCTAGATGGGATTGAGGTGGAAGAATATTTTAATGGTAGTATGCTGAAACACTACAATGGACCTCTCACTAAAGACATGACCAATTAAATTCACAAGAACAAGGAGAAATGAGAGGCTGATAACGAAAAATGAAGGGCACACCTTGAGGCAAACGCTCGACAAAAAAAGAACCAAAGAGGTCGTAGGTCCCCAACTTTACATATCTCTATACATGCACTCGACCTTTACGATGCGGCTGAGACAAAAAAAAATGATGCGGTTGAGATAGAAACAACGATGAAACCTACTCGCCTTGGGCTAGAGTTCTTCCATAAATACTAGGTAGCTGCATGGCTAGCCTTGATCAACACTGAGGCTAGTCACAATGTCTTATCTTGGGGAATGTGGACCTTGTTAGGCAACCCACCCCTCACCCTTTGCAAATGACTATCACCATAGTAAACAAAATTCCCGTTGATTGTTTTAATGTAGAGTTTTTCATTGGATCTAAACCTACGTCTTGCAAGTTTTATGTGACTCTCGTCTCACTGTTGGTACAATGAAAGAATGCATCACACTTAGGAGGGGATGGATTAGCCTTAGAAGGGATGGATCCCACCCACTGATTGTGTAGTCAATTGGTGAAGAAGAACTGCGACACTTGAGCTACCTCACGGAATGATTATCGTACCCTTGGTGAACAAGGATATCTTGAATCTTCAACATCCCAAGCCTCATTGTCCAATTACACTATGTGTGTGTGGATTTTGGAAGATGGAGAGTGTGTGAAGGAGAATGGAATGAAACAATGGCTTCTCCTATTCTTGTCTATGGTCGAGTGAGCTAATTAGGGTTTATGCAAGTGTTATTTGTATATCCCCATTCTATTTACTCTTTTCTCCTTGTAGTGCTTTGTCATGAGGCGCAATGGGCAACGGGCTCTGGTGTCCCCATCTTAATCAAGAACGCTCCCAAGATACTAGAAAAAAAGGTTAGTTGGGGATGCATGTTCAATAGAATTTCTTGGCATGGCCTCCTCTACAAGCACACATGACCTCGATATCCTCCCTATTTACTTGTAGAAAGTACATAGGGAAGAGTCCCTAGCAGGGTTATGTTCTCCATTACATTACCATGACCTCCTTTTTCTCTCTATTCCCCCTTAGATAGCAAGATCTCCTCCACATGCACATGAACTAGGATAACTTGGTGTAAAAGAAAGCAAGCCCAAGTACTTCTCTAGAGAAAGTACTTGGGATAGCTTGTGAAAGAAGGCAATCCCAAGTACTTTCGTTGGCAAAAGTACTTAAAACAACTTTTCAAAATTGCCATAACTCTCACATCTAATGTCCAAATATAGTCATCTAGCCACTCAAATCGAAGGGAAAATGCCATTTGAGTGCATTCAATGGGTTAAATATTACAAAAAGCATGATTTACTATGAATTTGAAAAAAACAATTGGTCTAGATCTTCAGCGACATTACTTAAGTCTATCCTACTATGTATCTAGGGATGGTCTCCTCTATAGGCCTATGAACTCCTTGTCCTTTCTACTTTTGTTGATTAAGTGCATGGAGAGGAGTCTCTTACATGGGCATGATCTCCTTTACATATGCCTACATTCACGTGTCTTAAATCCACCAGCCTCTCTCCATGCCACCCTCACATGTACCTCCTAATATTCACTTATACTTGTTTTCTAGCCATCATGTAATATCAATGTTTCTTTCTTGGAATGTAAAAAATACATAATTTAATAATATATCCATATTTCTTGGATAAACATGCTAGTGAGATCATGTGCTTTTTCTCAAAAAGTTAGTAATTTCTCCTCTTTTGTGATACCTTAGCTTGGGAGCTTGTGGGTTTTCGCTTGAAAAATGGTAGGTCCCCACTAGGACTACCTATATCTCGCCCCAAAAGATCATACCATTAAGATTATCCCTGGTAGTCAATCACCTCATAGATCCCCTTATAGATAATATTAAATCCAACAAACAAATTTCAACGATAAATCCTCATTAGGATTTCTTGAGTGAATAAGAAAGGGAAAATTCTAGTTTTATGAGCTTTCCATTGAAGCTGTGGAGAAAAGAGAAGCTATGGAGCACACCAAACCAATAGATCTGAGAGCTTGTTCTATCAGGTATAAGAATAGCTAAACACCCTTGAGCGGGTTGTAGGTGATTTGACAAAGTTTGAGCAAAGAGTGGGCTGCCTAAAGCAAGTGAAAACCAATTTGTTTTAAGCTCTCCATAGCAGCTGTGAGAAGGCTTGTGTGAATGTATGGCATTGTGGAGCCTTGTGGGATTGATTTATTTGATGTATATTCTATTGGACAAGCGTAGAGATGCATTGGCAAGCTGTTGAGACAATTTTTGACCAAGTGAGATAGATTTGCAAAGTAACATTGAGGCTATGGAAGCTCATAATGTATGGAACTTGTAAGTGTTGATTCTATGCATCATTGAGGTGATTGGTGTGTAGCTAAGGCACATATATCACACCCTAATCATTACCCAAGCTCAACCCAACATCATTGAAGGAGTTATAGCATTTGGTGGGGCAGCCTGAAAATCAGCGTAGAAATCACTAGGGAGGTAGAAATTCATAAAAGAGCTCGAACAGAAGAATGCAATGCACAAAAGGCTTAGCAATTGACCCTAGAGAAAGCACAAACTCTTGGATGAAACCCAAAAGCACTCATAAGGTGGAAATGATGCAAAAATATGGATTAAAGAAGATTAATAGGGCTATTAATTGTGATTAGCAAAACAGAGGCACTTGATCATCTTATTGTTGCCATATATATAGGCAGTGATGTGTGTGAACACACTTAGGACCGCCGGGGCACTTTTTCCCTCTTTAGGAGGTTTTTTTCCTCGGCTTGTATATATGCCCATTCTTCTAGGGCTAACTTATCTTTTGTACATTGACACAATCTAATACACTTTGTATTGTGTGCATTCTTGCTTCTTCTTCTCCAAGCTTTGTGTGCTTTTCTGCAGCCCTAATTCCAACAATTGGTATCAGAGCAGGCATCGGCTCTCAGGGCTACGCCGCCAGCACCCTCCGACTCATGTTCTCCGATTGAGGTGAGCTTTCACGAGTGCTTGCAGGTCCCTATACTCTGCAAATATGCCCGTAGGGCTTAGCATTCTCAGAATTTGCATCTGAGGTCGTTTCGGGCTCCGTTTTTGCATTTCAAGTTCTGCACAGGTGTTTTCGTCATTTTCTGCAGAAATTTCGACAGTGTAGTTTTCTGCAAAACAGGCATACGTGTTCTATTGTGGACCGTGCTACATAGCACAAGTTGTTTTCTGTTTAGTCTTTGCTTCATTACAGGTAGCTTTTGCATCAGTTTCAGTCAGTGGCCATGGTTGATAACAGCAATGATGTATTTCGCATGTTGTCTTGCTGAAGACAAACTGGATGGAGACGGCAACTACCCACTTTGGGCATACATGATGCAGCATGTTTTGGTTGCAAAAAGAGTGTGGAACATTGTGCAGGGTATGGATGTACGTCTAGGTTCTGCGGATGTAGGATCTGTTGAGGATGTTGCAGGTTCTAGCAGCTCTACTGTTACTGCTGTTTTACCCACTGCTGAACAAGCTCGTTTGGGATGGTAAAGATGCGCAGGCTCATGCCTTGATTGCACTTTCTGTCAAACGGAACATCACCCCACATATTCGTTCAGCTAAAACAGCAAAACAGGCTTGGAATATTCTAGCTGGTTTGTATGCAGGTCGTAACGAGGCAAAAATCGCTTACCTGCGTAAAGAGCTAGAATTGAAGATTATGCAAGAAGATGATGACATGAATGTTTTTCTTGCTGAGATTAAAGATCTCAAAGAACAGTTGATTTCTGCAGGTGAGATTATTCCTGATCATTCTCTTGTGCAGACTGTTCTTGATACTTTACCTGAGATATATCAGACTTTTGCTTCCACGTGGAGACTTCTTACTGATGAGGACAGACCTGATGCTGTCAAGTATGATACTTTAGTCAACAAGCTCTTGCAAGAAGCGCAGTCCAGGCAAAATAGGGCCAGGCAGCGTGCAGTTGATTAAGCATTTATTGCTGCCCAGCAGCAGAGAAGAAGTGGTAAGGCAGCCCCTTCCACTGTTTCTTCTCCTATTAGTAGGTCTGCAACTTCTTCTCCTTCCACACACAGGTAGCAACAATAAGCCTGAGAAGGCTCTTGATAAAGGCAAGAAAAAGACCAGGTGTAACTGTTGTAAGGCAAATGATCATGTCATTAAGAATTGCCCTAAGCTAAAGGCTAAAGAGGCAAAGAAGAAAGAGTCAAATGCAGCCATAATAGCGCATGCTTTTACAAATGCAGATTCTGCAAATGTTGTGCAGGATACAGAATGGGCATTTAGCGTGTATTGCCAGTATGACCCATCTGTACATGATGCATGTTTGGCAGTTTCTGTTGACTCTCATGTTTAGTATTTTGACAGTGGTGCTACAAAGCACATTACCTCGCATCGTGATATGTTCACTTCTCTTGAGGCTGTCCCTAATGGGAATACTGTCACATGTGCTAATAATGCTTCTTACCCAGTGAAGAGCATTGGTAAAATTATGCTTACGGCTGCAAATGGCAGCGCTTTCACACTTTCAGATGCTTTGTATGTGCCAGGGATAAAGAAGAATCTATTGTCTGTCTCTGCGCGCCGCTTGCTAGACTTGGACTTGTAGTCAAATTTGTGGATGACAGATGTACTGTTCATGATTTGACTTCTGGTGATACGATTATTGTATCTGGCACCTTGTTTCGTGGGCTGTATAGGCCCAATTCTTATGACAAGTGTGTGGAAGATTCAGCAAATGCAGTTTCTGATGAAAAGGTAGTTTCAGATGCAAAACTATGGCATGCTCGTTTTGGTCATCTGAACTTTGCTAGTTTACTGCGTTTACAGAAATTTGATATGGTTGCTTCATTGCCCCCTCTTGAGGCACCATTGAAACATGTTTATGAAGGCTGTATTTTGGGCAAAATGCAGCGTTCTGCGTTTCCAAAGGATGGTTCTGTGCGGGCCACTCGCAAATTGCAGCTTGTACATAGTGATGTATGTGGGCCTATGCAAACTCCGTCATTTGGTAAACACTTGTACTTCGTGACTTTCATTGATGATTACTCAAGGCATGCATGGGTATATCCACTAAAGGCAAAGTCCGAAGTGTTTTTGTGCTTCAAACAGTTTTTGCTTATGGTTGAAAATGTATCCAATTGTAATGTGGGCACCCTCCGTTCTGATCGAGGGGGGGAGTACTTGTCTAAAGAGTTTGATGCATTTCTGGCTAGTCGTGGGATAAAACACCAATGTACAGTGCCGTATACCCCTTAGCAAAATGGTGTTGCTGAGAGGAAAAACAGGTCACTTATGGAGATGGCACGATGTATGGTCACTCAAGAGCCAAGCTTTGCCACATGCGTTTTGGCTTGAGGCTGTCATGTGTGCTGCATATGTACTCAACAGGTGTCCCACTAAGGCCTTGCAATCTATTACTCCTTACGAAGCTTGGCATGGCAGGAAACCTTCTATTGGTCACTTGCGTGTCTTTGGTTGCTTGGCCTATGCTTTAGTGCCTGTGCAACAACGTAGAAAATTGGATGATAAGGCTGTCAAATGCATTTTTGTTGGTTACAGTGCTGAGAGCAAGGGTTACAGGTTGTATCATCCGCAGTCAAAGCGTATCTTGATTAGTCGAAATGTTGTTTTTGTGGAAGATGCTGTGCAGCCCTTGTTATCATGTACCAAAGAGACAGGTGTGAGCTCACGGGATGTATTTGATACATTGTTGCCTCTGTTTATTACAGGTGGGAATTCAAATGTAAGTCCTAATGAGGTAAATATTCAGCCTATGCAGATTTCAAATGACATCATAGATCAGCCTATTTCTGATGCAGATTTACAGGATGTAATTCATGAGGATAGGGCTGAAAATGAGCAGGCTAGAGGTATGCCTAAATGGCTAGTGCAAACCTTGCGTGATAGTAAGATTGATGCACCTATGACTAGTCGTACTCGTTCAGGTTTTCAGCATACCTCTTATACATTAGATTGTTATGCTTTGGCTGTGTCTAGTATGTGTGAAGAGGAAGAACCTCTTTCATTTGATGAGGCACAAAATTCAGAAAATTGGTGAATATGATGCTATAATGAAGAATGGTACATGGTCTTTGTGTGATTTGCCTATTGGTAAAAAGGCCATTGGATGTAAGTGGATTTTTAAGTTGAAACGAAAGCCAGATGGCAGTGTTGATCGCTATAAGGCTAGACTTGTTGCAAAGGGTTATGCTCAAGAAAAGGGCATTGATTTTGATGAGACCTTTGCTCCCACTTATCGTATGACTACCATTCGTAGCATTTGTGCATTGGCAGCTCATAATGGTTGGAATGTACATCAGTTGGACATAAAGACTGCGTTCTTGAATGGAGATTTGCATGAGGAGGTGTATGTATCGCAGCCTCGTGGTTTTGTTCAAAGAGGGCAGGAAAACAAAGTGTGTAGGTTGAAAAAGGCTTTATATGGTTTAAAGTAAGCTCCACGAGCTTGGTATGAAAAGATACATGCATATTTGACTGCACATGGTTTTCAGAATAGTCCAACAGAAAGCACTTTGTATGTTAAACATGTGGATGATGTACATCTAATCATTGCTCTCTATGTCGATGACATGCTGCTCACAGGACCAAATGAGAGTCATATTGCTGATTTTAAGGCTGATTTGAATGTCTCTTTTGAAATGTCAGATTTGGGACATTTGCATCATTATTTGGGGATACAATTTAAGTAGTGTGATGGAGGTATTGCTTTGTGTCAGAGACAAAGTATATTGAGACATTGTTGCGGAGATTTGGCCTTGAAGACTGCAAGCCTATTGCTACTCCAATGGAGACAGGTTTGAAGTTGAGTCTTCATGATGCTGGAGATCACTTTGATGTCACACTCTATCAGACAGCTGTTGGCTGCCTCATTTATGTATGCATTACGAGGCCAGACATTCAGTTTGCAGTCTCACAGGTGAGCAGGTTTATGCATAGCCCAGGGTCTCAGCATTGGAAGGCAGTTAAACGCATCTTTCGCTACTTGAGTGGCACCATACATCTTGGGTTGTTTTATCCCAAGGGGGATCGTTGGCGCCAGATTTGCATGCTTTTTCGGACTCAGATTGGGCTGGTTGCTATGACACAAGAGTGTTCACAAGTGGTTTTTGTTTCATGCTCGGTAGCTCATGCATATCTTGGTTGAGCAAGAAGCAACCTACTGTGGCCACTTCGAGTTGTGAAGCTGAGTATAGGGCAGCTTTCACAGCTACGG
The DNA here is from genome assembly GCF_041138505.1 of Cibotium barometz. Classification (NCBI taxonomy): domain Eukaryota; kingdom Viridiplantae; phylum Streptophyta; class Polypodiopsida; order Cyatheales; family Cibotiaceae; genus Cibotium; species Cibotium barometz. Next base: position 10,817,608 of record NC_141108.1, on the reverse strand, counting down.
TTGAGTGTGTGTGGCTCAGACGGCTTATGGGGCTGACTTGGGTGTTGGACAGGACTGCCACCTCTATCTTCACTGACAGTCAGAGCGCATTGGCAGTTGCGAGAAACCCAGTTTTTCATGCTCGCACAAAGCACATTGAGGTGCATTATCACTATGTCAGGGAGAGACTCTCAGCAGGAGAGATCAGCTTGGCCTATGTGCCAACACAGGACAACCTCGTCGATCTTTTCACAAAGGCGCTTTCTCGTGAGAAGTTCGAAGCTTTCCGCAAAGCTTTGGGCTTGCTCCCCTTTGTGGATTGATCTACTTCGGGCATGGCACTCCCCTATACATGAGTGCCAGCTCTCGTTCACACCATCACTCCCAGGGGGGATTTGTTGCTATATATATAATATAAGCAGTGATGTGTGAACACACTTAGGACTGCCGGGGCACTTTTTTCCTCTTTAGGAGGTTTTTTCCCCCGGCTTGTATATATGCCCATTCTTCTAGGGCTAACTTATCTTTTGTACATTGACACAATCTAATACACTTTGTGTTGTGTGCATTCTTGCTTCTTCTTCTCCAAGCTTTGTGTGCTTTTCTGCAACCCTAATTCCAACACTAATTACTCACTCATTTGGTCAAATTAGTGCAATTGAGCCTATACATAGCTAGAGCAACTTGATACAAAGCCAATGAATGCTTGTGCCTCAGATTGGATGCGATTTGAATGAATTGGAAGCTCATTAGTGCCAGTATTATATAGGTTCTTGACCAAAATAGAGAGCTATTGTTAGCATGTATTTGACACTTGGTGACCTTGGATGATGATTATATGCAACATGGAGTATGTATGGATGTAAAGGCACATGGTATACACTTGATTGGATTATTTCCTGGTGATTTGGTACATTAAAAAGCTCAGTATTATGTGGCATTGTAAGCTATATTGGACTGTTTGCAGCACCAGATAGTGGATGTATGTGAATAAATGGATGTAAAGCATCAACATTGAGCCTGTGTGTGAGTACATTGGAGTATTCCGAAAAGTGAAGGAATATTTTGGATGTGTTTCTTAGAATTCGTGTATGGAAATGTGATTTTTAGCTTATGAAATTAGTGCTTTTGAGTCCTGGATTCTATCGCCATAAAAATTATGGAATTTGTGGACATCATTGGTGATCAAGCACATGTACGTATGAGTGTTTAAGTTGATTGGTTGCTATACTTAGTGAACATTGTGCATAGCATGTTAGATTCATCTCTCTAGCTTTTCAGGAGTAAAGGTATAAGAACCTCTCCTTCTGTTCTTGTAATTATTCCCCTCTCCGAAAGATCTTGTTTTACCCTATTTTGGCTTAGAGAGAGAAAATGTCTAGAGAGAGATAATCCAAAATTGAGATATCTTTGGATATAAAAATCCTCCTAGTGTCTAAAATAGATTCCCTTGAAATAGAAGTTCAAAATGAACTTTTCAAGGAGCATTAGGAATTAATTGAAAATGTGTATAAGGGACCTTAGCCTAAGGGTCTAAATCTTCAAAAATTTTTGGATTATGGTCCAATGAAGGTTCCAATGGGCCAATTGGATTAATCCAAGTGTTGGGATGAGATAAATCCAAAAGAATAAAAGAAAATATCCAAAAATGAGTAAATGCTCACATAAGATGAAGAGTTGACTCAGTACAAGGTTTATTAGTAAAAAATTATGAGATATTACTAAAAAAATGAGATATTTTAGAATATGATGTATTTTTGACACCTTGGTAAGGAGAGGGGGACTCTTGAGGCAGGTACCTTTTTCACATGTGTGGAAGGGTTTTTAATTCAAAAAAATTATGATATTTTTATCTCTCCTCTCTCCTGGATCAAACCAAATAAAAAAGGAAGCCAAACTAGTCTAAATCTTGTCCAAATTGAGTCAAGCTGAACCTGCAAAATTCTAGAACCTAGTTAGACTTGGTTAGTGGCATCCCTCACCTATAAATAGAGGGATGTTGTGTGTGTGTGTGTGTGAGAGAGAGAGAGAGAGAGAGAGAGAGAGAGAGAGAGAGAGAGAGAGAGAGAGAGAGAGAGAGAGAGAGAGAGAGAGGTGTACATGTGTGTGTGATTGAAGGATTTAAGGTGGATCCCAAAAGAGGATTAACATGGTGGATTAAGCATAATGATAAATAAATAAGGGGCTTTTACAATATGAAGCGATAGGGAGTTGTGTGGGCAGGTCCCTAATGGCAAGATTTAACCATCAATTATGCCGAATGGTTGGTATTAGGACTGATTAATCTTTGATTAGTGAAAATTAATTATTGATTTGGATGTAGTATAGCAGTATAGTAGTATGGCTAGTTATGATTCAAGCCCAGAAGCATGAAATTTGATGATGATCATCTAAAGCAAGCATTGGCTAGCGCAACAATTCTACGACCCCCCAATTGGGATCTCGTATTTCATGCGCATATAGATGCATCAAATTTGGTAATTGGTTGAGTATTAGCCTAGCTTGGTGAGTTTAAATTGGACTATCCAGTTCTCTTCGCTAGTCGTCAGTTAAACGATGCAGAGGTGAATTACACCACCACCACAGAGAGAGAAGGATTGGCCATGGTTTACGCCATCAAGAAATACTGACATTACCTCTTGGCCAACAACTTTATATTTTTTGTGGACCATCAAGCCTTACTATACCTAGTAAATAAACCTTGCACCACGGGGAGAAACACACGATGGTTGCTATTGTTGTTGGAACTCGACTTTATAGTCACGGTGAGAAAGGGAACACAACATGTGTTAGCCGATCACATGTCAAGAATTCCAAATGGGGAACCACCAACCGGTGTTGATGATGATCTTCCTAATGCCTGTTTATTTAAGTTAGACATGGTACTCGAATGGAGTGAAGAAATCTCAGAGTATCTAGCTTATGGGTTTCCACATGAATACCTTTGAACAAAGACAAAATGCATCCGCGGCTTATCAAGCTTGCTATATCTTATCAACTAATTACAGGAGGTGAGCTATATAAGCTAGGAAAAGATAACATACTCAGAAGATGCATTAGAGAGGATGAGTTCATCACCATATTGGAGGAAGCTCATTCAAGGATAGCTAGCGAGCATTTTGCTGGAGAAATCACAGCTTGAAAAGTTCTTCAAGAAGGACTATGGTGGTCTATGTTATTCGGAGACGCCACAGAATTTGTCAAAAGATGCGAAGAATGTCAACGTTTCGCTATCCCACAACAAAGGGACAAGATGCCACTAACCCCCATCATTTTGTAAGACAACCATTTGAGAAATGGGGGATAGATTTTGTGGGACCTATTAGTCCAACGGCACATCCATCCCAAGCCCGATATGTAATTGTAGTCACTAACTATTTCACAAAGTGGGCAGAAGCTAGAGGCTTAAAGAGAGCTGATGCACGAACAACATCAAGATTTATATATGAGCAAATCATCTTGAGGTTCGGATGTCCGTTAGAATTAGTCAGTGATCGCGGCTCAAATTTTATCAATGAGGTGATTGATCATTTACTTGCAGGGTTCCTAGTAATCCATCAAAAATCATCATCTTATTACCCCACAGGCCAATGGTCAAGCAGAGAGTACAAACAAGATTTTGTGTACTATCTTAACAAAGACATTGGAAGCAAATCAAACAGACTGGGAGCATAAACTGATAGCAGCCCTCTGGGTCTATCGCACATCATATAAGGTAGCGATGGGATATACTCCCTTTCGTCTAGCTTATGGGGTTGAAGTAGTTATGAACATGGAATACCTAGTCCCAAGCTTAAGGATTTCTGTGTACAAGAGCGTCTAACGGCGGAGAATGCATTAGCCGAAAGACTAATTGACTTGGAAAAGTCGGATGCGACCAGGTTGATGGCATCACATGGACTCATCACATGGTTGAAAAACTACGCAGGAAACATTGGTTTGACAAAAACCTTAAGTAAAAAGAACTAGAAAAGGGGGATCTTGTTCTCATGTATGGTATTAGTAGTACCAGGAAAAATAAACTTAAATACCAAGGTCTGGGACCATTCCGAGTGTTAAAAATCACACTTCAGGGATCTGTTCGAATTGAAACAATTAACGACATCCAAATGGAGGGCTTTGTCAATGGAAGTAAGCTAAAAAAATATTTTGGACCACTGACCCAAGAGATGCCCTTGCAAGAACATCTCTTAAAACAACAGAAATAGCTTGCAAAAGAAAAAATCCAGCAACAAGCGCAATAAGAGGCTAAGGCTAGGGAGGCCAAGGCCAAACAATTAACGCACAAAAGACTGATACATGTCAGCATGGCATCTGTGACCCTTTTGGATGAAGGGGAACTAAATATTGAACCAGTGTAACTCAAGGTGGGATTCATTGTAGCTAAGAGCCATGCAATAAGTATTGCAATAATCGATACACGGTCAAGTCATAACTTGATCGCCTATGAGACTTGGGTAGCATTAGATAAACCAAATCTTGAACCCACTGATGCACAAGTTCGTAGTGTTCATTTAACAACCACAAAGGCCGAAGGGTGTTTTAGTGTTAATATTTCCATCAAAAATAATTCCTTGGTTGAAAGGTGTTTGTCATGCCTCTGCTGCTGCCTGCAGGTTCCATGGAAGAAGAGATGATTCTAGGACGATCTTGGATCTGTGCCAGTAAATGCAATATCCAATGGGAAGAGATAACAACATTACTAAGCACAGGCGAGAAGGTCATGTTCATACCCTTATGGAACTTGACAAACAAAGGGAAGCACGTCCTACTGATAAACAAATAGTGAGTAAAGAGGCAATACCTCAGAAAACAACACCAGCACCCGTTCTAAGAAGCTCACCCACACAATACCCAACATCTAAGGGTATGTAGAAGTGGGTGCCTAAGAACCTACTTAGGGGTCAGCCAGTCAAGAAGGACACCATAAATAGTATAAAAACCCAAAGAAGAACTTGCACACAATTCAAAAGTCTCACCTTGCTGACACAAACCAAGTGGAAGGACTCCAAGCACGCGAAGAAAATCCAAGGATTCCGTAAGCAATGGGTCCTGAAGGACTTATTGCAAGCACAAGGCTACTATCGAGGCAATGCAGCAATATGGGTACTTAAACCCAATCCAGTGGTCAATACCATAAATAATTCAAATCATCAACGAGAGGATGGTAAGGGTGTGCAACATCAACTCCCAGCCCAAGCTAGCACCATGCCAACTCTTGTGTGGAGGAAGAAGAAAAATCAGCCAATTGGGATGATGAGGGCCAAAGCAACAGAAGTACCACCCTAGCTCTACAAAGCCGAACAAGGAATCCAAAGATAAAGGCAAGGAAGTTCAGCAGAGGGAGATGCAGATAGAAGCCCAGAAGTTCAATAGGGAGATGCAGACAGAAGCCCTCCACAACCAAAAACAATGACAACATTGTTCAGTTGGGTGGAAGGAACAATAAAAAACTCCCACATGGAACTAAAAAGACTGCATCAAACGAATGCCCAACACAGAGCCTAGGTGAACCCTTGGTTCTCATGGCAATAAACAAACAGGTATCCAATGTTTGCACAAATGGGTATAAGGGGTAAGCTCTATATCATTCACTCATCATGTGCATGATTGATTGCTTGAGCACAACGAAAAAATGAGAAAAATTCGATCTTATGCACTTCGACATGAAACTGCAGAAAAATGGTTTCACACCGTGAAAAAGGTCTACTTGTGAAACTACAGAAAATGGTTTCACGTCGTGAAAAAGTCTAAAACAATTCATGTCATGAAACAATAATTTTCATGTAGCCACTCACACAATGCCACGTGGCTTCCTTTCATTAAGGTAGCTGCCCTGTTCGATGGCTGTGTTATAAAATCGAATTCTCTTTCTTCTTTTGTCATTTCATCGTTTGTGATTATCAATCTTTTGCATTCGATTGCGTGCTAATCTCTGAGCTTCCATCCTCCTTTATGATATTCTCGACCATTCCCTTCAAGGTGGGAGCTTGACTTTTATTTTTTTTTCTTTTCTTTTTGTTGTTTTTGTTGCTGTTTGGTATAAGGAATCATAGGCATCAATTATATTGCAAAAATCATCATTAATCCTTTCTCAGTCATTTACGAACGCATCACATATGTACCAAAAAAAATCATACAAGTATAAAAATGTTATATGTAGATTCACAAACACGGAATCTTAGTTACACAATAGTTATGAACCCTTTTTACGGGTCTGCGCTATCACGACTTAAACCATTTCATGGGTCTGCGCTATCACGACTTAAACCATTTCATGGGTTTGTGTTTTCACCGCCTACCATTTCACGGGTCTGTGTTTTCACCGCCTACCATTTCAAGGCCTACCCATTTCACGATTTTGCGTTTTCACGGCCCAACCATTTCACGGCCTAACCCATTTCACGGGTCTATATTTTCACGGCCCAAAACCGTTTCACAACCCAACCATTTCATGCCCAACCATTTCACGGGTCTGCATTTTCACGGCCCAACCATTTCATGACCCTACCCATTTCACGGGTCTACGTTTTCACGGCCCAACCATTTCACAGCCCACCACTTCACAACCTAACCATTTCACAGCCCATCATTTCACAACCTACCCATTTCATGAGTCTACATTTTCATGGCCCAACCATTTCACGACCCAAACCATTTCACGGGTTTGCATTTTCACAGCCCAACCATTTCACAATGCAACTGTTTCACGACCTAAGCATTTCACGGCCCAACCATTTCACGGGTCTGCACTTCACGGGTCAACCCTCTTTGCACCCTGCTGATTCATGCCATATGTTGATACTAACATACAAATAATATTGGTTCAAATTTTCTTACAAAAAGATTGACTTCATATTTCCTTACAAGCTTAAGTAGGCACAAACATGAGAGGCTTGATTAAAGCTTAAGTAGGCACAAACATGAGAGGCTTGATTAAAGCTTAAGTATAGGAACAAATATCCTTGCTTCAAGGACGTGATAGTATATTGTCCACTTCCTCTGGTGATAGTGTCGGTTGATGCATTACCATATCCTCATTCTTATGTAATCCCAAAACTTGCAAGAAGACAAAATAGATATGCTTACATGCAATGTAAGACTTTCCTCTAGATTCTCTTTGCATGAAATCAGGACATGTACACCAAGGTTGTAGCTTGATGCGTATAAAATAGTCCTCTCTACTCTCACATGCCAAATGAAAAATAGAGTAAGGGGACTGCTGCATTGCACTCTCATTAAGGACTATCACTGTCATGGCCTTAGCACTACCAATCCTCTTTTCTGCTTCTTTGGAAATACAATGCCTCCACTTGGTTGATCTCTTTGTATTCTGTGTAGCATCATGTGGCCTCTTGTCACTTTCTTTGTTGCCCGCTGCTTGTGTAGACGTTTCTCCCACCCCTGACACAAAAGGTTCTTCATGAGTAACATCTAACTTGAACCCTGCCTTTACTAATTTCTCTACCTCTTGGCTGGTTATGTTGGTCCCAACATCCACTTTCCACATATCTGGGTATGATGGCTTATATATTATGTTTGGATCTACATGCCATGTGTGTGAAACATCTGAAGGACAAAACCACATCATTTGAGCCTTTGGCCCTCCTCGACTAGGATTCCTCGACCAGGATGTCGTCGCTCTGAGTAGAAGCTAGGGGCAACAACTCCAATAGAGCTTCCCTATATGTATGAGTTGCACTTAAGTCTTCCATCAATACCTCCCAAACATTTGACTTTTGAGTTCAATGGGGTTCGTCTAATGGCCCACATTGTGCGTCCAACGGCCTCTTCCTTTACATGCATTTGTCCTCCGCTCATTGTGCCATAATGTTGTTTAGGCTCTTCATGTCCAACATCTTTGTTTCTTCCAGTCATTGGACTTTTTGGTCCTCCCCTTGAAGCGTGACTTGTTGCACTGTTTGTTCTAGATCTATCTCCAAAACTTACTCTTCTTGCTATTCCCCGGTTTTGATGATGTCTTGACAACCTGGATGATGTGAGCATTGGTCTACTTCCGTTGTCCTCACCCTCTTCCGTTGAATAGTCTCCTCATCTCCATGTAGAGGCCTTGATTCCTCATACATAGGAGTATTAGCTACTGTTTCATGGACCATGCGAGCCACTTGTGGTGGTGTCTGTCTTGACCTTGCTGCCACCCTGTCCAGCAACTTGCTCAAGCTTGGTCCCTCACCTTTGTGCTTCCTCATCTGATATGCATATTGCTTTGCACTTTGTAGTAAAGCGTTTGCCATATCTGAAATGTAGGAATCATACAAGCTAACCTTTTCCTTGTATCCTTCACCAGCAAGCCGACTCCCATGTACACTTTCAGATAAGTTTGTTCGAGGGGTTTGTGCTAAATCCACCAAGCTTAAGACCACCTGCACACAAGAGGTTTCATACATGAATTCACAAAATTGACTCCAATGCAAATACATCCATACAACATATCATTTCTCCATAAAATTTCTCACCCTTGACATGAGGTTGCCCCAATGTGCTATTCGTACTTCCCACCAACTTATCCACGTATCCATCACTGCCAGTCACCCCAATCGAAAAAACGACATGCTGCACCCCTGATCCCTGGCATACACAAGTTTATATCCATAGAGCAGGAGGTCGAGGAGGTGGCTTTGGTGGAGAAGATGGCCTTGCAATCAGTGGTTTGCACTAAAGATGGCCCCATGTAGAGCATGCCTTGCCCCCGTTGCTCCAGCCTCTCTAGGCCCCCGGCAGAGTCGGGGGATGGTCTGCGCGCTAGACCATCCCCCAGCTCTGCCACACCGGCGGGGGCCTGGAGAGGCTGGAGAGCAACGGGGGCAGAACGGCTCATATTCATGGCAAAAGAGAGGGAGATGGCTCCAAGAAAAGCAGGAAAACAACAGGCAAAGACTAAGAAAGGTATATGATGTGAATAGCCAAGATTCTACTGAGATTGTGTTTTAATGTTTTAGATATGCTTACTTGGGCTTAGTGTGTGTGTCTTACAAACAACAGGGGATACTCACTTAGATCTGGGCATGTTTGTTTGACTCTTAGTAGCGAGGAAGCTGAATCACTGTTTAGGGTCCATAAACACAACAAGACTAAATACTATTGACACAGCAAAACACCTCCATTAGGTAACACTAGCTTCAATTACCTTATCAGACTAAACATAGACTGAACATAGAGAACACAAATTGAGTAGGAATTTGCTAAACAAGATAGAGAATAACAGAATGAAACTGAAATACCATATCTGACTGATCAAGATAAGTCATACATTGCCTTCTCCTTCTTCTCTTAGTACTTACTACTCACTACTTGAAAAAGACGACTACAAAGCCCCTATAAATAGGCGACCTTCAGACAGTTTTAAACAGTTGTAACTAGAATGTCACAAGACATTAACAGATAATATCCGACTATCCAGATCATAACAAACTCCGACTGATCAACAATCCGACTGAGCAATAGTCCGACTAAGCAATAATCCGACTGAGCAAAGATACATATATCCGACTAAGCAACTATTAGGTAACTATTAGGTATTCTATCTGTAGTTCAACAATCACGGACACCTGTGTCCTCACATATATCTCCTGTTCGAGAGGAAACAGAAGCGCATAATTCTCTTGTTCATGTGAGGAAGAAGCGCTTGTGTTGGAGAACAAAATGAGCTCACCTCCTCCAACTCACACGGAGATTCATAAATCTAGTACTGGTCAAGGGGAGACCCATAGAAGGCTTCTTGGAAAATCTATTGAATTGGGATTGCTTGGTGATGTATTCACTAAGTTTTTTGTGCAACGAATTCCTCTACCCCATTGGTCCCTTTATGTAGGCTGATTCCAAATGAAGCCATCCGTACAGTTTCTAGTCAACTTGAGGTGTTTCGTGATTCTTTTGACTGCCATGGTTATGTCGAAGCATCTCCAAACTGGGTGGTACAACATGACAGATTTGAGGATGAAATCAGAGGAATTGAGTGGGAGAATCTCAGTGGTAAGAAGTTTCTTGTTTGGGATGGCAATCATCATGTGAAGGCATGGATGTCTCGAGTGCGCGAAGGTATGTTCTTTTGAATGTCATAGAGTGATTTTATGCAACATTAAAAGTAATATATTGTAATATCTTTATTTTGTTTTCTCTAGCTTGGTCTCATAGCCCCTCACGCCATGTCCGGGTCAAATGTCAATTTCTGGTTGTGGACAAGAAGCAAGAAGGAGAATTGCTATTGGCTTTGCGATCTCAAAATGAGTAAGTGATCTCTCTCTACTTAATTACAGACATTGTGAAGTCGTTGTTAAGTTCTTGGCTCATTGTGACTCTTTACACAGATTGGTGCGCACTAGTGTTACACCCACATTGTCATATAAGATCTTCATGTTTCAACGATTTGGAATGGAGGTGGACAAATCATCTATATTGGACTACCTTGGTGAAGATGTAAGGAGGTGGGCTTTAATGGAGCTTAGTTTGGAGCGACGAAGTGGAGAGCAATGGTACAATGCTCCAGCTACAATCTTGGCACAACTTGTGTGGAAGGTAGTGTTTGCATTTCCCATCTTTTATTAATAAATGGATTATCAATGTTTTTTAATCGTGTGAGTGATAATGAGTCCTTTTCGTTATACGTAGACATCATTTGAAAATGCAGTGAAGCAAGCTATATCATGCATTGATAGACATGCCATGGGGTTGCAAGAATACAAGACAAAATGTGAGAAAGCCAGACGTGGTGTAGAGCAAACATTTCGAGATAGAGCGTACAAGATGCTCATAATTGCAAACCCATCCACAATGGTGATGCATTCTTTCAACTCGTATATAACTATGATTGGTCTAAGAAGGGATTGGTTGTTCTGACCAAAGAAAAGCTCTACACAGTCGCCATATCTCGGATTTCAACTCAAAGGTATGTCACATGTCAATAAACCTCCCTTAACATAAACTAACCTTAACATCTAATCTCTTATGGCTTTGGTATGATGCTGAAATAGGAAGACTGAATTGCTTCAAATGCTTATGACTGGGAGGGCAAAGGACAAGGTAATTTTGGAGATGTTTGGGGATAACAAAAAGACGTTGCTGCATATGAAGAAAGAGTTGTATTGGGAAGAGCTAATAGGGAAGGCGGACTTTATTTTGGAGGGTTTATTGGTATATGATGATGTTATCTATGTCCCACCATTTATGCAATGGGTGCAAGAGGAGTGATCGAAACACATACCATGGGCCTTCCATGAGGTGTGGGCAAAGATTGGAAAAGGGAAGGAAGGCCAAAAGCAACCTGAGGTGGAGAATGCCGCAAAGAGGGTTGTCTACAGGTATATATCTTCTAATGCCATTCTATTTTTGCAGAAAATACATATACGCATTAAAAAAAATATTTTAACGCTGTTTGTTTTATTTTGGATATGTAGGTGGGTGCAGCTACTCATTGGCCAAGGTCTAATGGACGAAGAGACAGAAGCAATCAAAGAATGGGTAGATCCAAATTCCTCGGAAATAATGTACCCGAAGGAATGGGTTGAGAGAGGGGTTTCTGATTGGGAATATAAGAGATGTCCTTGGTGGTTGGACTATCCTCTAAATCATGTGCCTCCAAGTGAGGAGCTCCTAGAAAAAGGTACTTTTTTGCTTTCTACTGAATTATATGCATGTAAATGTATATGTAAACCTTCCTACCTATACAAATACATACCTATACATACATATAAATATATATAAACTATCCATATGCATATACATATTAGATACATATACATATTAGATACATACACATATAGATATATACATATACAAATACATATGTAAACATATATGTACATATACATATGCATACATAAATATATACCTACATACATACACTAATATACATATACATAGATACATATACATCTACATATATATACATATACAAAAAGGTCTGGGGATTTCTACCTTTTTACTAAATTATCTTGATCTATTTCTTGAAGAATTTAAGAATTGCCAATCTGAGCTTGAAAGAGAGCCCCCAACTCAAGAAGACTGTTGAATGCATAGTTCCCTTAAGTCAGAATGTTGCTCAGTCGGATATTTTGTAGTAAGTCGGATATGTAAGAAGTCGGAATGTAGTAAGTCGGATATGTAAGCAGTCGGATATTTAGTAAGTCAGACATATGCTCAAGTGGTAGGAATATCTGATGACTTTCTTGGGAATCTTGGAAGTTAAGATAGGTAACGATTACTCAAGAAAGGTAGCAGCAATAGACAAGGATGTGCAGGTTGCTGAACCTGATGTTATGAAGGAGGTGGACCAGACTTTTGATGTTGCTACAACTCTTTGATGTAGCAGCATGCTTTTACTTTTGTCTACCATTTTGAACTGATCAAGGGATGTGTGGATCCATGTCAGATTTCTTTGAAATCTGCCACCGGGACGTGCCATGTGTTGAGGCATAGTTCCCTTAAGTCAGAATGTTGCTCAATCAGATATTTTGTAGTAAGTCGGATATGTAAGAAGTCGAAATGTAGTAAGTCGGAATGTAGTAAGTCGGATATGTAAGCAGTCAGATATTTAGTAAGTCGGACATATGCTCAAGTGGTAGGAATATCTGATGACTTTTTTGGGAATCTTGGAAGTTAAGATAGGTAACGGTAACGAGTAACGATTTTGAGCAAGGTAGAAAAGAAGGAGAAGCAATGTAATGAAGGGGGTGAATCAAGCAGAATTTTGAGTTCTTTTCTTATCTCTTATGTAACCTTACTCTATCAACCCTCTGTCTATGCATCGCGTTTCTACTATGTCTGAGTTTTTTGTTTTCGCCCAATCAACATGTTTCTTGTGGAGAAATTGTATCTGCTTAACTGCTTGGCTGTGTAACCATTAAACAAAGACTTTAGAATACCTTCCCCGCAGCCAACAAACTTGACCTAGTCTCTAGTAGTTGGATCCTCGCGCGTGGCCCCAAAACCATCCACACCACTGTCACGAGTGCCACAATCACACCAAGAGCATACATCTACATCGTCTCAAGTGCAACGTGAGAGGCGAACAAAGAGACGTCTTGACATTATGCATGATGTTCAAGAGGGAGACCCCACAAATGAAGATCAAGAGAGAGACCCTCCATCAAGAGGGGGAGTGTCAGGAAAACGTGACATCATGGACATGACTAGTAAGAGTACTTTCCATCGCAAATTTATTTTGAGAAGTGTGTGCTTTCGAAATGCATCTCATTTTTTGTCTTGTTTACTTGCAGGTGAGAGATGTTTTTCACACATATTGCTGGCAGACGTCCACACTCTTTCGGAGGGCTCAAATAGGTAAAAAGAATAATTTCACCATATAATTAGTTTTCCAGGTTATACTTACCAAAACCAAACATCATAAATCTTTTATGTAGTGTGGAAGAATTCTTGATGAAGATTCCCAAGGCTCTATCTCATAGAGGTGCTCCCTTAGATACAGTGGCTCGCCTCATATGGGCTGACTTTCCTACAGGTTTACAGGTTGTTGATGTAGATACAGATGGGTGTCCCTCATGGAATCAAGTTTCTTCATCATTGATACGTGCCACACTCAGTTTTGTTGGTTTGTTTGTGGGCTGATGAGGGTTGGTTTGTGTGTTTGAGTCTAATGGATCAACTTCCTAAAATATATTCCATGGGAAAGAAAGTTGGATTGGTCATGCATCGAACAATGTCTGTTCATGTGGAATCAAGTTATTTGTATGAGAATGGAGAACGGGTAAGTCATAATCTCTCAAATATTTCCGTTTATGTATACATGTTATGTGGTATGGATATCCAAACATAATGTTTTCTTGTTATGGTAGGTGGATACATTGGCGCTTAGTATGTTCTATCGAGTAAATTGCCATGTCCCTATTATTGATCGTGAGGCTGGGCAAAATGTTTCAAAGAAGTTATTCAACACTCAACAAAATTTTATTTTTGAGAAGAATAAGAAGCATCCATTCCAACGCACGATGGTCTTGGAGCGCTACATTCGAGGTGGTGCAGAAAGATCTCCTATGTTCTTTAGGTGAGACAATTTTCATTCTGTTCATTTTCATAGCTACTTTTTTAAAATACTTAGATGCACGTTTATGATTGTATTTCATTGTAGGTGGCTAGTGGAGATCTTCTCAAGTGAAGGAGATGGTGTCTTGGATGTTTTTGCGGGATGTGGAGGCTTGGGACGTGCATGCCAAGAGTTAAAAAGGCACTATATGGGGATAGAGAATGACAGGGAGGTAGCCAAAGCATGTCTAGGAGATTTCTCATTAGGTCGGGATGACACGTAGAAGAATGCTATAATTTGTGGATCAAAAGACTTTGTAATCGAGATTGTCATGGTTTGGAAGTTTAAAGATCGATATATACATTTTTGATCTTTAAAAGATTGTGTTATATATTTAAGTAAGTAAGAAAGTATGTATGTAATGTATGTATATATGTTAGTGCTGCATAGGTAGCTCTTGTATGTATGTATGTATATGTATATGTACGAGGTGCATGAATTTAGATAGGTATATGAATATATGTAATTATATCAATAAGTATGATGTGGATCAAAAGACTTTGTAATTGAGATTTTCATGGTTTGGAACTTTAAAGATCGATATATACATTTTTTATCTTTAAAGGATTGTTTTTTATATTTAAGTAAGTAAGAAAGTATGTATGTATGTATGTATGTTATATGTATGTATGTATGTATGTATGTATATATGTTAGTATGTAGGTAGCTCTTGCATGTATGTATGTATATGTATATTTTGTATGTGTATATGTATGAGGTGCATGAATTTAGATAGGTATATGAATATATGTAATTATATCAATAAGTATGATGTGGATCAAAAGACTTTGTAATCGAGATTTTCATGGTTTGGAACTTTAAAGATCGATATATACATTTTTTATCTTTAAAGGATTGTTTTTTATATTTAAGTAAGTAAGAAAGTATGTATGTATGTATGTATGTATATATGTTAGTATGTAGGTAGCTCTTGCATGTATGTATGTATATGTATATTTTGTATGTGTATATGTATGAGGTGCATGAATTTAGATATGTATATGAATATATGTAATTATATCAATAAGTATGATGTGGATCAAAAGACTTTGTAATTAATATTTTTATGGACTAGATCTTTAAAAGATTGAAATTTAGATTGTTGATCTTTCAAAGCTTGTTATTTATATGTAAGTAAGTTCTTGGTCCTTTACAAAGCGAGCAACGGGGGCAGAACGGCATTGAGGTGGCACTTTGAGAGACCGCCCATGGTGGCAGAGTTGGAGGCGGAAGGCGGTGGCTGGAGGATTTTATGAAGAACCATTAAATCTTTTCACTTTTTCGACGGCTCTCCCATTTCAAGAAGCTTTATGTGTGTGGCTTTTGTCTTAACATTGAAGCTTTACCTCCTGTCAATGTATGTAAAACATGTTTCAACCTTATTTGGGCATAGTCTTGCACTGTAAATATTGAAAGGGGTATATTGCACAATGCTCAGTTCTGTTATGATTTTAAGTTTGTTGCTGTGGCGGCACATGTATAGAGATAGGTATTGTTTTTTTATTCAGCATTAGTGTCTGATATATCCAATAATCATAGCCATGCATTATAAGTGTCATGCCTTTTTCAACTTGCATTGAGCACCCTCTTAAATCTAAGCTCCATTGGGGCTGGTTTGGGCATGGTGAATCCAGCACAGTGGGGCCCATTCGTTGACGATGGGTGAATGTTTCTTTCCTAGAGGTTTCTTTGAATAGGGCCTATAGTTACGGCCCGATCTTGGTTTTGGTATCCGGCCTTGTGAGCTTACTGATCTACTCTTTGAAGTTGTGTGCTAGCCTCTAGAGCTTTCACCATCCTTAATGTTTTCTTAGACATGTAGTAGGGTTTATGTGTGAGGTTGATCATCTCTATTTGTCATTCAGCTCGGACTCCTTGTTCATTGCTCCAAAAAGCTCGGCAAAAAAAGCTCGCAAAAAAAAATCCCCCTCTACACACTAGGGAGGGCTTATTCACACCACTAGCTTGGCTCGTAGAACTAGGTAGCATCACAATACTCGCTTCCATCAGCGAACCTCATTCTCCCAATGGTATGAGGGATACCTTGGGTCAACTCTGGGCCTTGCTACTAACTCACCACCTAGCTACACAAGGACAAAAATGGGGTTAGCGTCGAGGTGGGGAGAAGATTTACATGTACTTCTTAACTTAATCAAGATAACAATTTCTAAACTAAACCATAGAATATGATAGATAACATCACTTTCTTTAGAAAACAAAAATTTTACAGAATTTTTGGTATAAAGGAAAGTGGCATCTTCTTTCTTAATTTATTAAATTTAACATTAAAGATTAATCAAAAATCTCTTTTTAAACAATGACCAAGCTAACCTAGCCATTAATTCCTTGTGGGGCTCCCAAGGGGAGAGTTGGGGCTGCATTTGGAGCAACCTCTCTAGCTCGTGTGTTGTGCGCGTCTCTCAAGGTGATATTTTTGGTGCTTTTGTGAAGGAGCCATTCTACCCACCTTCTTGTTGCCCACATTGCCATGAATCCAATGCTTCAATTAGATTACAAATCGGAGCTTGTTTGCTCAAGCTATGAGCAAAAAACGCCTAGGTGGGAACCACCTTTAAGCGCCAAAAAGCCCTTACTAAAGTCACTGCTAATGGGGGGGTGGGTAAGGGAGGTGTCCTTAAACTAGATCTTCAGGAAAGAACGATACACCTAGAGGGAGAGAAGGGGGATTCCTCCCTTAAGTCTATTCACACGGGGGTTAAGTTAACTGTATTTTAACTGAAAATAACTAAAAAATTATGTATAGGCTCAATCCGGTGTCCGTTTTGGATGCTATAAAATCCTATATTAGGGTAAAATCACACACAAACTCCAAATTTGGACTCAAAATTCTATGATTCTAAGTGGAAACAACTCATTTCTTAAAATTTTTGATTTTTACACCACAAAAGACCATAAATTCATGGGCATATATTATTATTGAAGATGGGCATGTTACATCCTTCCCCCCTTAAAGAAATCAAGATGTCCTCATCTCGTCATGAATTTGGGAAATTTGGGGTAATCCTTTAAGAGTGTAGCCTCATCTTCCCATGTTGCATTCTCTTCAGGGTAATCTTTCCATTGTACTAGATGTTCTACAACAATAGTTCTATTACGGAGTTGCATTTCTCTAGAATTTATGATCCTAATAGGCTGAAATTCAAGGACTCCTTGAGTTGGGATTATAACTTTCTCATCATCAAGAATATGATCCAGACTGGGTACATAAGGCTTTAACAAACTTACATGAAATACATTGTGGACTTTTATATGGGTTGGGAGCTGGAGCTTATAGGCAATTCTACCCAAACACTTGATAACTGTATAGGGCCCACAATATCTTAGGCTGAGTTTCTTATATTTTCGAAGTGATAAAGAGCTACTCTTGGGTTGCACTCATAGAAGAACTTTGTCTCCTTCCTTGAAGATCCATTCATACCTCCTTATGTCAGCATAATGCTTTTGTCGATCTTGAGCAGCTTTAATATCTTTTTGGATCACCTTGGTCTGTTCCTCCATCTCTTCGAGCATTTTTCTGGATGCCTCAACTCTTATGGTTGGATAAGAGAAATTTAGAGGAGATAAACATTCTTGCCCAATGTAGAGTTCTTTGAATGGTGACATTATTATGCTTTGATGATGATAAGATGTATTATAAGCGAATTCTACCAGAGGAAGGTATTGAATCCATCTTCTTGGTTCCCATCCATAATATGCTCTGAGAATGTCTTCAATTACTTGGTTGACTCTCTCAGTCTGGCCATCGGTCTCTAGATGATAACCTGTACTAAAGCAAAGCTGAGTTCCCAAGGCCTGAAAAATAAGGACTGCCACACCAGAACTTTGAAGTGAAGTCAGAGTCTCGATCACTGACTATCCTCTTTGGGAGACCATGAAGCTTGAAGACCTCCTTGATGAATAACCGGGCTAACCGGGCAGCATCAGAAGCTTTAAAGGTTTTCTTTGCTGGTATAAGATGAGCTACTTTGGTAAGCAAGTCCACCACCACTAAAATGGAATCATATCCTCCTTGTATAGTGGGGAGACTTGTGACAAAATCCATACTAATGCATTCCCACTTCATCTGGGGGATATCTAAGGGTTGAAGCTTCCCAGGCATCTTGACTCTTTCAGCTTTGATCATTTGACATGAGAGAGATTGCTTCAAGTACCGAAGGACATCATTTTTTAAGCCCGCCCAATGATAGCTCCTCCTTACAACATTCAATGTTTTTGCATAACCTGGATGCCCTGTAGTAGCAGGGTTGTAGCACGGCTATCATGAGCTTCATAGAGGATTAGCTTCTTTAGAGTAGGATCCTTAGGATTACATAGCCTGTGATTGAAGTAAAGGCTCCCATCATGGATGAAGTACCCCTTGATTATATTTTTCTCTTTCTCTCAGTTCCCCCTTCTTCTACTAACTTCACCATCCTTTGGTAATCAGAATCATGAGATGAGACTTCTTTGACCTTGTCCAGTATGGGATCATTTGGCATCGAAATTGCACTCAAGAAAGATTTGCGCGGCTGAGTGCATCCGCTACCACATTATCCTTCCCAGGGCAGAATTTGATGTCAAAGTCATATTCTTCTAGGATTTCAATCCATCTTCTCTTCCTCGTGTTGAGGTTAGGCTGGGTGAAGATCCACTTCAGACTCTTGTGGTCAGTTACAAGATGGAATTTCCCCCCCAAGAGATAATGTCTCTATAATTGTAGGCAATGAACAACTACTAAGAGCTCCAAATCATGGGTCACATAATTTGCTTCATCTTGCGTGAGAAGTATAAGCCATTGGTCTTCCTTCTTGTCCTAAGACACCACCAAGTGCTAGACTACTGCTGGCATCAATAGCCACCTCAAATTCCCTGGTGAAATTATGAAGTTTTAGGACTAGCGCTGAGGTAATGATGGCTTTAAGCTGATCAAAGCTGACTTGATGGATTGGCAACCACACTATGTTACAATCCTTCTTAAGAATATCTAGCAATGGTGCACCTACTAGGGCATAATATTCGATGAAAATCCTATACCATCATGTGATTCCCAAAAATCCACAAACTTCACGGACTGATTTAGGGAGTGGCCATTCTAGTATATCCTTGACCTTGGCGGGATCTACTAAGATACCATCTTGGGAGACAATGAATCCAAGATACTCAATCTAATGAGTAAAGAAGGTACATTTTCTCTTCTTGGCATAGAGTTTATGTCTGCGTAGCAATCGTAGAACTCTATACACATGCTCCTCATGCTCTTCCATCGACTTGGAGTAGACTAAGATGTCATCAAACAAGACAAGCACAAATTTATCCAAGTAGGGACAGAATATATCTTGCATTACATGGTTAAAGGTTGCAAGAGCATTGGTTAAATCGAATAACATCACAGTAAACTCATAGTGGCCATAACGGGTATTGAAAGCTGTCTTGGGTATATCTGCTTCCTTGACTTTGATCTGGTAGTAACAAGACCTTAAGTCTATTTTTTAGAAAACTTTGGACCCATGAAGCCTATCAAGAAGCTCATCGATGCAAGGGATGGGATCTTTGGCACGCACATTGCACACAAATGTGGTCCGATGGTGCCCAAACTTTGTACGAGTGTGTATGGGGCCCCTACACTTTCTCTTGAAAATTTTGGTCAATATCAGACCACATTTGTGTGCAATGTGCATGCCAAAGGCCTAATTTTCAATGGGCTCTCTAAGGCCACAACACATTGAAATTTAGGCCTTTGGAAGGAACATTGCACACAAATGTGGTTTGATGGTGACCAAACTTTGTAAGAGTGTGTATGGGGTCCTCACACTTGGCTCTTGCAAAGTTTGTAAGAGTGTGTATGGGGTCCTCACACTTGCAAAGTTTGGTCACCATCGGACCACATTTGTGTGTAATGTGCATACCAAAGGCCCAATTTTCAATAGGCTATCTAAGGCCACAACATATTGAAAATTGGGTTTTTGACACACACATTGCACACAAATGTGATCCGATGGTGACCAAACTTTGCAAGAGCAAGTTTGTGGTCCATACCCTCACTCTTGCAAATTTTGGTCACCATTGGACCACCTTTGGACCACCTTTGTATGCAATGTGCATGCCAAAGGCCTTTGGTTTATGACATCCCATTTTAGTTTCATGATTTGTCCCATGCATTATTCTGTTGTATTTATACATCATGCCATTTTGGTTACATAGAATGGTATTATTGAAAATTGGACCTTTGTCATGCACATTGCACACAAATGTGATCCGATGGTGACCAAAATTTGTAAGAGCGAGTGTGGGGTCCACATCCCCACTCTTACAAAGTTTGGTAACCATCGGACTACATTTGTGTGCAATGTGCATGCCAAAGGCCCAATTTTCAATGATACCATTCTATGTAATCAACATGGGATGATGTATAAATATAACTAAATAATACATAAGACAAATTATGAAACTAAAATGGGATGACATAACGAAAATGGGATGATGTATAAATATAAAAGAATAATACATGGGACAAATTATGAAACTACAACATAAGGGTGCTAGTCCAATTGCTTTAGGCTTAGCCACCAGACATCATGTAATGACTACAAAAGTAAGTGCTAACCTAGATATTTTGGGTGTTTAGTAATTGTCACTATCCAATTCTACCCAATCTGGATAATCATCTACAAAACCACCTCATTGTTAAGGAGCCTCTATAACTCGGTGTGCAATAGTAGTATCCCGCTAGGCTCCCTCCATCGTGGGTGCACGTGGTAATACGCATGTCCGCACTACATAAAGAGCCCTTTGTGCCTCTCTCGCTCGTGATGCCCAACTGTCATGACTCTATGTCGATATGTCTTGGTAAATGTGCCACTAGGTCCAACATTGCCAACACACTCGAGCAATGTGCCTGCTCTCCTCTAGAACAACATGTAGTTGCCAAATTTTGTCTTGGTCCACTCCCCAAACTAGTCCAAATCTTGTCCAAATTGAGTCAAACTGAAGCTAGAAAATTCTAGAACTCGATTGGACTCAGTTAGTGGCCTCCTTCACCTATAAATAGACCCTCATTCTTTTGTATTCTCATCTTTGAGCTATACCATGCCAGTTTACATTAAAATAATCATATTTTCTATTATCCCTTAAAATTCCTCTTCTTTTGGGGAGCTTGGAGCTTCTCTCTCTCTTCAACAACTCTTGGAGCTCTCTTCTCCACTTGCTAAACCAATTGATTGGTTGGGGCTTCACTTCTAGAAAAAGAAGCAAGCTAATCCTTGAGGTAAGAATTGATTGGTTGGGGGCTTCACTTCTAGAAAAAGAAGCAAGCTAATCCTTGAGGTAAGAATGAATTTTATGGTTTTTTGTTAAATTTTCTCAATTGACTTCTCTTATCAACCCCTCTCAAGCTTGAGAAGTTTTCTACTTGGTTGTTTTAAATTCAAATCAAGCTTTCCCTAAAAAATTTAATGTGTAATCAAGAAAAAGTTAATCTTTAAGCTTACTTAGAATGCTTTCTTATGTACATCCCTCTCTCAAAAAGAGTAGTCATTTCTATGACTAATTCTCTAGAAAAAGAATGCTTCTCTTTGATAATTTCTTATTCCAAAACCAAACTCTAGGCTTGTTAAGCTAGAGAATAAGAAAATGGTATTTTTATGATTTTGTGTTAACAAAATAATGGTTAATTCTTTTAGATTATTTATAAGTAGTTAAAAACTACTTTGATTGATTCCAAATGAGAAATAGATTATCCTATCAATTTGGGAAAAGAGAAATAATAGAATTAGCTTAATCTAGTGAGATAATCATATTTAAGTTTATGATTATGGCTAAAATTATGATTTAAATCCATAGTTTAGATTTAAGCTTAAAAATAGATCTTCTATCATATTTTCATAACAATGTTTTATTCTTTTAAAAAAATTTAAAATTTATCAGTAATAGCAGCGAAGGTATGGCAAAATTTTGAGAAAATAATACATAGCAAGCGCTCGTGAAAGCTCACCTCAATCGAAGAACGTGAGTCGGAGGGTGCTGGCGGCGTAGCCCTGGGAGCCGATGCCTGCTCTGATACCAATTGTTGGAATTAGGGTTGCAGGAAAGCACACAAAGCTTGGAGAAGAAGAAGCAAGAATGCACACAACACACAATTGTATTAGATTGTGTCAATGTACAAAAGATAAGTTAGCCCTAGAAGGATGGACGTATATACAAGCCGGGGGAAAAAACCTCCTAAAGAGGGAAAAAATGCCCCGGTGATCCTAAGTGTGTTCACACACATCACTGCCTATATATATATGGCAACAATTTTTATGCATATTGCTAAAAGAGGACTTCCTACCATACTCTAGGATTAGACATCCTATGCAAAAAGAATGATTTTCATCATATTCATGGAAAATATATTTTTCGTATTTATGCATAATTAATTAATTAAGAAAAAGATAAATTTTTGATAAATTTATTTTATGCATTTAATTTTAAAAAAAGAAATTTTAGATAAATTGATTTTATGATGAAAGAGGAATTCCCATGACATTCGGAATTCAATCATTTAAATACAAAAAGATAAATTTTAAGCATATTTAAAAAATGGATATTTGTTTTTAATTAAAAGAGAAAATTTTATGGTATTTTAAGTAGAGAAAGGTTTAAAGTAATTTTGATGATAAAAGAGGAATTTTCACCATAATTCCACCTAGAAACTTAGGGTTGATAATTAAAATGATGGAAAGAAAATTCTTAGATATCTTATGGAGATAAATAACCAAATTGATATTTACCCAAAATTGGATTAATGGAAGAAGAGTATTCCCGTATAGAACTATTTCTTAATCTATTATGGTTAAGAAGTATCTTATGGGGATAAATAACCAAATTGATATTTACCCAAAATTGGATTAATGGAAGAAGAGTATTCCCGTATAGAACTATTTCTTAATCTATTATGGTTAAGAACTATCTTATGGGGATAAATAACCAAATTGATATTTACCCAAAATTGGATTAATGGAAGAAGAGTATTCCCGTATAGAACTATTTCTTAATCTATTATGGTTAAGAAGTAATGAAATTCATAAAGTTAGATTTTCCTTACGGTTAGAAGTTCAGTAGATGTTTATCTAAAGAAAATCCTTAGGAATCAAAGTTAGAAGTAAACCAAATAATTTTGGTTAAACCACGACTGTACGAATGGTGGCTAATAAACTTCTTGCCCATCTCTCAAAATCTGAATCAAGCAAAAACTTCGTGACCAATTCCAACTTTTGACACAAAGAATAGACTACCGTTGAATTAGCGTAGTTTTTCCTTAACCAAAATCACCAAGAATCTAGTTGAAAATTCAGTCAAATGATGGGTAGATTATCTTGATGAGAGATCAATGATTCTCATTAAGAAAATATGGATTAAGGAAAAAGGGCTTTGTGGAATGTTATGACCCATGTTATTTGACGAATGATAATCATGGTCATTTAAATTTATATATTTTTTATGATGCCTATTTCTCATGAACACGTTAGGATTGATTGATGTGATGTCAATTGATTGTTACTACTGACGTGGTTTATGTTTATGAGTTTAGGTGATGAGGTGTGCAAGGGTACCGATTTAGGTGTTGCACAGTGCAAGGGTACCGATTTAGGTGTCGCACGGATGGTGGATTGAGTCGTGGCGTGTGGACAGATTTCACAATATTTTGTGCTGTACTATGGCATTTGATATTATTTTGACATCAGTGTGATGTGTGTGTGTGTACGCGTCAATTTATTGTACAATGTGCGTACGAGCACTAGTTGATTTATTTTGTAATGTGCATATGTGTACAAGTTAGATTATTGTATTAGAAAAATAGTGCAAACCTTAGAAGGTTTGAGGACAAAGGTTAATTGAGGACAAAGGCTAATTAAATGGCAAAGTCCAAATATGGATGTATACTTTATTTTTGGCTAAAAGCCTACTTTTTGGAATATATAAAAATACCCATGCGAGAAGAAGCCACTCATGTTGGGGGGGAAGATTGCACCCAGTCTTGTGTTGCCTTGTGTTGATGGTGATGTATTTCTTTCTCTTATCTTATGTTTTGTTATATATTTTAATTTTCAATTTAATTCAAGTAGTTGTTTTAATATTTGATACAATTTATGAGTTTTTGATTATTCTCTTCAAGAAAATTAAAGGTCCGATTGCAGTGGTATCAGAGCTTTGGTGTAATTTAATTTTCTTGAAAGCGGTCAAAAGAGGTGAAAGAGACAAAAAAACAGAGGTGATTTTGGTAATTTTCTTGAATTTAAATTGAAGAAGAAGACGTTTAGGGATTTTTGTTAATGTATGGATGAAATTAAGCTTGTTTTTGACCACCATTGGGTAATCAATCTCCATCAATCTATTGCCCAAAGGGTAAAACTAGGTGGAAAACCATTAGTGGGTTTCTCAAAACCATAAAACCACCTTCTTCTTCACTAATCCTCTTCTTAATCTGTCTGTACGGATTGAAAGAGCAAGCAGAGGAGCATGGAGAGCCATAAGCAGAATTGCTAAACCTATCCTTTACTCAATTTCTATAATAGAGGGTTGAGAATTATTCAAGAGTTCAAGAATTACTTTTAAATTTTTATTTTTTTTCCTCCTCTGCGCTGCGCTGGGCGCAAGCTTAGATTTATATATATATATATAATTTCCCAATCTCTTTCTCCCTCCTTCGTATCTGGCAGCGCGCTTCGGGCTTCTATCTCCATTCGGCGAAGCGTTTCTATCTCCATCCGGCTGTGCGAAGCGTAGAAATTTTTTTTTCTTTTACTTTTTATTTTGTTTCTCTCTTTTCTCCATCCTATTGCCGGCGGCGAGAGCTGCAGGGAAGGAATTTTCAAACCTCACTTTAGTTAATTGCGCTTAATAATGCTTAAAAGCTTTGATTTACAAAGCTTATATTAGCAATTTTCAAAATTTGAGCTTAATGATGCTTAAAGCTTTGATTATTACAAAGCTTATATTTAAAAGCTTTATAAGCTTCAAATGTTTAATTTTTATTTCTATATTAGATGCTGTGAATTCTTTAGTGGACTATTTCTTTTTTACGCTCCAGCGTTTGGCATGCCAGGTTACAAGTTTTAGTAAAGCTTTCATAAGTTTTTTAATGAGCTTAATAAGCCTAATATTAAAAGCTTTATAGAGACAAAGCTTCATAATAATAATAATAATAATAAAATTAAAAAAAAGAGCTTCATATTATTACTATTATTATTATTTATCTTCTCTATTCATGCGCTGAGCACACCTAGTAGAAGGAAAATTTGACTAAGCTTTAAAAGCTTTCAAATAAGCTCAAATGAGACCAATCAAAAGTTTTACAAAAGAAAATATTTTTTTGACTATTTCCATCATATTTTATGGAAAAGAATCTCATGTGCATATAGTTACTTTCTTCTACAAATTTTGAGACTTTAGTCAAATTCTTTTGAATAATGTTGTTTTCTAAATCCTCATGAAGTACGAATAATATAAACAGCTTGTTAGTGAAGATATCATTAAAATGTTGCTTTGACCTACGGCTAGTTTTCTAATTTTAAAGAGTATATGGATTATTTCTTGAAAAATTTTGCATTTGTGTATTGAGCTAACTTGGCAGGACTCACATCTAGTTCGACATTCCAAATGAGATAAGAAACCCTATCTTTTCTCTTGTTTTAAATTTTTCCTATTCTTTTAATTGTCAAGAAATGGGTGAATATCCGCATCATCGTACTATTCACGAACAGCTTGACACCGAAGAAGTTAATGTATTCGACACATTAACCAAAGGTGGAGGTATGTGTTAAAAATTATTTATTGTACACAATTTCTTGTTTGCTTTTGTATCTGTTTTCTGAATATTCTTTGTTTCTAGACCTACTTAGAAAACTTTAGCTCCTAAAAAGAATTTTAGATACAGTGACCTAACTAGAAAGATCGAGACAAGATTAGTAAAAGTTATCTTCAAGATCTAGTTGCCGAAATTCAAGTAAAAATGATTATTAGACATCTCATACAAGATTAAGACCAATTTGAAAATTCAAGATCCAAGCAAGTTTCTCCAGTCTTTGATTCAAGTTATCAATTGTTTCACCCATCGAATTTAGTGATGATGAGAAAGTAAAGAAATAGCTCTCATGTGACTAGAAACCAAGTTTAAGTGGTATGCCAATCACAATTACGAAGTTTATACCAATTCAAGTAAAGTTTTGTCTAAATTTTCTAGTGTTCTAGTTTAAGATCTATCCAAGTACAAGATTCTTTCTAGACCAAGAATTGTTAAGTCAAAGATATATTCAACCACAAGATTTAAACCCCTTAAGAACAAGATTTATTCAAGAATTGTAATTATCATTAATTAAAGATTGATCTCTCAATTTTCGTCTATTCAAGTATTTTTAATCTAAGCCAAGAATTCATTGCTAGTATATCAAGTTCTTGCTATCAATTAGGGTGGAAGATGTCTATCATTATTCAAGTTCTAATTTCAAGTTTAAGATTAAGCTTAAGATCAAGATCCCCTTTAGATTTCACAAGTAAGATTCACAAATTCAAGAATTATACACCTATTCAAAGATTATAATTTTTGAATTTAGTCAGACAATTACAAGATTAAGATCAAGAACAAATTCTGAGAATTTAGTTAGACAATTACAAGATTAAGATCAAGAACAAATCCCCAGAATTCATCAAGTTATTGACAGTAATGTAAGTGATTATTTTTCAATCTTAAGTTGATAAGAATTTTCATTTCGACCTAATTCATTTTTGGAATAAGACTTAATTCATTTCGACCTAATTCATTTTTGGAATAAGACTTAATTCATTTCGATCTAATTCATTTTTGGAATAAGACTTATAATCTAATTTTGAGGATAGAGAAAAGTTATGTCGGAATGAAAGTTTCAGAGGGAATTAGCTACTCCGTCTCAAACTTCTGTTCTTAAGGTAGTGTCGTATGGAATTAATCTATGGTATGGGACATTAGATTGGTTTTACATGCCTACCCTAGACGTATCTATGTCTTCTATCTTTCACCAACGAGTGTTTGTATGTGGAAGGTACCTCTGTGGTATGGGACACTTAGATCCCTTTTACATGCGTTCATTTGTTTGGTTTTATTTTCAGAAATTGTTTGATGTGATGATCTTGTCCTCCACTTGTACCATGAAGCCATCCACTCATTGATTATGCAACTGAGGACAGTTGATTCCCAACAGGGAGGACTGTTATGACCCATGTTATTTGATGAATGATAATCATGGTCATTTAAATTTATATATTTTTTATGATGCCTATTTCTCATGAACACGTTAGGATTGATTGATGTGATGTTAATTGATTGTTACTACTGACGTGGTTTATGTTTATGAGTTTAGGTGATGAGGTGTGCAAGGGTACCGATTTAGGTGTTGCACAGTGCGAGGGTACCGATTTAGGTGTCGCATGGATAGTGGATTGAGTCGTGGCGTGTGGACAAATTTCACAATATTTTGTGGCTGTACTATGGCATTTGATATTATTTTGACATCAGTGTGATGTGTGTGTGTGTGTACGCGTCAATTTATTGTACAGTGTGCGTACGAGCACTAGTTGATTTATTTTGTAATGTGCATATGTGTACAAGTTAGATTATTGTATTAGAAAAATAGTGCAAACCTTAGAAGGTTTGAGGACAAAGGTTAATTGAGGACAAAGGTTAATTGAGGACAAAGGCTAATTAAATGGCAAAGTCCAAATATGGATGTATACTTTATTTTTGGCTGAAAGCCTACTTTTTGGAATATATAAAAATACCCACGCGAGAAGAAGCCACTCACGTTGGGGGGGGGGGAGATTGCACCCAGTCTTGTGTTGCCTTGTGTTGATGGTGATGTATTTCTTTCTCTTATCTTATGTTTTGTTATATGTTTTAATTTTCAATTTAATTCAAGTAGTTGTTTTAATATTTGATACAATTTATGAGTTTTTGATTATTCTCTTCAAGAAAATTAAAGGTCCGATTGCATGGAACCAATATCGAAATGGGAATTCTACTTACATAGAATCTCTATTTTCTTTTAAAGGACTGTTTTATGCTAGAATATTGGAGGAAGCATTTGGTACGTGTTTAACTAAGGAGAAACTCGTTTTTGTAATAGCTCGTGGTGGGGAGTTGTCGAGAGTCATTGCTCACGGCAAAGCCTGCCGAGGTCTTGAATAGCCTCGGTATGTTTAAAATGGTGTGCTTTCGGTACAATGGGTGAGGACCGACGAAGCGGTCCCTGAGTGAAGTGCTAGGACACCTAAGTAGGATCCTAGAGGGTTCTGACCAGGTGATGCATGGGCTTGCGGTTTGCAAGGACACCCATACGTACGTCGAGGAAGATATGGATGAACTGAAAAGAATTACTTTTGTGAACTAAATTTTGATATTGTATCTCGTTGGTTGACCAGCGGGTCTTCAATAGAGAGTCCAAGTGTAATATATTTTGTAAAACAATGGACTCAATATTTTGGAGGATTATAATCAGTAATATTATGATTTCATTGAAAGATTGTTTTAAAGACAGCCAAATCTGTTATAATGGTAATTTCATACTGGTTGGGTAAGTGGTACGCCTACCTTAAATATTGCGATAAGCCTTTTCAAAGCTCTGTATGGACAAGATTGCCTTACACCATTTACTTGGTCCTACCTTAAATATTGGGATGAGTCCTTTCAAAGCTCTGTATGGACAAGATTGCCTTACACCATTGACTTGGTCCAACCCATTGATCATAGTCGATATGTCCAGACAAATGCTTGATGACATGGACATACAAATGCAATCAATCCGTAAAGATATTAAGGCAACCCAAAATAGGCAACAGCAGTATGTAGATAAAAAGAGATCAGAGAGAGAGGTTGAAGAATCAGACATGGTCTTCATTCGAGTACGACCAAAAAGAAGTTTCTTATCTTTAGGGAAGTACAAGAAGCTCTCTCCTAGATATTGTGGACCATATGCTGTTATAAAGAAAGTAGGCAATCTAGCTTATAAACTTCTTATGCCTCCCCATATCAAGGTACATAATGTATTCTATGTCAGTTTGCTTAAGAAATATGTACCTAGCCCGAGTCATGTGCTTGATAATAAACAATTGATTTCTCCAACTCAAGGCCAGATGGTACTCCAAAGTGAAGAAATCCTTGACGTTCGGGAGAAGGTTCTTAGAAGTAGAATCCTAAAAGAGATTTTAATCAAGTGGAAGTTCTTTCCTCTAGAAGACGTCACCTGGGAGAAAGAAGAAGAGATGGCAAAAGATTACCCCCACTTTGCGAGATGAGGATATCTTGTGTTTTTCAAGTGGGAGATGTAAGATTCCTCCTCAGCCTGAATAATGAAAAAGATTTTACGTCAATCCCCTGTAATCATTTCCTACTTTTGAATACAAGAAAATATTATTTTTCCTTGTTTTTGCCTAGAGAGAGGTAAATAATGAATAAGCTTTTACCTCAATCCCCTGTAATCATTTCCTACTTCAGAATACAAGAAAATATTATTTTCCCTTGTTTTTGCCTAAAGGTAATCTAATATTGAGATATTTTTGGATATAAAGATTCTCCTAATATCTAAAATATATTTCCCTGAAGCAAAAGTTAGAAATAAATTCTCCAAATGTGTATTAGGAATCAATTAAAAATGATATAAGGGACCTTAGCCTAAGGGTCTAGATTTTTAGAAATTTCTAGATTATGGTCCAGTTAAGGTTCCAATGGGCCAATTGGATTAATCCAAGTGTTGGAATGAGATAAATCCAATGAATAAAAGAAAATACCCAAAAATGAGTAAATGCTTACATAATAAGATGAAGAGTTGAATGTGAGTACAAGGTTTATTAGTTAAAAATGTGTATTAGGAATCAATTAAAAATGATATAAGGGACCTTAGCCTAAGGGTCTAGATTTTTAGAAATTTCTGGATTATGGTCCAATTAAGGTTCCAATGGGCCAATTGGATTAATCCAAGTGTTGGGATGAGATAAATCCAATGAATAAAAAAAAATACCCAAAAATGAGTAAATGCTCACATAAGATGAAGAGTTGAATGTGAGTACAAGGTTTATTAGTTAAAAATGAAGAGATATTACTAAAAAAATGAGATATTTTAGAGAAATGATGAATTTATGACACCTTGGTAAGGAGAGGGGGACCTTTGAGGTAGGCGCCTCCTTCACATGTGTGGAAGGGTTTTTAATTCAAAAAAATTGTGATATTTTTATCTCTCCCCTCTCCTGGATCAAACTGGATCAAAAGGAGACCCAAACTGGTCCAAATCTTGTCCAAATTGAGTCAAACTGAAGCTAGAAAATTCTAGAACCCGATTGAACTCAGTTAGTGGCCTCCTTCACCTATAAATAGACCCTCATTGTTTTGTATTCTCATCTGTGAGCTATACCATGCCAGTATTACATTAAAATAATCATATTTTCTATTATCTCTTAAAATTCCTCTACTTTTGGGGAGCTTAGAGCTTCTCTCTCTCTTCAACAACTCTTGGAGCTCTCTTCTCCACTTGCTAAACTAATTGATTGGTTGGGGGCTTCACTTTTCTAGAAAAAGAAGCAAGCTAATCCTTGAGGTAAGAATGAATTTTATGGTTTTTTGTTAAATTTTCTTAAATGACTTCTCTTATCAACCCCTCTCAAGCTTGAGAAGTTTTCTAATTGGCTGTTTTAAATTCAAATCAAGCTTTCCCTAAGAATTTTAATGTGTAACAAAAAAAAAGTTAATCTTCATGCTTACTTAGATTGCTTTCTTATGTATATCTCTCTCTCAAAAAGAGTAGTCATTTCTATGACTAATTCTTTAGAAAAAGAATGCTTCTCTTTGATAATTTCTTATTCCAAAACCAAACTCTAGGCTTGTTAAGATAAAGAATAAGAAAATGGTATTTTTATGATTTTGTGTTAACAAAATAATGGTTAATTATTTTAGATTATTTATAAGTAGTTAAAAACTACTTTGATTGATTCTAAATGAGAACTAGATTATCCTATAAATTTGCGAAAAGAGAAATAATAGGATTAGCTTAATCTATTGGGATAATCATAATTAAGTTTATGATTATGATTAAAATTATGATTTAAATCCATAGTTTAGGTTTTAGCTTAAAAATAGATCTTCTATCATATTTTCATAACAATGTTTTATTCTTTTAAGAAAAATGAAAAAATTATCAGTAATAGCAGTGAAGCTATGGCAAAACTTTCTAGAAAATAATACATATCTTATTTTTATGCATAATGCTAAAAGAGGACTTCCTACCATATTCTAGGATTAGACATTCTATGCAAAAAGAATGATTTTCATCATATTCATGGAAAATAATTTTTTAGTATTTATGCATAAATAATTAATTAAGAGAAAGATAAATTTTTGATAAATTTATTTTATGCATGACAAACTGTTGAATGATAAAAGAGGAATTCCCATTACATTTGGAATTCAATCATTTAAATGCAAAAAGAGGAATTTTTGGCATATTTGAAATAATGGATATTTTTTTTAATTTAAAAAAGAGAAATTTTAGATAAATTGATTTTATGATGAAAGAGGAATTCCCATGACATTCGGAATTCAATCATTTAAATAAGAAAAGAGGAATTTCAAGCACATTAAAAAAATGGATATTTGTATTTATCTAAAAGAGAAAATTTTATGGTATTTTAAGTAGAGAAAGGTTTAAATTAATTTTGATGATAAAAGAGGAATTTTCACCATAATTCCACCTAGAAACTTAGGGTTGATAATTAAAATGATGGAACGAAAATTCTTAGATATCTTAAGGGGATAAATAACCAAACTAATATTTACCCAAAATTGGATTAATGGAAGAAGAGTATTCCCGTATATAGAACTATTTCTTAATCTATTATGGTTAGGAAGTAATGAAATTCATAAAGCTAGACTTTTCCTTACGGCGGTGAGAAGTTCAGTAGATGTTTATCTGAAGAAAATCCTTAGGAATCAAAGTTAGAAGTAAACCGAATAATTTTGGTTAAACCACGACTGTCATGAATGGTGGCCAATGAACTACTTGCCCATCTCTCGAAATCTGAATCACCCAAAAACTTCGTGATGACCAATTCCAACTTTTGACACAAAGAATAGACTACCGTTAATTTAGCGTAGTTTTTCCTTAACCGAAATCACCAAGAATCTAGTTGGAAATTCAGTCAAATGATGGGTAGATTATCCTGATGAGAGATCATCTTTAGGGAAGTACAAGAAGCTCAATACTAGATATTGTGGACCGTATACTGTTATAAAGAAAGTAGGCAATCTAGCTTATAAACTTCCTATGCCTCCCCATCTCAAGGTACATAATGTATTCCATGTTAGTTTGCTTAAGAAATATGTACCCAGCCCGAGTCACGTGCTTGATAATAAACAATTGATTTCTACGACTCAAGGCCAGATGGTACTCAAACCTAAAGAAATCCTTGACGTTTGGGA
This sequence comes from Cibotium barometz, assembly GCF_041138505.1. Classification (NCBI taxonomy): domain Eukaryota; kingdom Viridiplantae; phylum Streptophyta; class Polypodiopsida; order Cyatheales; family Cibotiaceae; genus Cibotium; species Cibotium barometz. The sequence goes on along the minus strand of NC_141108.1, from coordinate 10,785,095 downwards.
GAAGGTTCTTAGGAGCAGAATCCTCAAAGAGATTTTATTCAAGTGGAAGTTCTTCCCTCTAGAAGACGTCACCTAAGAGAAAGAAGAAGAGATGGTAAAAGATTACTCCCACTTTTTTTGCGAGATGAGGATATCTCGTGTTTCTCAAGTGGGAGAGGATATAAGATTCCTCCTCAGCCTGAATAATGAATAAGCTTTTACCTCAATCCCCTGTAATCATTTCCTACTTCAGAATACAAGAAAATATTATTTTTCCTTGTTTTTGTCTAGAGAGAGGTAATTTAATATTGAGATATTTTTGGATATAAAAATTCTCCTAATATCTAAAATATATTTTCCTGAAGCAAAAGTTCAAAAAAAATTCTCCAATGTGCATTAGGAATCAATTGAAAATGATATAAGAGACCTTAGCCTAAGGGTCTAGATTTTCAGAAATTTCTAGATTATGGTCCGGTTCCAATGGGCCAGTAGGATTAATCCAAGTGTTGGCATGAGATAAATCTAATGAATAAAAGAAAATACCCAAAAATGAGTAAATGCTCACATAAGATGAAGAGTTGACTGAGTACAAGGTTTATTAGTTAAAAATTAAGAGATATTACTAAAAAAATGAGATATTTTAGAGAAATGATGAATTTTTGACACCTTGGTAAGGAGAGGGGACCTTTGAGGTAGGCGCCTCCTTCACATGTGTAAAAGGGTTTTTAATTCAAAAAAATTGTGATATTTTTATCTCTCCTCTCTCCTAGATCAAACTAGATCAAAAGGGGATCCAAACTGGTCCAAATCTTGTCCAAATTAAGTCGAACTAAAGCTGGAAAATTCTAGAACCCGATTGGACTTAGTTAGTGGCCTTCTTCACCTATAAATAGACCCTCATTATTTTGTATTCTCATCTCTGAGCTATACCATGCCAGTATTACATTAAAATAACCATATTTTCTATTATCCCTTAAAATTTCTCTACTTTTGGGGAGCTTGGAGCTTCTCTCTCTCTTCAACAACTCTTGGAGCTCTCTTCTCCACTTGCTAAACCAATTGATTGGTTGGGGGCTTCACTTTTTGTAGAAAAAGAAGCAAGCTAATCCTTAGGTAAGAATGAATTTTATGGTTTTTTGTTAAATTTTCTCAAATGACTTCTCTTATCAACCCCTCTCAAGCTTAAGAAGTTTCTTAATTGGTTGTTTTAAACTCAAGCTTGAGAAGTTTCTTAATTGGTTGTTTTAAACTCAAGCTTGAGAAGTTTCTTAATTGGTTGTTTTAAACTCAAATAAAGCTTTCCCTAAGCATTTTAATGTGTAATCAAGAAAAAGTTAATCTTTATGCTTACTTAGATTGCTTTCTTATGTATATCTCTTTCTCAAAAAGAGTAGTCATTTCTATGACTAATTCTTTAGAAAAATAATGCTTCTCTTTGAAAATTTCTTATTCCAAAAAATCAAACTCTAGGCTTGTTAAGCTAGAGAATAAGAAAATAGTATTTTTATGATTTTGTGTTAACAAAATAATGGTGGTTAATTCTTTTAGATTATTTATAAAAGTAGTACTTTAATTGATTCTAAATGAGAAATAGATTATTCTATCAATTTAAAAAAAGAGAAATAATAAAATTAGCTTAATCTAATGGGATAATCATAATTAAGTTTATGAATATGGTGGTTAAAATTATGCTTAAAAATAGATCTTCTATAATATTTTCATAACAATGTTTTATTCTTTTAAGAAAAATTAAAAATTATCAGTAATAGAAAGCTATGGTAAAATTTTGAGAAAATAATACATATCTTATTTTTATGCATAATGCTAAAAGAGGACTCCCTACCATATTCTAGGATTAGACATCCTATGCAAAAAGAATGATTTTCATCATATTCATGGGAAATACATTTTTAGTATTTATGCATAAATAATTAATTAAGAAAAAGATAAATGAAAAAAGAGAAATTTTCTTTACATTTGAAATTAAATCATTTAAATGCAAAAAGAAGAATGTTTGGCATATTTGAAATAATAGATATTTTTATTTAATTTAAAAAAAAGAAATTTTAGATAAATTGATTTTATGATGAAAGAGGAATTCCCATGACATTCGAAATTCAATCATTTAAATACAAAAAGATAAATTTTAAGCATATTTAAAAAATGGATATTTGTTTTTAATTAAAAGAGAAACTTTTATGGTGTTTTAAGTCGAGAAAGGTTTAAATTATTTTTGATGATAAAAGAGGAATTTTCACCATAATTTCACCTAGAAACTTAGGGTTGATAATTAAAATGATGGAAAGAAAATTCTTAGATATCTTATGGGGATAAATAACCAAATTGATATTTACCCAAAATTGGATTAATGGAAGAAGAGTATTCTCGTATAGAACTATTTCTTAGTTAGGAAGTAATGGAATTCATAAAGTTAGGATTTTCCTTATGGTTAGAAGTTCAGTAGATGTTTATCTGAAGAAAATCCTTAGGAATCAAAGTTCGAAGTAAACCGAATAATTTTGGTTAAACCACTACTGTCACGAATGGTGGCCAATAAACTACTTGCCCATCTCTCGCAATCTGAATCAAGCAAAAACTTCATGACCAATTTCAACTTTTGACACAAAGAATAGACTACCATTGAATTAGCGTAGTTTTCCCTTAACCAAAATCACCAAGAATCTAGTTGAAAATTCAGTCAAACGATGGTGGGTAGATTATCCTGATGAGAGATCAATGATTCTCATTAAGAAAATATGGATTAAGGAAAAAGGGCTTTGTAGAACCAATCTCTAACTGGGAATTCTACTTGCATAGAATCTCTATTTTAAAGGACTGTTTTATGCTAGAATGCTGGAGGAAGCATTTGGTACGTGTTTAACTAAGGAGAAACTAGTTTTTGCAACAACTCATGGGAAGTTGTCGAGGGATGTCGCTCACGGCAAAGCCTGCCGAGGTCTTGAACAGCCTCGGTATGGTTAAAATGGTGTGCTTCCGGTACGATGGGCGAGGACCGACGAAGCGGTTCCTAAGTGAAGTGCTAGGAGGATACCTAAGTAGGATCCTAGAGGGTTTTGACCAGGTGATGCACGGGCTTGCGGTTGCTAGGACACCCATAAGTACCTTGAGGAAGATATGGATGAACTGAAAAGAATTAATTTTATGAGCTAAATTTTGATATTGGATCTCGCTCTGGTTGACTAGCTGGTCTTCGCTCTGGTTGACCAACTGGTCTTCAACAGAGAGTCCAGGTGTGATATATTTTGTAAAATAATGGACTCAATATTTTGGAGGATTATGATCAGTAATACTGTGATTTCATTGAAAGATTGTTTTAAAGATAGCTGAATCTGTTATAATGACAATTTCATATTGGGTGTGTAAGTGGTAGGCCTACCTTGAATATTGGGATGAGCCCTTTCAAAGCTCTGTATGGACAAGATTGTCTTACACCATTAACTTGGTCCGACCCATTGATCATAGTCGATATGTCCAGACAAATGCTTGATGACATGGACCAGGAAATGCAATCAATTCGTAAAGATATTAAGGCAACCCAAAATAGGCAAAAGCAGTATGTAGATAAAAAGAGATCAGAGAGAGAGATTGAAAAATCAGACATGATCTTCCAAAAAGAAGTTCCTTATCTTTAGGGAAGTACAAGAAGCTCTCTCCTAGATATTGTGGACAGTATGCTGTTATAAAGAAAGTAGGCAATATAGCTTATAAACTTCTTATGCCTCCCCATCTCAAGGTACATAATGTATTCCATGTTAGTTTGCTTAAGAAATATATACCCAGCTTCAGTCACGTGCTTGATAATAAACAATTGATTTCTCCGACTCAAGGCCAGATGGTACTCCAACCTAAAGAAATCCTTGACGTTCAGGAGAAGGTTCTTAGGAGCAGAATCCTTAGAGAGATTTTAATCAAGTGAAAGTTCTCTAGAAGACATCACCTAAGAGAAAGAAGAAGAGATGGCAAAAGATTACCCCCACTTTTTTTGCGAGATGAGGATATCTCGCATTTTTCAAGTGGGAGAGGATGTAAGATTCCTCCTCAGCCTAAATAATGAATAAGCTTTTACCTCAATCCCCTGTAATCATTTCCTACTTCAAAATACAAGAAAATATTATTTTTCCTTGTATTTATCTAGAGAGAGATAATTTAATACTGAGATATTTTTTGATATTAAAAATCTCCTAATATCTAAAATATATTTCCCTGAAGCAAAAGTTCAAAATAAATTCTCCAATGTGCATTAGGAATCAATTAAAAATGATATAAGGGACCTTAGCCTAAGAGTCTAGATTTTCAGAAATTTTTGGATTATGGTCCAATTAAGGTTCCAATGGGCCAATAGGATTAATCCAAGTGTTGGGATGAGATGAATCCAATGAATAAAAGAAAATACCCAAAAATGAGTAAATGCTCACATAAGATGAAGAGTTGACTGAGTACAAGGTTTATTAGTTAAAAATTAAGAGATCTTACTAAAAAAATGAGATATTTTAGAGAAATGATGAATTTTCGACACCTTGGTAAGGAGAGGGGGACCTTTGAGGTAGGCGCCTATGGAAGGGTTTTAAATTCAAAAATGTTGTGATATTTTTATCTCTTCTCTCTCCTAGATCAAACTGGATCAAAAGGGGACCCAAAAACTGGTCCAAATCTTGTCCAAATTGAGTTAAACTGAAGCTGGAAAATTCTAGAATCCGATTGAACTCAGTTAGTGGCCTCCTTCACCTATAAATAGACCGTCATTCTTTTGTATTCTCATCTGTGAGCTCTAGCATGCTAGTATTACATTAAACTAACCATATTTTCTATTATCCCTTAAACTTCCTCTACTTTTGGGGAGCTTGGAGCTTCTCTCTCTCTTCAACAACTCTTGGAGCTCTCTTCTCCACTCGCTAAACCAATTGATTGGTTGGGGGCTTCACTTTTTCTAGAAAAAGAAACAAGCTAATCCTTGAGGTAAGAATGAATTTTATGGTTTTTTGTTAAATTTTCTCAAATGACTTCTCTTATCAACCCCTCTCAAGCTTGAGAAGTCTTCTAATTGGTTGTTTTAAATTCAAATCAAGCTTTCCCTAAGAATTTTAATGTGTAACAAAAAAAGAGTTAATCTTTATGCTTACTTAGATTGCTTTCTTATGTATATCTCTCTCTCAAAAAGAGTAGTCATTTCTATGACTAATTCTTTAGAAACAGAATGCTTCTCTTTGATAATTTCTTATTCCAAAACCAAACTCTAGGCTTGTTAAGATAGAGAATAAGAAAATGGTATTTTTATGATTTTATAATTACAAAATAATGGTTAATTCTTTTAGATTATTTATAAGTAGTTAAAAACTACTTTGATTGATTCTAAATGAGAACTAGATTATCCTATAAATTTTCAAAAAGAGAAATAATAGAATTAGCTTAATCTAGTGGGATAATCATAATTAAGTTTATGATTATGGTTAAAATTATGATTTAAATCCATAGTTTAGGTTTTAGCTTAAAAATAGATCTTCTATCCTATTTTCATAACAATGTTTTATTCTTTTAAGAAAAACTAAAAATTATCAGTAATAGTAGCGAAGCTATGGCAAAATTTCTAGAAAATAATACATATCTTATTTTTATGCATAATGCTAAAAGAGAACTTTCTACCATATTCTAGGATTAGACATCCTATGCAAAAAGAATGATTTTCATCATATTCATGGGAAATAAATTTTTAGTATTTATGCATACATAATTAATTAAGAAAAAGATAAATTTTTGATAAAATTGCATGAGAAGTTGTTAAATGATAAAAGAGGAATTCTAATTACATTTGAAATTCAATCATTTAAATGCAAAAAGAGAAATTTTTGGCATATTTGAAATAATGGATATGTTTATTTAATTTAAAAAAGAGAAATTTTAGATATATTGACTTTATGATGAAAGAGGAATTCCCATGACATTCGGAATTCAATTATTTAAGAACAAAAAGAGGAATTTTAAGAATATTAAAAAATGGATATTTGTATTTAATTAAAAGAGAAAATTTTATGGTATTTTAAGTAAAGGTTTAAATTAATTTTGATGATAAAAGAGGAATTTTCACCATAATTCCACCTAGAAACTTAGGGTTAAATGGAAGAAGAGTATTCCCGTATAGAACTATTTCTTAATCTATTATGGTTAGTAAGTAATGAAATTCATAAAGTTAGACTTTTCCTTACGATTAGAAGTTCAGTAGATGTTTATCTTCTAAAGAAAATCCTTAGGAATCAAAGTTAGAAGTAAACCGAATAATTTTGGTTAAACCACGACTGTCACGAATGGTGGCCAATAAACTACTTGCCCATCTCTCGAAATCTGAATCAAGCAAAAAATTCATGACCAATTCCAACTTTTGACACAAAGAATAGACTACCATTGAATTAGCGTAGTTTTCCCTTAACCGAAATCACCAAGAATCTAGTTGGAAATTCAGTCAAATGATGGGTAGATTATCAATGATTCTCATTAATAAAATATGAATTAAGAAAAAAGGGCTTTGTGGAACCAATTTCAATCTGGGAATTCTACCTGCATAGAATCTCTATTTTCTTTTAAAGGACTGTTTTACGCTAGAATGCTGGAGGAAGCATTTGGTATGTGTTTAACTAATGAGAAACTTGTTTTTGCAACAGCTCATGGGGAGTTGTTGAGGGTCGTCGCTCACGGGCAAAGCCTGCCGAGGTCTTAAACAACCTCAATATGGTTAAAATGGTTAAAATGGTGTGCCTCTGGTATGATGGGCGAGGACCGACGAAGCGGTCCCTGAGTGAAGTGCTAAAACACCTAAGTAGGATCCTAGAGGGTTCTGACCCACAGGCTCGTGGTTGCTAGGACACCCATACGTACGTCGAAGAAGATATGGATGAACTGAAAAGAATTACTTTTGTGAACTAAATTTTGATATTGGTTCTTGCTGGTTGACTAGCTGGTCTTCAACAGAGAGTCCAGGTGTGATATATTTTGTAAAACAATGGACTCAATATTTTGGAGGATTATGATCAGTAATACTATGATCAATAATACTAGCTGGTCTTCAACAGAGAGTCCAGGTGTGATATATTTTGTAAAACAATGGACTCAATAGTTTGGAGGATTATGATCAGTAATACTATGATTGTTTTAAAGACAGATGAATCTGTTATAATGGCAATTTCATATTGGGTGTGAAGTAGGAAATGATGACAGGGGATTGAGGTAAAAGCTTATTCATTATTCAAGCTGAGGAGGAATCTTACATCCTCTCCCACTTAAAAAACGCGAGATATCCTCATCTCGTAAAAAAAGTGGGGGTAATCTTTTACCATCTCTTCTTCTTTCTCTAAGGTGACATCTTCTAGGGAACTTCCACTTGATTAAAATCTCTCTGAGGATTCTCCTGAACGTTAAGGATTTCTTCAGGTTGGAGTACCATCTGGCCTTGAGTCGGAGAAATCAATTGTTTATTATCAAGCACGTGACTCGGGCTAGGTACTTCACCTAACTGCTCCCCTTCACCCTTGAAGGGACCAGGTTGGGATCTGTGCGGGCCTTTATGAACATCCGGATCTAACTCTTTGTCTCATCGGTTAACTTGGACGAATCCTTTTGAGAGTTTACTACTTGGTGATTATAAAGTTGACCTTTGCACACATTTTCCCTAAGGTTATGTTTCATATATTATCCCTTATCCCCATGTATTCATCAATTTTATCCAACAATCCCTCCTGCAAATTGATGACCCGCAACCCTTGCAATACTATCCATGAAAAGCTTCAACTCTTGCCCACTCTCAGCAATGACAACACCTATGACCCCAACCTAAAAGTCACTCTAGCTGCATTGGCAGTAGACTCCTAAGATCTCATTCCAAATATGGCCTATTGGTGTATGAAATGAGAGGATACAATTGGCAGAAATTATTTACATATGAGTTAGGATCCATATGAGCACTTAGAGGGCCCAATTAGTGTAAAAAAATTGGCCTTATTATGAGAGGCCACTACATTAGCAAGTTCTTAGCCTCTTCTTGTTGGTGTGTAACAATCTCTCTCGAAGTGTCCAAGATTACCATAGAAGTGGCACTTACTCTCTTCTTTGTCTTTGAATGTTGGCTTTGATGTAGATCCCTTGTTGAAGTTCTTCTTTGTGAAGTAGGCCTCATCTTGGAATATATGCAAAGTGGTGCTTTACCTTTTAATCTTCTTTTCCTCTTCTAAAATAGCTATCGTGATGCATTAGGGAAAATTTGGACTCACTTTTGGGCCTTTTAAGCTCTTTGAGATTCTAGGGAATATTTGAATACAAGAAAATATTATTTTTTCTTGTTTTTGTCTAAAGAGAGGTAATTTAATATTAAGATATTTTTAGATATAAAATTTTTTCTAATATCTAAAATATATTTTCTTGAAGCAAAAGTTTAAAATAAATTCTCCAATGTGCATTAAGAATCAATTAAAAATGATATAAGGGACCTTAGTCTAGTGGTCTAGATTTTCAAAAAATTTTGGATTATGGTCCAATTAATGTTTCAATGGTCCAATAGGATTAATCCAAGTGTTGGGATGACATAAATCCAATGAATAAAAGAAAATACCCAAAAATGAGTAAATGCTCACATAAGATGAAGAGTTGATTGAGTACAAGGTTTATTAGTTAAAAATTAAGAGATATTACTAAAAAAATGAGATATTTTAGAGAAATGATGAATTTTTGACACCTTGGTAAGGAGAGGGGGACCTTTGAGGTAGGCGTCTCCTTCATATGTGTGGAAGGGTTTTTAATTCAAAAAAATTGTGATATTTTTATCTCCTCTTTGGATCAAAAGGGGACCCAAACTGAAATCTTATCCAAATTGAGTCAAACTGAAGCTGAAAAATTCTAGAACCCAATTGGACTCAGTTAGTGGCCTCCTTCACCTATGAATAGACCCTCATTCTTTTGTATTCTCATCTGTGAGCTATACCGTGCCAGTATTACATTAAAATAATTATATTTTCTATTATCCCTTAAAATTCCTCTACTTTTGGGGAGCTTGGAGCTTCTCTCTCTCTTCAACAACTCTTGGAGCTCTCTTCTCCACTTGCTAAACCAATTGATTGGTTGGGGGCTTCACTTTTTCTAGAAAAAGAAGCAAGCTAATCCTTGAGGTAAGAATGAATTTTATGGTTTTTTGTTAAATTTTCTCAAATGACTTCTCTTATCAACCCCTCTCAAGCTTGAGAAGTTTTCTAATTGGTTGTTTTAAATTTAAATCAAGATTTCCCTAATAATTTTAATGTGTAATCAAGAAAAAGTTAATCTTTATGCTTACTTAGATTGCTTTCTTATGTATATCTCTCTCTCTCTCAAAAAGAGTAGTCATTTCTATGACTAATTCTTTAGAAAAAGAATGCTTCTCTTTGATAATTTCTTATTCCAAAACCAAACTCTAGGCTTGTTAAGATAGAGAATAAGAAAATGGTATTTTTATGATTTTGTGTTAATAAAATAATGGTTAATTCTTTTAGATTATTTATAAGTAGTTAAAAACTACTTTGATTGATTCTAAATGAGAACTAGATTATCCTATAAATTTGCGAAAAGAGAAATAATAGGATTAGCTTAATCTATTGGGATAATCATAATTAAGTTTATGATTATGATTAAAATTATGATTTAAATCCATAGTTTAGGTTTTAGCTTAAAAATAGATCTTCTATCATATTTTCATATTAATGTTTTATTATTTTAAGAAAAATTAAAAAATTATCAGTAATAGCAGCAAAGCTATGGCAAAATTTTTAGAAAATAATACATATTTAATTTTTATGCATAATGCTAAAAGAGGACTTCCTACCATATTCTAGGATTAGACATCCTATGCAAAAAGATTGATTTTCATCATATTCATGAGAAATAAATTTTTAGTATTTTTACATAAATAATTAATTAAGAAAAAGATAAATTTTTGATAAATTTATTTTATGCATACGAAATTGTTAAATGATAAAAGAGGAATTGCTATGACATTCGGAATTCAATCATTTAAATGCAAAAAGAGGAATTTTTGGCATATTAAAAAAATTGGATATTTTTATTTAATTTAAAAAAGAGAAATTTTAGATAAATTGATTTTATGATGAAAGAGGAATTCCCATGACATTCGGAATTCAATCATTTAAATACAAAAAGAGAAATTTTAAGCATATTAAAAAATGGATATTTGTATTTAATTAAAAGAGAAAATTTTATGGTCTTTTAAGGAGAGAAAGGTTTAAATTAATTTTGATGATAAAAGAGGAATTTTCACCATAATTCCACCTAGAAACTTAGGGTTGATAATTAAAATGATGGAACGAAAATTCTTAGATATCTTAAGGGGATAAATAACCAAACTAATATTTACCCAAAATTGGATTAATGGAAGAAGAGTATTCCCGTATATAGAACTATTTCTTAATCTATTATGGTTAGGAAGTAATGAAATTCATAAAGTTAGACTTTTCCTTACGGCGGTGAGAAGTTCAGTAGATGTTTATCTGAAGAAAATCCTTAGGAATCAAAGTTAGAAGTAAACTGAATAATTTTGGTTAAACCACGACTGTCATCACGAATGGTGGCCAATGAACTACTTGCCCATCTCTCGAAATCTGAATCAAGCAAAAACTTCGTGATGACCAATTCCATTTTTTGACACAAAGAATAGACTACCGTTAATTTAGCGTAGTTTTTCCTTAACCAAAATCACCCAGAATCTAGTTGGAAATTCAGTCAAATGATGGGTAGATTATCCTGATGAGAGATCAATGATTCTCATTAAGAAAACATGGATTAAGGAAAAAGGGCTTTGTGGAACCAATCTCGAACTGGGAATTCTACTTACATAGAGTCTCTGTTTTCTTTTAAAGGACTTTTTTACGCTAGAATGTTAGAGGAAGCATTTGGTACGTGTTGAACTAAGGGGAAACTCATTTTTGCAACAGCTCGTGGGGAGTTGTTGAGGGACGTCGCTCACGGCAAAGCCTGCCGAGGTCTTGAATAGCCTCGGTATGGTTAAAATGGTGTGCTTCCAGTACGACGGGTGAGGACCAACGAAACGGTCCGTGAGTGAAGTGCTAGGACACCTAAGTAGGATCCTAGAGGGTTCTGACCAGGTGATGCATGGGCTCGTGGTTGCTAGGACACCCATACGTACGTCGAGGAAGATATGGATGAACTAAAAAGAATTACTTTTGTGAACTAAATTTTGATATTGGATCTCGCTGATTGACCAGCTGGTCTTCAACAGAGAGTCAAGGTGTGATATATTTTGTAAAACAATAAACTCAATATTTTAGAGGTTTATGATCAGTAATACTATGATTTCATTGAAAGATTGTTTTAAAGATAGCCAAATCTGTTATAATGGCAATTTCATATTGGGTGTGTAAATGGTACGCCTACCTTAAATATTGGGATGAGCCCTTTCAAAGCTCTGTATATGGACAAGATTGCCTTACACCATTGACTTGGTCCGACCCATTGATCATAGTCCATATGTCCAGACAAATGCTTGATGACATGGACCGGCAAATGCAATTAATTCGTTAAGGCGACCCAAAATAGGCAAAAGTAGTATGTAGATAAAAAGAGATCAGAGAGAGAGTTCGAAGAATCAGACATGGTCTTCATTCGAGTACGAACAAAAAAAAGTTCCTTATCTTTAGGGAAGTACAAGAAGCTCTCTCCTAGATATTGTGGACCGTATGCTGTTATAAAGAAAGTAGGCAATCTAGCTTATAAACTTCTTATGCCTCCCCATCTCAAGGTACATAATGTATTCCATGTCAGTTTGCTTCAGAATTATGTACCCAGCGTGAGTCACGTGCTTGATAATAAACAATTGATTTCTCTGACTCAAGGCCAGATGGTACTCCAACCTGAAGAAATCCTTGACGTTTGGGAGAAGGTTCTTAGGAGCAGAATCCTTAGAGAGATTTTAATGAAGTGGAAGTTCTTCCCTCTAGAAGACGTCACCTAAGAGAAAGAAGAAGAGATGGTAAAAGATTACCCCCACTTTGCGAGATGAGGATATCTCACGTTTTTCAAGTGGGATTGCATGTAAGATTCCTCCTCAGCCTGAATAATGAATAAACTTTTACCTCAATCGCCTGTAATCATTTCCTATACTTCAAAATTTAAGAAAATATTATTTTTCCTTGTTTTTGTTTAGAGAAACTCTAGGCTTGTTAAGCTGGAGAATAAGAAAATGGTATTTTTATGATTTTGTGTTAACAAAATAATGGTTAATTCTTTTGGATTATTTATAAGTAATTAAAAACTACTTTGATTGATTCTAAATGAGAAATAGATTATCTTATCAATTTGGAAAAAGAGAAATAACAGAATTAGCTTAATCTAGTGGGATAATCATAATTAAGTTTATGATTATGGTTCAAATTATGATTTAAATCCATAGTTTAGATTTAAGCTTTAAAAATAGATCTTCTATCCTATTTTCATAACAATGTTTTGTTCTTTTAAGAAAAATTAAAAATTATCAGTAATAGCAACGAAGCTATGGTAAAATTTAGAGAAAATAATACATATCTTATTTTTATGCATATTTCTAAAAGAGGACTTCCTACCATATTCTAAGATTAGACATCCTATACAAAAAGAATGATTTTTATCATATTCATTGGAAATAAATTTTTAGTATTTATGCATAAATAATAAATTAAGAAAATTTTTTTTTGATAAATTTATTTTATGCATGAGAAATTGTTAAATGATAAAAGAGGAATTCCCATTACATTTGGAATTCAATCATTTAAATGCAAAAAGAGGATTTTTTGGTATATTTAAAATAATGGATATTTTTATTTAATTAAAAAAAGAGAAATTTTAGATAAATTGATTTTATGATAAAAGAGGAATTCCCATGACATTCAGAATTCAATCATTTAAATACAAAAAGAGGAATTTTAAGCAAATTAAAAAAATGGATATTTGTATTTAATTAAAAGAGGAAATTTTATGGTATTTTAAGTAGAGAAAGGTTTAAATTAATTTTGATGATAAAAGAGGAATCACCATAATTCCACCTAGAAACTTAGGGTTGATAATTGAAATGATGGAAAAAAAAATTCTTAGATATCTTAAGGGGATAAATGACCAAACTGATATTTATCCAAAATTGGATTAATGGAAGAAGAGTATTCCCGTATAGAACTATTTCTTAATCTTTTATGGTTAGGAAGTAATGAAATTCATAAAGTTAGACTTTTCCTTACGGTTAGAATTTCAGTAGATGTTTATCTGAAGAAAATCCTTAGGAATCAAAGTTAGAAGTAAACCGAATAATTTTGGTTAAACCACGACTGTCACGAATGGTGGCCAATAAACTACTTGCTCATCTCTCGAAATCTGAATCAAGCAAAAACTTCGTGATGACCAATTCTAACTTTTGACACAAAGAATAGACTACCTTTGAATTAGCATAGTTTTCCCTTAGCCAAAATCACCAAGAATCTAGTTGGAAATTCAGTCAAACTCATTAAGAAAATATGGATTAAGAAAAAAGAGCTTTGTGGAACCAATCTTGAACTGGGAATTCTACTTGCATAGAATCTCTATTTTAAAGGACTGTTTTACGCTAGAATACTGGAGGAAGCATTTGGTACGTGTTTAACTAAGGAGAAACTTGTTTTTGCAATAGCTCGTGGTGGGGAGTTGTCGAGGGACGTCGCTACTACGACAAAGCTTGTCGAGGTATTGAACAGCCTCGGTATGGTTAAAATGGTGTGCTTCCAGTACGATGGACCGATGAAGCGGTCCCTAAGTGAAGTGCTAGGACACCTAAGTAGCATCCTAGAGGGTTCTGACCAGGTGATGCACGGGCTCGCGGTTTCTAGGACACCCATACGTACGTCGAAGAAGAAGATATGGATGAACTGAAAAGAATTACTGTTGTGAACTAAATTTTGATATTGGATCTCGCTGGTTGACCAGCTGGTCTTCAACAGAGAGTCTAGGTGTGATATATTTTGTAAAACAATGGACTCAATATTTTGGAGGATTATGATCAGTAATACTATGATTTCATTGAAAGATTGTTTTAAAGACAGCCGAATCTGTTATAATGGCATTGGTGGGTGTGTAAATGGTACGCCTACCTTAGATATTGGGATGAGCCCTTTCAAAGCTCTGTATATGGACAAGATAGCCTTACACCATTAACTTGGTCTAACCCATTGATCATAGTCGATATGTCCAGACAAATGCTTGATGACATGGACCAGCAAATCAATCTGTAAAGATATTAAGGCAACCCAAAATAGGCAAAAGCAGTATGTAGATAAAAATGTAGATAAAAAGAGATCAGAGAGAGAGTTTGAAGAATCATACATGGTCTTCATTCGAGTACGACCAAAAAGAAGCTCGATATCTTTAGGGAAGTACAAGAAGCTCTCTCCTAGATATTGTCTCCTAGATATTGTGGACCGTATGTGCTGTTATAAAGAAAGTAGGCAACCTAGCTTATAAACTTCTTATGCCTCCCCATCTCAAGGTACATAATGTATTCCATGTCAGTTTGCTTAAGAAATACGTACCCAGCCGGAGTCATGTGCTTGATAATAAACAATCGATTTCTCCGACTTACGGCTAAATGGTACTCCAACCTAAAGAAATCCTTGACATTCGGGAGAAGGTTCTTAGGAGCAGAATCCTCAGAGAGATTTTAGTCAAGTGGAAGTTCTTCCCTAGAAGATGTCACCTAGGAGAAAGAAGAAGAGATGGTAAAAGATTACCCCCACTTTGCGAGATGAGGATATCTCACGTTTTTCAAGTGGGAGAGGATGTAAGATTCCTCCTCAGCTTGAATAATGAATAAGCTTTTACCTCAATCCCCTGTATTCATTTCCTATACTTCAAAATACAGAAAAATATTATTTTTCTTTGTTTTTATCTAGAGAGAGGTAATTTAATATTGAGATATTTTTGGATATAAAAAATCTCCTAATATTTAAAATATATTTCCTTGAAGCAAAAGTTCAAAACAAATTCTCCAATGTACAATAGGAATCAATTAAAAATGATATAAGGGACCTTAGCCTAAGGGTCTAGATTTTCAGAAATTTCTGGATTATGGTCCAATTAAGGTTCCAATGGGCCAATAGGATTAATCCAAGTGTTGGGATGAGATAAATCCAATGAATAAAAGAAAATACCCAAAAATGAGTAAATGCTCACATAAGATGAAGAGTTGATTGAGTACAAGGTTTATTAGTTAAAAATTAAGAGATATTACTAAAAAAATGAGATATTTTAGAGAAATGATGAATTTTTGACACCTTGGTAAGGAGAGGGGGACCTTTGAGGTAGGCGTCTCCTTCATATGTGTGGAAGGGTTTTTAATTCAAAAAAATTGTGATATTTTTATCTCCTCTTTGGATCAAAAGGGGACCCAAACTGAAATCTTATCCAAATTGAGTCAAACTGAAGCTGAAAAATTCTAGAACCCAATTGGACTCAGTTAGTGGCCTCCTTCACCTATGAATAGACCCTCATTCTTTTGTATTCTCATCTGTGAGCTATACCGTGCCAGTATTACATTAAAATAATTATATTTTCTATTATCCCTTAAAATTCCTCTACTTTTGGGGAGCTTGGAGCTTCTCTCTCTCTTCAACAACTCTTGGAGCTCTCTTCTCCACTTGCTAAACCAATTGATTGGTTGGGGGCTTCACTTTTTCTAGAAAAAGAAGCAAGCTAATCCTTGAGGAAAGAATGAATTTTATGGTTTTTTGTTAAATTTTCTCAAATGACTTCTCTTATCAATCCCTCTCAAGCTTGAGAAGTTTTCTAATTGGTTGTTTTAAAAGTTTTTCCTAAGATTTTTAATGTGTAATCAAGAAAAAGTTTATCTTTATGCTTACTTAGATTGCTTTCTTATGTATATCTCTCTCTCAAAAAGAGTAGTCATTTCTATGACTAATTCTTTAGAAAAAGAATGCTTATCTTTGATAATTTCTTATTCCAAAACCAAACTCTAGGCTTGTTAAGATAGAGAATAAGAAAATTGTATTTTTATGATTTTGTGTTAAAAAAATAATGGTTAATTCTTTGAGAATATTTAGTTAAAAAGTACTTTGATTGATTCTAAATGAGAAATAGATTATCCTATCAATTTGGAAAAAGAGAAATAATAGAATTAGCTTAATCTAGTGGGATAATCATAATTAAGTTTATGATTATGGTTAAAATTATGATTTAAATCCATAGTTTAGATTTAGGCTTAAAAATAGATCTTCTATCATATTTTCATAACAATGTTTTATTCTTTTAAGAAAAAATGAAAATTAAGCTATGGCAAAATTTCTAGAAAATAATACATATCTTATTTTTATGCATAATGCTAAAAGAGGACATCCTACCCTATTCTAGGATTAGACATCCTATGCAAAAAGAATGATTTTCATCATATTCATGGAAAATAAATTTTTAGTATTTATGCATAAATAATAAATCAAGAAAAAGAAAAAATTTTGATAAATTTATTTTATGCATGAGAAATTGTTAAATGATAAAAGAGGAATTCCCATTACATTTAGAATTCAATCATTTAAACGCAAAAAGAGGAAATTTTGGCATATTTAAAATATTGGATATTTTTATTTAATTTAAAAAAGAGAAAATTTAGATAAATTGATTTTATGATGAGAGAGGAATTCCCATGACATTCGGAATTCAATCATTTAAATACAAAAAAAGGAATTTTAAGCATATTAAAAAAATGGATATTTATATTTAATTAAAAGAGAAAATTTTATGGTATTTCAAAGTAGAGAAAGGTTTAAATTAATTTTGATGATAAAAGAGGAATTTTCACCATGATTCCACCTAGAAACTTAGGGTTGATAATTAAAATGATGGAAAGAAAATTCTTAGATATCTTATGGGGATAAATAACCAAATTGATATTTACCCAAAATTGGATTAATAGAAGAAGAGTATTCCCGTATAGAACTATTGTGAGATCCCGGTCTCCACCGTGCAACGGATTCGGGGTACTAGCAGCGGAAGTAGCACATTGTGCGCGGGGCAGGGGTCTCACACTCGGGGCCTCGCCCACGGATATCCGGACAAGGGACTAATCCGTCGGTTTATCCAAAACCAAAACCGGAAAAAACTTCCTTTACCCGGAAAGCACGGGCGATTCCACCAGGATAACTCTTTACTCTAACGTAGTCAAGATCATTACTGATCAAACTGATCCGACTGCACCTCTAACGGTACTTGGTCAGATCAAGGAAGAAACTTGCACTTGGATCATTAGGATCAACGCTTTTTTCCCCATCAAGAGGCACAGCCGCCGTTGATTCCTATCCATAGAACAATTACTATCTGGGATTTACTTCATCTATCGTAATAATAGAATTTAAATCTCGATTTACGGATCCATCAGTCCAGCCTAACCCCATCCGATCCCATGGGTTAGCCAACCGCCCAACCACTGTAGTGATGGGATCCAATTTGGAATTTGGTTAGGTTTTGTCCCGGGTACCAAGGAAAAGAGTTCCAAGGCCCCCTAGCCGGAAGTTCATGCAAACATAAAACTAGCCACACCACTTACACACCCAATATGAAATTGCCTTTTTCTTAGCATCAACTAATTTTAAAACAATCCTTTAATGAAACCATAGTACCATTGATCACAATCTTCCAATTTATTCAGTTGATTCATAATTTCCCATCATTCCTTCATCAGAGTATCTATGGCATCATTGGCAACTAGAATTGTCCACTCAGGGGCAATAGTTTCTAGCCCATAATACTCGGCAATATAATCACTTATAAACATCAAGATGGACTCTCGTTGAAGATCAGCAAGATCCACCAACAGATCCATATAAAGAGCCATGGACTCATCCATTGAAGACCAGCAAGGTCAATCAACCAGATCCATGCCCGGTTTCACAAAACAACTCTTACTCCTTGTTCCAATATCTTCCTCGACGCACGCATGGGTATCCTAGGCGACCCAGAGCCCGAGCACCGTATGGTCAGCACCCTCTAGGATCCTTCGCAGGTGACCTAGCGCTTCACTCATAGGCCGCTTCCTTGGTCCCTCATCCACCATACCGGAAGCTCACCATTTTTAATCGAACCGAGGTTGGTCAAGACCTCGGCCGACCTTGCTACGCGAGACGTCCTCCATTGACTCTCTGTCAGCAGTTGCAACTTTAACAGTTAGGTCTTCATGACCTTAATCCACAAGACAGTCAAAATGCTTCCCCAGTATTCTTGACATAAAACAGTCATTTACAAACAGTCACAAAATACAGTTTCTAAATCGAACTCTCGTCTTTCCACATTATCCCTCCTTAGTCCACATTACTTATTCCACATTCCATTCAATGTGTACTCATTCTCATCCATTTCCTCATATCGACGACACATTAATTCACATATACATTCACATTCACATCCATACATCCTCATCTACATGCATACATCCATTTTTACATCTTCATTTATACATCCACATCCCATATCCACATTCATACATACACATCCATATCCACATCTATACATTCACATCCACGTCCACATTCACATTCATACATCCACATCCACATCCACATCTACATCCACATACATACATACATCCACATCCACATTTCCATTCACATCTATACATTCACATCTACATCCACATACATACATACATCCACATCCGCATTCCCATTCACATCTATACATCCACACACATACATACATCCACATCTACATCCACATTCACATCTACGCATATACATCTTACATCCACATCCCATATCCACATTCATACATACACATCCATATCCACATCCATACATCCACATCCACATCCACATTCACATTCATACATCCACATCCACATTCCCATTCACATCTATACATCCACATCTACATCCACATACATACATACATCCACATCCACGTTTCCATTCACATCTATACATTCACATCTATACATTCACATCTACATCCACATACAAACATCCACATCTGCATTCCCATTCACATCTATACATCCACATCTACATCCACATACATACATCCACATCCGCATTCCCATTCACATCTATACATCCACATCTACATCCACATCCGCATTCCCATTCACATCTATACATCCACACACATACATACATCCACATTCACATCTACGCATATACATCTTCATGCATACATCCATTTTCACATTCATACATCCACACCTCCATCTCCACATTCACACATCCACATACATACATCCATTTCCACATTCCCATTCATATATCCCCATATGCCTTCACATCTAATCTTTTACATCACATCCATTCTTGCCCTATCACGACCCATATACATCTTATCCTATCACATACACTTCTTACCTCATCTCATACACATCTTATCACATCTTAATTCATCTTATCACCTGCTAACTTACTTCATAAGCATCTTATCACCTCTTATCACATCTTATACACCTCTTATCACATCCTATCACATCTCATATCAATTTATAGAATACAAGAGAATTCTTATATTTGATATAAGATTCCTTTACACATTTATTTATGCATAAAATCCATTTAAGGAGATTAATACTTTCGAAGAAAAAATCAATCTTTTATGCATCTTCCTATGCATAAATTCATTTTAAATGAAAATGACACTTTTGAATTAAAATTCAATCTTTTATGCATCTTCCTATGCATGAATTCAATTTTGATGAGAATGACACTTTTGAATCAATCTTTTATGCATCTTCCTATGCATAAATTCAATTTGGTAGGAATTACACTTTTAGAATAAAAGAATTTCTCTTATGCATCTAAGTTATGCATAAAATCCCTTTATGATGAAAATCACACTTTTAGTATAAAAAGAATATCTTTTATGCATACTTCTATGCATGAAATTCAATTGTGATATAAGTAACACTTTTATAATAAAATAATCAACTTTTATGCATACCTCTATGCATGAAATTCAATTGTGATAAAAGTAACACTTTTATGTTAAAATAATAATATTTTATGCATACCTCTATGCATGAAAATAAAAATGATAAAAGTAACACTTTTGATATAAAAATTTATCCATTATGCATACTTCTATGCACGAAAATAAAAATGATAAAAGTAACACTTTTGATATAAAAATTTATCCATTATGCATACTTCTATGCATGAAAATAAAAATGATAAAAGTAACATTTTTGATATAAAAATTTATCCATTATGCATACTTCTATGCATGTAAATAAAAATGATAAAAGTAACACTTTTGATATAAAAATTTATCCATTATGCATACTTCTATGCATGAAAATAAAAATGATAAAAGTAACACTTTTGATATAAAAATTTATCCATTATGCATACTTCTATGCATGTAAATAAAAATGATAAAAGTAACACTTTTGATATAAAAATTTATCCATTATGTATACTTCTATGCATGTAAATAAAAATGATAAAAGTAACACTTTTGATATAAAAACTTTTCCTTTATGCATAATATAAAAATTTAATTTCTCCATGATTACAATGAAATTCTTTCAATTAATCTAGGATGATAATTCCTAGAATATGGTAGGAAGTCCTCTTTTTATGCTTTGAATGAAATTATTTTATGCGTAATTTTTATAAAAATTTTGCCATAGCTCCGCTCTGCTATGATATATCTCAATTTTTCTAAGGGATAAAGCTTATCATTAAGGAAATAATTAGAATGGTCTGTAATTAGATCATCAATCTAGAATGGTCTCTAATTGGATCACCAATCCATAAATGGATTGAATCATCAATATACATAAACTAAAAGCATAGAAAAAAGCCATTAATTTGGCCTCAAGCATAGCTTAATCTTGGATTAAGGAAAAGCTTTATGAAAAGCTTTATTTGAATTGAGAATGGGTCATGAGTATGACCATTTCTTGAGTGAGAGAGAGAAATTACATAAAAACCATTAGAATTAAGCATAAATGAAAATTTATGTAATTCTTAACTATCATTAATCAATTAACTTCAATAGCATTCATCAAATTATGTAACTCTTCACTAACATTCATCAATTAACTTCAATAGCATTCAAAAACCATTCCAATTAAGCTTCTCAAGCTTGAGAGGTATTGAGAAGAGAGAAACATTGAGGAATTATAGAAAAGATCAAAATTCACCATTTACCTTACAATTTGCTTGATTCTTTGTTCACGGTAGAGGCCCCCAACCAATCAATTGGTTAAGTATGTTGATGGAGCCATTAATGGGGATTGAAGAAAGAGGGAAGCTCCAAAAAAACTAGTGAATTATTAATGAATTCACAGTTCTTGGCTTAGGTGGAGTAGAGTAACGATGCATAAACACTATATATTTTTCAACAAGGGGGAGGATTCTATTTATAGGAAAAATTGAGCTCCTAACCAAACAAACTGATTCTAGAATTTTCCAATTCAGTTTGGTCAATTTTTGACCATTTTTAGGTCAGTTAAGCTAACTTTTTGGAACTAGACTTGAATGAGGAGAGAGGAGAGATGAAATATCTCAATTTTTATGAGTTTAAAACTCATTCAAGCATGTGAAATATGCACCTCCTTTAAAGAACTCCCCTTCCTTACATATGTGTCAAAATGGAATCATTATACCCAAATATCTCATATTTTTAATATTGCTCATAGTTTTTTACTAATAAACCTTGTACATTTTCAACTCTTCATCTTATGTGAGCATTTACTCATTTTTGGATACCCAAAATATCTCATATTTTTAATATTGCTCATAGTTTTTTTACTAAAAAACCTTGTACATTTTCAACTCTTCATCTTATGTGAGCATTTACTCATTTTTGGGTATCTTCTTTTACAAATTGTATTTATCTCCTCCCTACACATGGATTGATGAACCTTAATTGGACCATAATCTAAAAATTTCTGAAAATCTAGACCCTTAGGCTAAGGTCCTTTATACACATTTCCAATTAATTCCAATTGCACATTGGAAAGTTCTTTTTGAATTTCTGTTTCAGGGGAACTTATTTTAATAAGATGAGATAATTTTCTATCCAAAAATATTAAAAATCTGAATATTCTCTCTCTAGAATATTTTCTCTCTCTAGGTTAAAACAGTTTAGAAACAAGGTCTTTTATATTTCTGAAGAGGGATTGATTATAGGGGAAGATGCTGGACATTTTGAGAGGCTGGGGAGGAATCTTACATTCTCTCCCACTTGAAAAATGCGAGATGCCCGCATCTCGCAAACTGGGGTAATTTCGCAAGATGCACAAATATGAGACTGAGAGAAAATTTTTAATTAAGATTAACCACCAAGAAAAGTCTCAAAGAGAGTAAGGGTCAAGACAAGAACAAGATTTAAACTTTATTCATTCTTAGAACATATACAGTAAAGATAGAAGAACTCTTTACACTTCCATAAGCCCGTCCATCATATGATCACAAAAGCAGCACTCACAAGCTCCACACGTATAAGGTAACTCATCTATGGGAATAATTCTGTTGGTTATTGCCGTATCTATCTCAGTGGTATGAGGTGATCTAACAAAAGGACCTCTGATGAGAGGCAAGCCAAAAATGGGGTAAAGGCATATCTTCTGATGAGGAAGAAAACACGCCAGTAAGAAGACCCGCTCAAAAAACCCAAGATGTCTTGATCTCATGACGCAGTAGTATCGGGGACCCAAACCCAAGGCTTCAATAACCATGGCCAAGCGGACATTATTGCGAAAGTGCTACTGACCCCAAGGTGTTATCCTAGTTATGTCTTGATAGGTCCGCCATTTGGTTTGAGCTACAGACATTCCCAATTGAGGAAAAAGTGAGCGCTCATATTGTTATATAAAATCCTTCTTCACAGACTCACTTGTGTCTTGAAGGTGAGAAATCATCATGGATAAAACTAATTCCTGTTGCCAAGCCATGAAGGAGATTAAGAAAGAAGGGAGATCGATGGGAGTAAGATTACTGCGAGCGGCAAGTAAAAGTTACGACTTATATAAAGGAAGGAGCTAGCGTAACTTAGAAGCCAACGGTATCTTGTCACTGAAGTTTTACCGTCTTTCCATGATTTGGGTTTGGCACATAATTCTATAGAAGGTTCACATGAAATACATTATGAACTTTGAGATGATGAGGTAGAAAAAGCTCGTAGGCTAAGTCACCTACTTTCATTGAAATCCGATATGGCCCACAATATCTGGGGGATAACTTCTTATACTTCCTAAGAGATAAAGAACTTCTTTTGGGCCGTACTCAAATGAAGACCATATTTTCTTCTTTGAATTCTCTGACTGCCCTCTTTTTATCTGCATACTGCTTCTATCGATCCTGGGCAGTCTTTTAATTGATGACCAAAACCTTGGCATCCAAAACATCGGTTCTCACTTCTGAACTCATTGTTCATAATCCTTAAAACAAGTGGGACTTTTGAGAAGTATTCTGGGGAAAGGGTCTTCCTTTTTTAAACAGAATCTTTCTTTTATTTAGAGAGGGAATAATTATAAGATCAGAAAGGGAGGTTCTTACTCCTGCATACCTCGAAGGCTAGGGAGGAATCTTACATTCTACCCCACTTAAAAAGTGTGAGATGTCCTCATCTCGTAAAGTAGAGGACAACTCTTTTTCTTAAGATCCAATTTATTCTGGGGTTCCTTATATTCTGGTCAACCCAACAGAATACGGGAATAAATATCCCTTATATAGAACTCATCATTAATTCATTTCAGATCATATCATTCATATCTTTAATACGATAATGGTCCATTAGATCGAAAAATTTTCTTTCTGAACATTCCTCCATGGGAATTTCAGTCAAGCAAGTTCTCAATTTGTCATCCCTTAACTTGATATACCGAGTCAAGTGTTAACAGTAGCAATTTGACAGCACAATCCACTAATCTCATAGTGATTTGCTGAAATCATTATCATCATTCCAGTTATGAATATCATCACAGGGACTCGTCCCATTCATCCTCATTGAGGTTTCGCTCAGCTTATTACATTTCAACCAAATTTCAGGGATCATAATTTTTCAATCAGAATCCAAATCAATTCATCAGTTCTCAAACAGAATTAAAAATCATATCAACCATATTCGAAATCCTCATCTGGATAGTATTAATGCTTATAATTTCAAGTCTTAGATTTACTCGTATATACTGCCGGTAAAGAGCTGCAGTTATACCCTCGGTATATACGGGTCGTCATAATACTTGGAACTATAAGGTAAATACCATCATGTCTAGGCCTCAAGCAAGTCAGGGATTCTATATAATTGCAGTACTTCCATCTGAAGACCCAATTACCAAATTATGAATATCAAATTGTATGAATTATATCACACAATTACAATCTTTTTGTACTTCTTGATAAAGTTTTGACATATTTGGCTTCTTAGTTAATCTTTATTAGCCAATTTGCTCTGATACCAACTGTGAGATCCCGGTCTCCAACGGATTCGGGGTACTAGCAGCGGAAGTAGCACATTGTGCGCAGGGCAGGGGTCTCACACTCGGGGCCTCGCCCACGGATATCCGGACAAGAGACTAATCCGTCGGTTTATCCAAATCCAAAACCGGAAAAAACTTCCTTTACCCGGAAAGCACGGGTGATTCCACCAGGATAACTCTTTACTCTAATGTAGTCAAGATCATTACTGATCAAACTGATCCGACTGCACCTCTAACGGTACTTGGTTAGATCAAGGAAGAAACTTGCACTTGGATCATTGGGATCAACGCTTTTTCCCCATCAAGAGGCACAGCCGTTGATTCCTATCCATAGAACAATTACTATCCGGGATTTACTTCATCTATCGTAATAATAGAATTTAAATCTCGATTTACGGATCCATCTCAGTCTAGCCTAACCCCATCCGATCCCATGGGTTAACCGCCCAACCACTGTAGTGATGGGATCCAATTTGGAATTTGGTTAGGTTTTGTCCCGGGTACCAAGGAAAAGAGTTCCAAGGCCCCCTAGCCAGAAGTTCATGCAAACATAAAACTAGCCACACCACTTACACACCCAATATGAAATTGCCTTTTTCTTAGCATCAACTAATTTTAAAACAATCCTTTAATGAAACCATAGTACCACTGATCACAATCTTCCAATTTATTCGGTTGATTCATAATTTCCCATCATTCCTTCATCAGAGTATCTATGGCATCATTGGCAACTAGAACGCTCACAACCTGTCCACTCAGGGGCCTTTTCAATAGTTCCTAGCCCATAATACTTGGCAATATAATCACTTATAAAAATCAAGATGGACTCTCGTTGAAGATCAGCAAGATCAACCAACAGATCCATATAAAGAGCCATGGACTCATCCATTGAAGACCAGCAAGGTCAATCAACCAGATCCATGCCCGGTTTCACAAAACAACTCTTACTCCTTGTTCCAATATCTTCCTCGACGCACGCGTGGGTATCCTAGGCGACCTAGAGCCCGAGCACCGTATGGTCAGCACCCTCTAGGATCCTTCGCAGGTGACCTAGCGCTTCACTCATAGGCCGCTTCCTTGGTCCCTCATCCACCATACCGGAAGCTCACCATTTTTAATCGAACCGAGGCTGGTCAAGACCTCGGCCGACCTTGCTACGCGAGACGTCCTCCATTGACTCTCCATCTCAGCAGTTGCAACTTTAACAGTTAGGTCTTCATGACCTTAATCCACAAGACAGTCAAAATGCTTCCCCAGCATTCTTGACATAAAACAGTCATTTACAAACAGTCACAAAATACAGTTTCTAAATCGAACTCTCGTCTTTCCACATTATCCCTCCTTAGTCCACATTACTCATTCCACATTCCATTCAATGTGTACTCATTCTCATCCATTTCCTCATATTGACGACACATTAATTCACATACACATTCACATTCACATCCATACATCCTCATCTACATGCATACATCCATTTTCACATCTTCATTTATACATCCACATCCCATATCCACATTCATATATACACATCCATATCCACATCCTCATCTACATGCATACATCCATTTTCACATCTTCATTTATACATCCACATCCCATATCCACATTCATACATACACATCCATATCCACATCCATACATCCACATCCACATCCACATTCACATTCATACATCCACATCCACATTCCCATTCACATCTATACATCCACATACATACATACATCCACATCCACATTTCCATTCACATCTATACATTCACATCTACATCCACATACATACATACATCCACATCCGCATTCCCATTCACATCTATACATCCACACACATACATACATCCACATCTACATCCACATTCACATCTACGCATATACATCTTCATGCATACATCCATTTTCACATCTTCATTTATACATCCACATCCCATATCCACATTCATACATACACATCTATATCCACATCTATACATCCACATCCACATCCACATTCACATTCATACATCCACATCCACATTCCCATTCACATCTATACATCCACATCTACATCCACATACATACATACATCCACATCCACATTTCCATTCACATCTATACATTCATATCTACATCCACATACATACATCCACATCCGCATTCCCATTCACATCTATACATCCACATCTATATCCCATTCACATACATCCACATACATACACATACATACATCCACATCCGCATTTCCATTCACATCTATACATCCACACACATACATACATCCACATTCACATCTACGCATATACATCTTCATGCATACATCCATTTTCACATTCATACATCCACACTCCCATCTCCACATTCACACATCCACATACATACATCCATTTCCACATTCCCATTCATATATCCCCATATGCCTTCACATCTAATCTTTTACATCACATCCATTCTTGCCCTATCACGACCCATATACATCTTATCCTATCACATACACTTCTTAACTCATCTCATACACATCTTATCACATCTTAATTCATCTTATCACCTGCTAACTTACTTCATAAGCATCTTATCACCTCTTATCACATCTTATACACCTCTTATCACATCCTATCACATCTCATATCTATTTATAGAATACAAGAGAATTCTTATATTTGATATAAGATTCCTTTACACATTTATTTATTCATAAATTCCATTTAAGGAGATTAATACTTTCGAAGTAAAAATCAATCTTTTATGCATCTTCCTATGCATAAATTCATTTTAAATGAAAATGACACTTTTAAATTAAAATTCAATCTTTTATGCATCTTCCTATGCATGAATTCAATTTAGATGAGAATGACACTTTTGAATCAATCTTTTATGCATCTTCCTATGCATAAATTCAATTTGGTAGGAATTACACTTTTAGAATAAAAGAATTTCTCTTATGCATCTAAGTTATGCATAAAATCCCTTTATGATGAAAATCACACTTTTAGTATAAAAAGAATATCTTTTATGCATAATTCTATACATGAAATCCAAATATGATAAAAGTAACACTTTTATAATAAAATAATCAACTCTTATGCATACTTCTATGCATGAAATTCAATTGTGATATAAGTAACACTTTTATAATAAAATAATCAACTTTTATGCATACCTTTATGCATGAAATTCAATTGTGATAAAATTAACACTTTTATGTTAAAATAATAATCTTTTATGCATACCTCTATGCATGAAAATAAAAATGATAAAAGTAACACTTTTGATATAAAAATTTATCCATTATGCATACTTCTATGCATGTAAATAAAAATGATAAAAGTAACACTTTTGATATAAAAATTTATCCATTATGCATACTTCTATGCATGAAAATAAAAATGATAAAAGTAACACTTTTGATATAAAAATTTATCCATTATGCATACTTCTATGCATGAAAATAAAAATGATAAAAGTAACACTTTTGATATAAAAATTTATCCATTATGCATACTTCTATGCATGTAAATAAAAATGATAAAAGTAACACTTTTGATATAAAAATTTATCCATTATGCATACTTCTATGCATGAAAATAAAAATGATAAAAGTAACACTTTTGATATAAAAATTTTTCCATTATGCATACTTCTATGCATGTAAATAAAAATGATAAAAGTAACACTTTTGATATAAAAATTTATCCATTATGCATACTTCTATGCATGTAAATAAAAATGATAAAAGTAACACTTTTGATATAAAAACTTATCCTTTATGCATAATATAAAAATTCAATTTCTCCATGATTACAATGAAATTCTTTCAATTAATCTAGGATGATAATTCCTAGAATATGGTAGGAAGTCCTCTTTTTATGCTTTGAATGAAATTATTTTATGCGTAATTTTTATAAAAATTTTACCATAGCTCCGCTGCTATGACTGATATATCTCAATTTTTCTAAGGGATAAAGCTTATCATTAAGGAAATCATTAGAATGGTCTCTAATTAGATCATCAATCCAGAATGGTCTCTTATTGGATCATCAATCCATAATGGATTGAATCATCAATATACATAAACTAAAAGCATAGAAAAAAGCCATTAATTTGGCCTCAAGCATAGCTTAATCTTGGATTAAGGAAAAGCTTTATGAAAAGCTTTATTTGAATTGAGAATGGGTCATGAGTATGACCATTTCTTGAGTGAGAGAGAGAAATTACATAAAAACCATTAGAATTAAGCATAAATGAAAATTTATGTAATTCTTAACTAGATCATTAATCAATTAACTTCAATAGCATTCATCAAATTATGTAACTCTTCACTAACATTCATCAATTAACTTCAATAGCATTCAAAAACCATTCCAATTAAGCTTCTCAAGCTTGAGAGGGGTTGAGAAGAGAGAAACATTGAGGAATTATAGAAAAGATCAAAATTCACCATTTACCTTACAATTTGCTTGATTCTTTGTTCACGGTAGAGGCCCCCAACCAATCAATTGGTTAAGTATGTTGATGGAGCCACTAATGGGGATTGAAGAAAGAGGGAAGCTCCAAAAAAACTAGTGAATTATTAATGAATTCACAGTTCTTGGCTTAGGTGGAGTAGAGTAACGATGCATAAACACTATATATTTTTCAACAAGGGGGAGGCTTCTATTTATAGGAAAAATTGAGCTCCTAACCAAACAAACTGATTCTAGAATTTTCCAATTCAGTTTGGTCAATTTTTGACCATTTTTAGGTCAGTTAAGCTAACTTTTTGGAACTAGACTTGAATGAGGAGAGAGGAGAGATGAAATATCTCAATTTTTATGAGTTTAAAACTCATTCAAGCATGTGAAATATGCACCTCCTTTAAAGAACTCCCCTTCCTTACATATGTGTCAAAATGGAATCATTATACCCAAATATCTCATATTTTTAATATTGCTCATAGTTTTTTACTAATAAACCTTGTACATTTTCAACTCTTCATCTTATGTGAAATATGCACCTCCTTTAAAGAACTCCCCTTCCTTACATATGTGTCAAAATGGAATCATTATACCCAAATATCTCATATTTTTAATTTTACTCATAGTTTTTTACTAAAAAACCTTGTACATTTTCAACTCTTCATCTTATGTGAGCATTTACTCATTTTTGGATACCCAAAATATCTCATATTTTTAATATTGCTCATAGTTTTTTACTAATAAACCTTGTACTCTTCATCTTATGTGAGCATTTACTCATTTTTGGGTATCTTCTTTTACAAATTGTATTTATCTCCTCCCTACACATGGATTGATGCTATTGGCCCATAGGAACCTTAATTGGACCATAATCTAAAAATTTCTGAAAATCTAGACCCTTAGGCTAAGGTCCTTTATACACATTTCCAATTAATTCCAATTGCACATTGGAAAGTTCTTTTTGAATTTCTGTTTCAGGGGAACTTATTTTAATAAGATGAGATAATTTTCTATCTAAAAATATTAAAAATCTAAATATTCTCTCTCTAGAATATTTTCTCTCTCTAGGTTAAAACAGTTTAGAAACAAGGTCTTTTATATTTCTGAAGAGGGATTGATTATAGGGGAAGATGCTGGATATTTTGAGAGGCTGGGGAGGAATCTTACAACTATTTCTTAATCTATTATGGTTAGGAAAAGTAATGAAATTCATAAAGTTAGACTTTTCCTTACGGTTAGAAGTTCAGATGTTTATCTGAAGAAAATCCTTAGGAATCAAAGTTAGAAGTAAACCAAATAATTTTGGTTAAACCATGACTGTCACGAATGGTGGCCAATAAACTACTTGCCCATCTCTCGAATCTGAATCAAGCAAAAACTTCGTGACCAATTCCAACTTTTGACACAAAGAATAGACTACCATTGAATTAGCGTAGTTTTTCCTTAACTGAAATCACCAAGAATCTAGTTGGAAATTCAGTCAAATGATGGATAGATTATCTTGATGAGAGATCAATGATTCTCATTAAGAAAATATGGATTAAGGAAAAAGGGCTTTGTGGAACCAATCTCGAACTGGGAATTCTACTTTCATAGAACCTCTGTTTTCTTTTAAAGGATTGTTTTACACTAGAATGCTAGAGGAAGCATTTGGTACGTGTTTAACTAAGGAGAAACTTGTTTATGCAAATAGCTCGTGGGGAGTTGTCGAGGGACGTCACTCGCGGCAAAGCCTGCCGAGGTCTTGAGCAGCCTTGGTATGGTTAAAATGGTGTGCTTCCGGTACGATGGGCGAGGACCGACGAAGCGGTCCCTGAGTGAAGTGCTAGGACACCTAAGTAGGGTTCTAGAGGGTTCTGACCAGGTATGATACACGGGCTCGCGGTTGCTAGGACACCCATACGTACGTCGAGGAAGATATGGATGAACTGAAAAGAATTACTTTTGTGAACTAAATTTTGATATTGGATCTCGCTGGTTGACCAGCTAGGCTTCAATAGAGAGTCTAGATGTGATATATTTTTTAAAACAATAAACTCAATATTTTAGAGGTTTATGATCAGTAATACTATGATTTCATTGAAAGATTGTTTTAAAGATAACCGAATCTGTTATAATGGCAATTTTATATTGGGGGTGTGTAAATGGTACGCCTACCTTAAATATTCGAATAAGCCCTTTCAAAGCTCTGTATATGGACAAGATTGCCTTACACCATTGACTTGGTCCGACCCATTGATCATAGTCGATATGTCCAGACAAATGCTTGATGACATAGACCAGCAAATGCAATCAATTCGTAAAGATATTAAGGCAACCCAAAATAGGCAAAAGCAATATGTAGATAAAAAGAGATCAGAGAGAGAGTTTGAAGAATCAGACATGGTCTTCATTTGAGTACGACCAAAAAGAAGTTTCTTATCTTTAGGGAAGTACAAGAAGCTCTCTCCTAGATATTGTGGACCGTATGCTGTTATAAAGACAGTAGGCAATCTAGCTTATTAACTTCTCATGTCTCCCCATCTCAAGGTACATAATGTATTCCATGTCAGTTTGCTTAAGAAATATGTACCTAACCCGAGTCACGTGCTTGTACCCAGCTTGAGTCACGTGCTTGATAGTGAACAATTGATTTCTCCGACTCAAGGACAGATGGTACTCCAACCTGAAGAAATCCTTGACGTTCGGGAGAAGGTTCTTAGGAGAAGAATCATCAAAGAGATTTTAATCAAGTGGAAGTTCTTCCCTCTAGAAGATGTCACCTAGGAGAAAGAAGAAGAGATGGTAAAAGATTACCCCCACTTTGCGAGATGAGGATATCTCACGTTTTTCAAGTGGGAGAGGATGTAAGATTCCTCCTCAGCGTGAATAATGAATAAGCTTTTACCTCAATCCCACGTAATCATTTCCTACTTAAGAATACAAGAAAATATTATTTTTCCTTGTTTTTATCTAGAGAGAGGTAATTTGATATTGAGATATTTTTGGATATAAAAATTCTCCTAATATCTAAAATATATTTCCTTGAAGCACAAGTTCAAAATAAATTCTTCAATGTGCATTAGGAATCAATTAAAAGGGACCTTAGCCTAAGGGTCTAGATTTTCAAAAATTTCTAGATTATGGTCCAATTAAGGCTCCAATGGGCCAATAGGATTAATCCAAGTGTTGGGATGAGATAAATCCAATGAACAAAAGAAAATACCCAAAAATGAGTAAATGCTCACATAAGATGAAGAGTTGACTGAGTACAACGTTTATTAGTTAAAAATTAAGAGATATTACTAAAAAAATGAGATATGATGAATTTTTGACACCTTGGTAAGGAGAGGGGGACCTTTGAGGTAGGCGTCTCCTTCACATGTGTGGAAGGATTTTTAATTCAGAAAACATGTGATATTTTTATCTCTCCTCTCTCCTGGATCAAACTGGATCAAAAGGAGACCCAAACTGGTCCAAATCTTATCCAAATTGAGTCAAACTGAAGCTCAAAAATTTTAGAATCCAATTGGACTCAGTTAGTGGCCTCCTTCACCTATAAATAGACCCTCATTCTTTTGTATTCTCATCTATGAGGTATACCACACCAATATTACATTAAAACAATCATATTTTCTACTATCCCTTAAAATTCCTCTACTTTTGGGGAGCTTGGAGCTTCTCTCTCTCTTCAACAACTCTTGGAGCTCTCTTCTCCACTTGCTAAACCAATTGATTGGTTGGGGGCTTCACTTTTCTAGAAAAAGAAGCAAGCTAATCCTTGAGAATGAATTTTATGTTTTTTTGTTAAATTTTCTCAAATGACTTCTCTTATCAACCCCTCTCAAGCTTGAGAAGTTTTCTAATTGGTTGTTTTAAGTTCAAATCAAGCTTTCCCTAAGCATTTTAATGTGTAATCAAGAAAAAGTTAATCTTTATGCTTACTTAGATTGCTTTCTTATGTATATCTCTCTCTCAAAAAGAGTAGTCATTTCTATGACTAATTCTTTAGAAAAAGAATGCTTCTCTTTGATGATTTCTTATTCCAAAACCAAACTCTAGGCTTGTTAAGATAGAGAATAAGAAAATGGTATTTTTATGATTTTGTGTTAACAAAATAATGGTTAATTCTTTTAGATTATTTATAAGTAGTTAAAAACTACTTTGATTGATTCTAAATGAGAAATAGATTATCCTATCAATTTGGGAAAAGAGAAATAATAGAATTAGCTTAATTTAATGGGATAATCATAATTAAGTTTATGATTATGGTTAAAATTATGATTTAAATCCATAGTTTAGATTTAAGCTTAAAAATAGATCTTCTATCATATTTTCATAACAATGTTTTATTCTTTTAAGAAAAATTAAAAATTATCAGTAATACAGCAAAGCTATGGTAAATTTTTTAGAAAATAATACATATCTTATTTTTATGCATATTTCTAAAAGAGGACTTCCTACCATATTCTAGGATTATTTATCCTATGCAAAAAGAACGATTTTCATCATATTCACGGGAAATAAATTTTTAGTATTTATGCATAAATAATTAATTAAGAAAAAGATAAATTTTTGATAAATTTATTTTATGCATGAGAAATTGTTAAATGATAAAAGAAGAATTCCCTTTACATTTGGAATTCAATCATTTAAATGCAAAAGAGGAATTTTTGGCATATTTGAAATAATGGATATTTTTATTTAATTTAAAAAAGAGAAAATTTAGATAAATTGATTTTATGATAAAAGAGGATTTTCCATGACATTCAAAATTCAATCATGTAAATACAAAAAGAGGAATTTTAAGCATATTAAAAAAATAGATATTTGTATTTAATTAAAAGAGAAAATTTTATGGTATTTTAAGTAGAGAAAGGTTTAAATTAATTTTGATGATAAAAGAGGAATTTTTACCATAATTCCACATAGAAACTTAGGGTTGATAATTAAATTGATGGAAAGAAAATTCTTAGATATCTTATGGGGATAAATAACCAAATTGATATTTATCCAAAATTGGATTAATGGAAGAAGAATATTCCCATATAGAACTATTTCTTAATCTATTATGGTTACGAAGTAACGAAATTCATAAAGTTAGACTTTTCCTTACGGTTAGAAGTTCAGTAGATGTTTATCTGAAGATAATCCTTAGGAATCAAAGTTAGAAGTAAATCGAATAATTTTGGTTAAATCACGACTATCACGAATGGTGGCCAATAAACTACTTGCCCATCTCTCGAAATCTAAATCAAGCAAAAACTTCGTGAACCAATTCTAACTTTTGACATAAAGAATAGACTACTGTTGAATTAGCGTAGTTTTTCCTTAACCGAAATCACCAAGAATCTAGTTGGAAATTCAATTAAATGATGGGTAGATTATCCTGATGAGAGATCAATGATTCTCATTAAATTGTGATATTTTTATCTCTCCTCTCTCCTAGATCAAAAGGGGACCCAAATTGGTCCAAATCTTGTTCAAATTGAGTCAAATTGAAGTTGGAAAATTCTAGAACCCAATTGGACTCAGTTAGTGGCCTCCTTCACCTATTTGTATTCTCATCTATGATCTATACCATGCCAGTATTATATTAAAATAATCATATTTTCTATTATCCCTTAAAATTCCTCTACTTTTGGGGAGCTTGGAGCTTCTCTCTCTCTTCACAACAACTCTTAGAGCTCTCTTCTCCACTTGCTCTCAAATGACTTCTCTTATC
Source organism: Cibotium barometz (assembly GCF_041138505.1). Lineage (NCBI taxonomy): Eukaryota > Viridiplantae > Streptophyta > Polypodiopsida > Cyatheales > Cibotiaceae > Cibotium > Cibotium barometz. Next base: position 10,750,508 of record NC_141108.1, on the reverse strand, counting down.
AACCCCTCTCAAGCTTGAGAAGTTTTCTAATTGGTTGTTTTAAATTCAAATCAAGCTTTCCCTAAAAATTTTAATGTGTAATCAAGAAAAAGTTAATCTTTATGCTTACTTAGAATGCTTTCTTATGTATATCTCTCTCTCAAAAAGAGTAGTCATTTCTATGACTAATTCTTTAGAAAAAGAATGCTTCTCTTTGATAATTTCTTATTCCAAAACCAAACTCTAGGCTTGTTAAGCTAGAGAATAAGAAAATGGTATTTTTATGATTTTGTGTTAACAAAATAATGGTTAATTCTTTTAGATTATTTATAAGTAGTTAAAAACTACTTTGATTGATTCTAAATGAGAAATAGATTATCCTATCAATTTGGGAAAAGAGAAATAATAGAATTAGCTTAATCTAGTGGGATAATCATAAATAAGTTTATGATTATGGTTAAAATTATGATTTAAATCCATAGTTTAGATTTTAGCTTAAAAATAGATCTTCTATCATATTTTCATAACAATGTTTTATTCTTTTAAGAAAAATTGAAAATTATTAGTAATAGCAAGCTATGGCAAAATTTTTAGGAAATAATGCATATCTTATTTTTATGCATAATGCTTAAAGAGGACTTCCTACCATATTCTAGGATTGGACATCCTATGCAAAAAGAATGATTTTTTTAATCATATTCATGGAAAATACCCGAATTTGTTATAATGGCAATTTCATATTGGGTGTGTAACTGGTACGCCTACCTTAAACTTTGCTTGAAGCACCGGCTAGGGGGCCTGGAAACTCTTTTCCTGGGTACCCGGGCAAAACATAACCAAATGTTTATAAAGAAATCCCACCAATACAGTGGTTAGGCGGTTGACTCACCCATGGGCCAATTGGGGTTAGGCTAGTAGATCGAGGGATTCCTGCGATACAAATAGTTACGATTAAGTTACATTAGTTAGATTAAGTCCTAGGAAGACCCTTGTTTTGTGGGAGGGAATCAGCGGTGGTGGCCGTGACTTGCTAAAGGAGGAAAAAATTGGTGATTCTATGGACCAAGTGCAAGTCTCTTTCTTGATCTAACCATGTGACTTTTGGGTTCGGTTGAATCAGTTTGGATAGTTAAGACTTTGCCTTGTTAGATCAATTCTCCCGTTAGATGATTTTCCTGGTGGAATCGCCCGTGCCTTCTGGGCGAGGGAAATTTTTTCGGGCTTCGGTTTCGGAGGAACCGCCGAGCTAGTCTCTTGTCCGGATATCTGTGGTGGGTGGGCAAGGCCCCGAGTGTGGATCCTTGCCTCGCGTGAGAGACCGACGCTGCTTCCACCGTCGACGCCCTCAGATGGAGCATCGCGGAGGGGACGGGGGTCTCACATTCTCAGACTGTACACTAAAGTAATCAGGATGACCAGGCAAGATGTTAGGATCTAGTGCTCTATTCATGAGAGTTAGACTAATACGTTCTAACTTCTGATCTTTGATAACCTCACTTTTATCAAGCTTCAAAACAAATTTTAGCTTGCCTCTAGATTCTGCAAACAAATATACTGTAAAATTTTACCATTAGAGATTGTAACTTGCATACATCTAATACAAAATTGTTATTTGTGTGCAAGATAAAAAGCACTTCCTTTGACCCATACTTGCATACATGTCTATGACATAAGTGCATTGGCTCACCAATTAATTGTTCCATACTTGCATACATGTCTATGACATAAGTGCATTGGCTCACCAATTAATTGTTCCACCTTACTGTTTAATGAATGTCGTGCTTGCACCACATGAAATGGTTTAGGAAGAGGCAATACCTTTTTCTTTTGTAATACTTTTTAAAACCTTGTATCTAAATGTTTGTATATCATGCCATAAGACTGAGAACTTATTCCTACCTTATCACATATTCCCTGCATATCATTTGATGTGAAGGAATCACTTACCTCTTGTAAGCATTGTATGATAAGTTCATCACCAAAGTGACTTAAACTTTGGGCATTGAAGTGCAGACTTCACCATATCTTTAGTGAGTACCTTTTCAATTCCTTGATTCACTTCATTTTCTAGATTGCTAAACATCTTTTGCATGTTATCATGTTGTGCATAGATCCTTCACTTGTATTGTCCACCTTTCTTTGCCAACATGCATAGATTTATATGACCTTTGGCGTTCACGTACCTCCTATGTCATTGTGGGCCCATAAGTGACAGTCTTCTCTAGCATTGTCTTCATCTTCTTATTGTTGCTAGCCTATAAATCATTAACCTGGTTAATCAAACTGGCATTTTGCATTACCATGTCATGCATAGCATCTTGCAAAACATTGTTCTCTTCTTATTTTGCCAACAATGATCTATTAAGTTTCATGATTTGTTGTGCAGAAACATGGGCTTGGGTTGAAAGTATCCAAGTATCCAAGTGTAACCCTGTAACCCTGCATTACCCTCACAAACATACTTGACAAATGATGTTAGTCCTGAGAATTGGGGAGATTGTTGTGTAATAGGATTAGGTAAATATATAGACCCATCAACCCAAAGATCTATATGTTTTTTCCTTGCTATTCTATGTAATTGCATCACCGATAGATTCATCATTGAAACCTCAATTCTCTTGCACAATGGGGCATACTCTTCATCTAGCTAGAAGTGTATACTTCTCTTCTTAGAGCTTCTTGCTGCCTAAAACATTTAAAAACTAGAAACACTTAGATACATTGAGTACAATCAATGCCTACAAGAAAACTCACACAAAATTTCATGATTATTAACACATATGTGTAACTTAGCACCAACTTTAACACATAGTATTATTATTAACCAACAGTAATGCACATATTATTATTATTAACCAATAGTAAAACATATCTTACTATTAACTTTATTATTTATGAATAGTAATGCACATAACCAATAGGAAAACATAACTTATAGAACTCAATTGAACATAACCAACATCAAAACATTGCTAACCTCCATTTTTGTTCTCTGTTGCTTCTCTATGTTGGCTCTGTGTTGTCTCTTCTCTATGTCTCTCTATGATAGCAAGATTAATGAAGAGGGAAATGGTTTGTTAGCTCCACAAGAAAATGGCACCAAAAAATCAAATCACTTTTCATTCTCTAGTTTTGTAGTGAACAAGTGCAATAGAACAGGAGGGAAATACAAACTGTTTGGCAAATTTGAAAGTAGAAGAAGAAATGAGCTATGGAAAGAACAAATGACCTAAAGAGAAGAAGAAGAGAAAATTTGTAATGCACTATTCTCTAAAATAATAAATCTAAACACATTCTTAAAATCTTAAAAATGTCTATTCTCTTCAAATCTCTATAAAAAAACATAAAAAACACACCAGAATGTAGATAAAGCATGGATCTACGTACTTGTAAAAAGAAATTATGAAATACAATGTACAAATCAAGATATTTTATTTTAAAGATAAAATCCTTCTAGAATCACGAAATGATTGTTTCTTTAGTCATAAAGGAATCTAGGCATTTAAGAATGCCATATCTTTTGAGATATTCAAAACTAGCTCAAATAAAAGAATAATTTTTGAGATATTGGAGTTCTGAGCAGGTCTGGTACAGTTCTTGGATAGTCAATAAAATAATAAGTGAATCTATTATAAAACTAATATTTTGAGATGTACAAGATTCAAAAAGAGAAGAGAGAGGAGAATTATTATAACAATATTTTTGCACTTTTCCTTGATTCATGGAAGAGAGAGAAAGCCCTTAGAGGGTCAGTTTGTGAGTCCAAAATTTTGCTAATGACTACACTGTTGATAAACGGAGGGTGGTCTGACTGACAGCTACTAGGGTGAAAGACGATGGGCTATCTGCATCATACGATGGCTTGGGTAGAAGTCAAGGAGGTGGATATTGTGAGACCGGGGGAAGAAGCTCCGGTTGTATACATTGCTAAAGATCTGACTTTGGCTGAAGAGAAAGAGCTCATTGCTCTCCTTTACGAAATTTAAAGATTGTTTCGTCTGGAATTACAAGGAGATGAAAGGGGTACCACCTGAGGTGGTATAGCATACGATTCTAATCATGGAAGGTTTGAGACCAATCAGGTAGAAACCATACCAGATGAATCCTAAGTATGCGATAATTGTAAAGGAGGAACTTGATAGGCTTATTGCTGCAGATTTCATCTATGAAATCAAACATACGGATTGGTTGTCACCCATCGTGATAGTGCCTAAAAAGAATGGAAAACTTAGGGTATGTGTTGATATTAAAAAGGTTAATGTAGCCACTAGGAAAGACCATTACCCATTACCCCATACAGAACACGTTTTGGAAAGAGTGGCTGGGAGAGAAGTGTACAACTTCTTGGATGGTTTCTCCGGCTACTATAATCAGGTGTCCATAGCACTAGAGGATCAACATAAGATAGCTTTCAACACAATGTGGGGGACATATGCATACAAGGTTATGCCGTTTGGCCTCACAAATGCCCCAGCAACCTTTCAATAGTTGATGTGCACAGCTTTCAAGGACTACTTACAAAAGTGGTTGGAAGTATTCATTGACAATCTATGTGCACACTCTCGATGGGTAGACCATTTGACTTGCTTAAGGAAAGTGTTTGAGCGACGTCGATTATATCGTATTTCTCTCAACCCCTTGAAGTGTCATTTTTGGGTCAAGCATGGTGTGATATTGGGACACATTGTCTCAAATAATGGTATATTCACTGAGGTCAAACCACTATTAGAGCTGCCACCACCTACCAATTACAAAGGAGTGCAAAGGTTTATGGGTCATGTGGGGTATTATCGACACTTCATAAATTTTTATGCTGAGATAGCCAGACCTAGTGAAGCGCTAGGTGACCTGCAAAGGAGCCTAGAGGGTGCTGACCATATGATGCTCTGGGTTGCCGCCCGAAGATACCCACGCGTGCGTCAAGGAAGAAAAATAGAACAAGGAGTTAGAGTTGTTTTGTGAACTCGGGCATGGATCTAGTTGATTGGCCTTGTTGGTCCTCAACGGATGAGTCCATGGCTCTTTTATATGGATCTGTTGGCTGATCTTGCTGATCAACGAAGAGTCCATCTAGATTTTTCTTATGTGATTATATTTTCGGGTACTATGAGCTAGGAACTATTGAACAGGCCCCTGAGCGAGTAGGTGGTGAGCGTTCTAGTTGCCAATGATACCATAGGTACACTGATGAAGGAATGATTGAAAATTGGAATTCAAGCTAGATATTTTGGAGAATTATGATCACTGATACTATGGTTTCATTAAAAGATTGTTTTAAAGACAGTTGAATCTGTGAAAAAGGCAATTTCATATTGGGTGTGTAAGTGGTGTGACTATCTTGAAGTTTGCTTGAAGCGCCGGCTAGGAGGCCTGGGAACTCTTTTCTCTAGTACACCAAGGACAAAACATAACCAAATTTCTAAATGGATCCTATCACTACAGTGGTTGGGCGGTTGGCTAACCCATGGGATTGGATGGGGTTAGGCTGGACTGATGGATCCCTAAAATGAGACTCAATTCTGTTATATTACATAGTTGAAGTAAAATCCCGGATAACCCTTGTTCTATGGAAAAGATCAACGGTTGTGCCTCTTGATGAGGAAAAAAGCATTGGTCTCTATTATCCAAGTGCAAGTCTCTTCCTTGATATGACCATGTGACTTACAGGTACGATCGGATCAGTTTGGTTAGTTAAGGTTCTTAACTAAGTTAGAATAGATTTTTCTCAGTGGAATCGCCTATGTTTGCTAGCTGAGGAAAGTTTTTCTGGATTCGATTTTGGAAGAACCGAGGGATTAGTCTCTTGTCCGAGTATCCGTGGGCAAGGCCCCGAGCGGGAGACTCTACCATGTGCAAGAAATGCTACTTTCACTACTAGCACCCCTGAATTCGTTGCGCAAGAAATGCTACTTTCACTACTAGCACCCCTGAATTCGTTGTGCAAGAAATGCTACTTTCACTACTAGCACCTCTGAATTCATTGCGCTGAGGGGGCAGGGATCTTTCAGCTGGTATCAAAGCAAATTGGCTAAAGTGGATCAACTGAGAAGCAAGAAATGACAAAAATTTATGAAGTACCAGTAAAAGATTGTAATTGTGTGATGAAATTCATACAAATTGATATTCAGAATGAAGATTCATAAATGGGAAATTGGGTCTTCAAATGGAAGTAGCGCAATTGTGTGGAATCCCTAACTTGCTTGAGGCCTAGATATGATGGTATTTACCCTATAGTTCTAAGGACCGCGATTACCCATATATACCATGGGTATAACTACAGCTCTTTACTGGCAATATATACGAGTAAATCTAAGACCTTAAAATTATAAGCAAAAATGCTATCCAAATGATGAATTTGAATGATGCTAGTTGATATGATTTTAGAATTCTGGTTGAGAATTGATTAATTGATTTGGATTCTGATTGAAAGATGAAGATTTTGAATTCTGGTTAAAAGAAGATAAATTGAACAAAGCCATAATGAGGATGAATGGAGAATCCCAGTGATGATGTTAGTAATAACTGGAAGACGATTATGACTTCAGCAGATCACTATGAGATTAGTGGATTGTGCTGATAGATTGTTGCTGCTTGACCTTTGACCCAGTGGATCTAATTAAGGAATGACAAATTGAGAACCTGCATAACTAAAATTCCCGTGAGTGAGGAATGTTCAGATGGAATTTTTGGTCTAGTGGACCATTATTATGTTAAGCATATGAATGAATTATTCTCTGCTGTTGGTAATGAGTTATGTATGTTCTTCTTGTAGAAGGGATCTTTATCTGAGGATTCTGTGGGGGACTGACCAATTTATAAAGAACTCCATAATCAATTGGATCTAAAGTCGAATATGAATTATAAATAAAGTGGTCTTTTCACTTGAGTGTCTTGGTTGAATTGGAAAAAAAGGGACTTAACAAAAATTTCGTATTCATAGGATCATGGATTGAGGTCATCATGGTGGGAATGTTAACCCCCAACTTGATGAGGAAGAGCTTGACCCGGATGTTCGTAAAACTCTTCATAGATCGCAGCTTGGACCTTTCAAGGGAGAAGGGAAAAACTTGGGTGTGAGGCTGTGGAGAAGGAAAAAACTTGGGTGTGAGGCTGTGGAGAAGTGGATCGAAGCAATGGAAGAACACTTCGATGTCACCGGGTAGTACAACGAGAGAAGAGTAAAATGGCTCTTGCAAGTCTGAAGATAGTAGAAATAGCCAGAGTTTCCTGACACTCCTGAGTCCACTCAAAGACAATGAGAAGCTGCTTCCTTGGTCCCTCATCCACCATACTGGAAGCTCACCATTTAAATTGAACCGAGGCTGGTCAAAACCTCGGCCGACCTTGCTACGTGAGACATCCTCCATTGACTCTCCATTAGCTGTTGTAACTCTTAGGTCTCCACGACCTCATTCACAAGATGGTCAAAATGCTTCCCCAGCATTCTTGACATAAAACAGTCATTTAAAACAGGCTTCATAAAGAGAGTTTCTAACAAACTCTCATTTTTCCACATTGTTCTCCATCATTTCTCGTTATTCCACATTCTTCTACATCAATTCACATTGCTTATTCCACATCCAGTCATACGTATTTCCATCGTCTTTCATACATTATATTATATCTCGTCACATCTATCCACATCTATCCTCATCACATCACGTCACATCCATCCACATTACATCTCATCCATTTACATCTATCCAGGTCCACATCACATTACATCACATCTATCCACATCACAACATATCCACATCTATCCACATCTATCCTCATCACATCACGTCACATCCATCCACATTACATCACATCCATTCACATCTATCCAGGTCCACATCACATCTATCCACATCACAACATATCCACATCACATCTCATCTCATCCATTCATATCCACATCACAACATATCCACATCACATCTCATCCATTCATATCACATCACATCCATCTACATTCATTCAGATCCACATATCATACATCACGTTCACATCTATTTACATCACTTCACATCCATTCACATCTACCCAGATCCACATCACATCACTTCACATCCATTCACATCTACCCAGATCCACATCACATCACATCTTATCTATCCACATCATATCTCATCCATTCATATCTAACCAGATCCACATCACATCTCATCCATTCACATCTCATCACATCCATTCACATCCATTTACATCACATCATATTCATTCACATCTCATCACATCCATCCTCATCTTATCACATCACATTCATTCACATCTCATCACATCCATCACATCCATCCTCATCTTATCACATCACATTCATTCACATCTCATCACATCCATCCTCATCTTATCACATCTCGTTCACATCTATCCACATCGCATCACATTCATTCCATCCACATTACATCACATCCACATCTATCCACATCACATCACATTCATTCTATCCACATTACATCACATCCACATTTATCCATATCACATCACATTCATTCCATCCACATTACATCACATCCACATCTATCCATATCTCATCACATCCATTCATATCTCATCACATTCACTACATCACATTCACATCTTATCACATTCACATTCACATCTTATCACATTACATCGCATCCATTTACATCCCATCACATCCATTTACATTCATTCAGATCCACATCACATCCATCTGCATCTATTCAGATTCACGTCACATCTTATCATATCCACTTTTAGTACAGTTTCTATACTTTCGATTGATAGGACTTTTCTAAGTTTCTGCCAATTGCTTGACCTAGTTAAAGGTACTTTTTCTTTATCCCATTAAATCTAAGTATTAGAGTGTTGTTGAAGGTTTAAAAAGAGAAAATAAACCTTATCAGAATTGAATATAGTAAAAACTCAGAATGAGCATTTACGTATTGTATTTTCATTCCTTAAGCTTCATAATGAGAACTAAATCTAAACTTTTGTTTACTCATTGGATCCTCGATCTCCTAGGGATTCCAGATTCCCTTTTATGAATAAGAATTATCCAAGTTTTCTCAATGGATATTTTCACATTCTTTCTCAAATTTCTCAATTAAGATATGTTCAATATTCTTCTTTTTGAATAAAAGATTCATGGGATTTACAAAAATCAATTCTACCCATATTTCTCAATAAAAATAATAATACTCAAAATTCCACTTTTAATAAATGCTCATAATTTGAATTATGCCAAAAATTCCTCTTTTAACATTTAATTGTTTGGATCTCAAATATCATGGAAATTCCTCTTTTTGCATAAAAATAAATTCACAAAAAATTTCTCTTTTCTTTTAATTAAATATTTATGCATAAATACAAAAAATTATTTCCCATGAATATGATGAAAATCATTCTTTTTGCATAGGATGTCTAATCCTAGAATATGGTAGGAAGTCCTCTTTTAGCATTATGCATAAAAATAAGATATGTATTATTTTCTGGAAAACTTACCATAGCTTCGCTGCCTGCTATTACTGATAATTCTTAAATTTTCCTAAAAGAATTAAAGCTTGTAATGAAAATATGATAGAAGTTCTTCTTTTATGCTTAAAATCAAACTATGTATTTAAATCATAATTTCAACCATAACTATAAACATAATTATGATTATTTCACTAGATTAAGTTAATTTAGACATTCCTCTTTTCCCAATTTACTAGGATAATCCTTTTCTCATTTAGAATGAATTAAAGTAATCTTTATTTACTCATAAATAATCTAAAAAGGATTAACCATTATTTAATCCAAAATCATGAAAATATCAATTCTTATCCTCTAACTCATCGAGCCTAGAGTTTAGATTTGCGAATTAAGAGACTATCATTGAGAAGCATCCTTTTCCAAGAGATTTAGCCATAGAGATGGCTACTTTTTTAGAGAGAGATTTACTTAAAGAAAGCATTATAATTAAGCATAAAGATTAACTTAATGCTAATTAAGCATCAAGAAACTTAGGGAAAGCTTGATTTGAATAAAAACTAGCATTTTGAAAGCTTCTCAAGCTTGAGAGGGGTTGAGAAGAAGAAAGTCATTGAGATAATTTGAAAAAAAACATATAAATCAATTTCACCTCCAAGTTTGGCTTGATTCTTTATTAGCAGTGAAGCCCCCAACCAATCAATTGGTCCACCAAGAGGAGAAGAGCAACTTCAAGAGTTGTTGGAGAGGGAGAAAAGCTCCAAGCTCCCAAGAGAGAGGAAAGTTTAAGGGATAATAGAAATATGACTATTTTAAGATAATACTGGCATGGTATAGCTCCAATATCAAAATACAAAGGAATGAGGGTCTATTTATAGGTGAGGGAGGCCAGTAACCAAGTCCAATTAGGTTTTAGAATTTTCTAGCTTCAGTTTGACTCAATTTGGACAAGATTTGGACCAGTTTGGCTCCCTTTTTTATTTAGTTTTTTCCAGGAGAGAGAAGAGATAAAAATATCATATTTTTTTGAATTAAAAAACCCAACCACACATGTGAAAAAGGCGCCTACCTCAAGAGTCTCTCTCTCCTTACAAGGTGTCAAAAATGCATCATTTCTCCAAAATATCTCATTTTTTAACTAATATCTCTTAATTTTTAACTAATAAACCTTGTACTCAATCAACTCTTCATCTTATGTGAGCATTTACTCACTTTTGGATATTTTCTTTTATTCTTTGGATTTATCTCATCCCAACACTTGGATTAATCCAATTGGCCCATTGGAACCTTAATTGGACAATAATTCAAAATTTTTGAAAATGTAGACCCTTAGGCTAAGGTCCCTTATACAATTTTCAATTAATTCCTAATACACATTGGAAAATTACCTCTCTCTATATATTTTCTCTCTCTAGGCCAAAACAAGGTAAAACAAGATCTTTCTTCTATTTCAGAAAGGGGATGATTACAAGAACAGAAGGGGAGGTTCTTACATCTTTACACCTCAAAAGCTGGAGGAAGGAATCTTACATGTGCTTTGAGAGGAGGCTTTGTCTACTTGTGTGCCTAGATTGGATAGTTAAAATGGCAAGTGAGTCATCCTTAAATGTGTCGATCATTACTACGGGCGAAAAGCTTGGGAATCACAATAACCCGACGTGGAAATTTCGCATAAATAATTATCTCATCGGCAAAGAGTTGTGGGATATAATTGATGGCACAGAAGTTAGGCCCGCAAGCCTAGTCATTGATCCAGTAGAAGTAGTAGCAGTGAGAGCGTGGGTCAAGAAGACCCACGGGCGATTCCCTATCACCATAGAGGACACCATTCTTGGGCACATCCACCGCGGTATCATTGACCAGTTGGGGAGCATTGTTGTGGTAGTAGATGATGATGACATTGTTGCCGCATGCTTGCATGGTCTTGGTGGGAAGGAATACCAGCACTTCATCACTAGTATCTCTATGTGTAATGAAATGGTGGACACGTGGGAATTGTATTCGAATTGTAGATAGTAGGCCAACGGCCCAAGAGTAAGTGGGGACATGGGCTTATGGGCCAAAGGCTAAGGAGGGTGGACATCGATAAGTATCTTTGTGTGTAATGAAGCGGTGGACACATGGGAATTGTATATATTAGGCCAAGGGCCAAGAGTAGGTGGGGACATAGGCTTATGGGCCAAAGGCCAAGGAGGGTGGACATTAATAAGTATGTGGGAAATGGGGGCCATGGTATATAGGCCAATGTAAAAGTACTAATTAAAATTAACTCATACTAATCTAAATTACAAGCTAACAAGCTTTCATGGCAACCTTGCCCTTCTCTTGCCCATGGATTGGTGATCCTACACCCATGTTGTCACTCCATGATTTAAGTGGCCAACCCTAGTTCTTGCAGTGGTGTTAGAGCTTCTTATTGATCCAATTTTTCCCAATTTTGGTCAAGGGACGCTATAGAAATTTCCAGCCCTTTATGCTTCATGGGAAACCCTAGTTGCATCATCTTTTTTGCTTGAATCATTCCATTTTTGTTAACCACATCAACTAGGAAATACTATGGGGGAGTTGTGAAGCATATTGGGTACTTGAAATAGGGTTTGGAGAGGCGACAACATGGTGAAGAAAATCTCTCCATAGCTAGGCGACGTTTTCAATATTGACTCCATCCATGTGATACTACAAGCCTAAATGCCCTCTCAAGCTTAGACATGGAGTCTTCTACAATTTTCAACCACTTTGGAGCTCTATTTCTTGAGAAGGGCCATGGACTCTCTACAAAGCTGCAAATCTTCTCCACGTTTTTCACTATGGGAAAGGCATTTCTACACCAACACTCAAACTTGAGGCTTCTTGTAACATTTGAACAATTGCTAAACACTTTCTTCCATCAATTGGTTGATTTCTTGAGTTTCTTGAATCTACATTCAAGATTTGGGGCTTTCTTCTAAGAAACCCTAATTTTCTCACATTGGCCATACCAATACATGCCATTAACATTGCTTAATCATCATTAAAACCAATTAATGATGACATTATGCGAAGCTTCTCACCACATGACCAATTAATCAACCATTGCTCTCAAGTTTGGACAAATTTTGCTAATAATGGATCATTTGCATCTTCTTGAGGAGTGTTGTGGTTAATTTGCAAGCTTTTGGAAACGTTACTTGCCTTGCTATATTGGTTGCTAGATGCTTCAAATGGTTAAATGCATGTAAATGGTATGCCAAATGTGCAAAATCTTTGCAAAACCTTATGCTATGAAGAGCATTAATGGTGCATCAAAGCAAAGGCATAAGAAATTTGATTCTAATCACTATTGAATTCCATTTTGGATGTGTTGAATCCTTGAGAGGGGGGGGGGGGTCACTCATAAATATGTAAATGTAGCACGTGGGTTCAACAAAAGGGGTTTTTGAAATCCCTTTTAAACACATTTTTTACTACATACAGAAGGGTACCATTTAAAGGGGGTATTTATAGATTGAATAGAAAAAAGGTGTGTTTTATTTATGAAAAATTTACAGATAAGGGGTTTTTTAATTAGGCCTTGAATGCACGCGTGATATAGAGAGTTTACATATAGTGAACCCCCCGAGGTTGAATCATTGGTGGTAATGATTGAAGACTATGATGCAATGAGGATATAGCCTACGGTTGTTTTCCTTGGATACTAACCACTTGAAGTGAACCCTTACAAGCCTCTGCACTGGAATTAGATGCTTGTAATGTAATAGAGAGGATGGGCATGCAATTATAAGTGCCAATTGTTAGTGACTTCATACTTAATTTCAAAGTTCAAGCTACACAACTCACACACACTTGTATCCATATTTCAATTTCTAGTAACCAAGTGATGGTGAGGAAACCTCACCATATGGCGGAGAGACTGAGGAGAGCATGTTTTGAACCAAACGTGCTTTTGTTAAAGTGGTACGAGAGGGGATTAGGTACATGGTGGTGAAAAAATGGCCCAAACCTTTTCCCTTGGATTGTAACATCCGGTAAAGGGGTTAAAAGAGTTTGGCCAAGAGATCGGCAAGCTTCAATGCACTCCACCGACATACATTCTCAAGGCAACATCAAGGCAACAAAACATCAAGAAGATCTTGTGGAAAAATGATGCATGGGTGAGGTATGCAAAAAGTAATTTTTTGGGCATGCAAAAAGTGACTTTCAGTGGTCAAATGCACGTGCAATTGGTTTTGATTGGACACTAGGGCAATTTGGCAATGAATGCATGTATGTTTTGACACTTGTTTACATTGAGATTTTTCCCCAAGTACAAAGGAGATGCTATCCAAATTTGCTCAAAAATTCATGTATGGCTGTGATAAAAACTCTAATTCAATTATCAGGGTTTTGGGCAAGTGACAAGGTCTCTACATCATTGAAAAAATCTTCTTTAGAGCTTCCAGACAAGCTATTGGGTGCACAAAGCGGATACCGGAAGTGGGCCTATTTAGGCTTTGACCGGATTCAAGAAACCCTAATTTATTCCAAGGGGTTTTGGAGGTTCAAAAAAGCAATTGGATATCTTTATAGTACTCCCTAAGACCTACCAAATGGCACAAAAAGTTTTGGAATCAGGTACCACATGCTTGGTGAACACACATAGTTTACTTTTTCACAAAAGTAAAAACAGAGAGTACTTCTACTTTGACTGAAGCAACGGGATTCGGTGTAGGGATAATACTACTCAATAGCCTCTCAACAAGCTATTGCTGACAGAATTCCAACTTTGTTTTAGGGTTTTGGAGCCAAATTACTATTTTCAACAGTGTTGTACAAACCGTAAAACAAAGAATACTAGGGATATCCTAAAATGCTATATTTTTGCATATTTGGATACTACGCAACAAGAGCTATCCATAGAGCCCTAGATCATCAATTTCCGACACCATTTGAGCCTTCTACGAGCCATTTTCCATTTTCAGCAATTATGCCTTAGGGGCGTCCATCCAGGCAAGTGGTGGGACTTCAAGAGATGAGGGAAGAAAGGGAAATGGTGAATGAGGATCATGTAGAGGTGATTTGGTGAAGAGGACATGAATTTCAAAAGATGGCAACAACAATGCAAGTATGACATATATGACAAATCATGTGCAAGTTAGGCCAAATTTTGAAAATATGGCCAATGCATCAAATCAATTGGGAGAAGCAAATGCACAAGCAATGCCTGCTATGACAAATGACATATCACAAATGATGAGATGATGATAAGAATGATGTAAACCATGATATAACCATTTGTGGAAATCATGATGCAAGAGATTAGGGGCATTCGTGTGATGACATTAAGAGTAGGGATGAAGATAAGGGTGGATCATCTCAACATGTTCATCAAGCTCATGTTGAAAGACAAAGAGAATCATCACCCAAGTTCTCATTCTACTTATGGTGCCATGCTCAACCCAATGTTTTTGTACACATCCAATGAAGCCAAAGGCAAGGGTCATGCATTTCCAAACCCAAGGAATGAAGGTTCAAGATTCTTAAGAAGGCGATGCTCATATTCCATTCAAGGGGAATACTCATCGAGGTGGTGCTTCAAGACCTCATGTTGAGGAAGATCTTAATGATGAGATTGACTCAGAGGATAACAATGGTCAAATGCCTTCTTCTTCACAAGACATGGATGGAGGAAAGTAATGTGTTAAGTTCTATGGTAGAGCCACAACTAGTGAAGGCAAGATGAAGACGATCAATGTATGTGAATTCTTGGTACCATCTCTTGGTTTACATCTTGCTTTGAATAAGGATGGAAGAGATACTATGCACTCTATTTTGCAAAAGATTTGCTCTACTAAGGATAAACGGGGACTTCCATTCACTCTTGCATTTGGTCAATACATAGACTATGATTATATGGGCCTTTGTGAGTTCATTGAGGGATAACATACTTGCTGAAAAATTCTGAAAAGCAAGTGATTGTGAAACCATACACTCAAGTACAAAAAGTTTTGGACATTATCCCATGTACCAATTGTGTTCCACCACGCATAGACCTTTTTCATATGTTGGAAACATCTATATGTGTTGATGTCGTGGCCCATTGTGAGCCAATGATGAGCTTTGTGATGGCTGGAAATTCACAGCTCATTGATGGTTGTGTGAGCGAGCCTTTTTCACCTCAAAGACTCTTCACACTTGGCTTGGTGATGCATCAATTGATGATAGTTATGGGCAACATATACATGTGGATTGGCACCAAATTTATTGTGGTAATTTATCTTTTCTTTGCATTGACATGGAGTCATCCTCAAGAGATATTGATATGCATGAGATGATGGGGTCCATATGTGTTATGGAGGTGGATAGTTTTTCTTTGGGCACTACACCTTCTGTTGATGCATGTATCCATGAGTATGATGACTTGGTAGAAGTGATGGATGCCTATGTTCACAAGAGGTTGGATAGTTGTGCAATGATGCTCATGATGTGGATATATGTGATCCTCATGCATTGACTAGTGATATTCATGCATTGACTAGTGATATTCATGCATTGATTGGTGTGGACAGCCATATAGGGATTCACTTAAGGACGCTTTGAAAGATGGTATGTGGACTACATATGTGAATCTGGTTTATGACACTTTTTTGAGCTCGGAGTGGAAAGTCTATGATTGTGAACTTTATGAGACCGCTTCATGTGTGGATACCTTATTGGAGTCTAGTGTGGAGGATGAGGATCATGCTTATGATGGTCTTGAGGGATTGTACCTTGGATACTTGGGTAGATTACACATGTGGTGATGGTTATGCACATGATGATTTGACATGTATTGATCAAATTGTTATGCATTATAGTGATGCCTTAAACACACCTATTAGAGATGTTTCTTGTTTTCGAGATGTGTATGGTGACTCTCCTTGTACATGGGACATTGACACAGGTGCTATACTCATTGCATAGAGGATGACATAGAGAGAGTCATACCTATGGAGGGTTTGTTAGATTATCATTGTACTACCATCTATCATGAGAATGGGGATGACTATGATGATGCATGCTCTATGCTTGATGGTGGAGTATGTGATGATAGTTTTGATGATAGAGATACCCACTATGATGATGTTTGCTCTATGCTTGATGGTGGAGTATGTGATTATAGTTTTGATGATAGAGATACCCACTATGATGATGTTTGATCTATGCTTGATGGTGGAGATTTCCATATGTGCAGTGAGCATGCGTATTTGGATGATCACATCTATGCCCATACGGATGTCAACTATGAGGTGTGTATCTTTGGACTTTGTGGATGACGACATGAGATGATGGTCTATGCAGCTGGGGCATTCATTTTTGGATGTGCTTTGTGGCATTTGGAATGTAGTTTTGATGGAGAGCACATGACTATCTTCATCATAGATGATGGTCCCTTACATTTTCCATTTGATCTCGAGAGTCATGTGGATCATCATTTTGGTATATTATTGGATAGAGCTTCCTTCAGTACATGTGGTTATGCATGTGTGTATATGGATTACTAGTTCTTTGGACTTCCATTTGATTCAGAAGATTGTGTTATGATTGAGGATGCATGGCTACATCATCTTTTCAACCCAGGTGGCATCATGTTTTACAGTTTTGGAGTTGGTCAATGGGGTTTTCCACTTGATCTAGGAGGCTACAAGGACCTTTTGATGTTGATGTTGATGTTGTTTGTGCATCGATATGACTATTGGCACTTACTATGGTCTATGAATCCACATGTTGTGGGTTGGTTTTGGTTTGTTTTGCGCGACCACCCTTAGATTTTGAGGACAAAATCATTGTAGGAGGGGACGGTTTGTAATGAAGCCGTGGACACATAGGATAGTAGGCCAAGGGCCAAGAGTACGTGGGAGCATAGGCTTATGGGCCAAAGGCCTTGAAATGGGTGCCATGGTATATAGGCCAATGTAAAACTGCTAATCAAAATTAAATCATACTAATCCAAATTACAAGCTAACAAGCTTTCATGGCAACCTTGCCCTTCTCTTGCGCCCATGGATGGTGATCCTACACCCATGTTGTCACTCCATGCTTTGAGTGGCTAACCCTAGTTCAAGCATCATGTGAGAGAACATACCCTGATTTAATGACTTGATTCCACTTATGGTGAGCGAAGAGATGCATCTTATCAAGGAAGGAGCCATTGCAAGTGCAAGTAGTGTGTCTATAGTGAAGTAAGAATTGGCCACCACGAGCAATAATTGTGGAAGAGGCCGTGGTAATGCACGAGGACATGGATGAGGTCTAAGCCTTGGAAATTGGCAACAACCGACTGGAAATCAACAGCAAAATTATCCCCACAATCAATTCTTT
Source organism: Cibotium barometz (assembly GCF_041138505.1). Taxonomy (NCBI): domain Eukaryota; kingdom Viridiplantae; phylum Streptophyta; class Polypodiopsida; order Cyatheales; family Cibotiaceae; genus Cibotium; species Cibotium barometz. Next base: position 10,732,796 of record NC_141108.1, on the reverse strand, counting down.
CATGGAGGATATGCCAGAGGCAGGGGGAGTGCTCGAGGCCGTGGTGGCCATCAATAGGCTAGGAAGCCTGGCTCATGTAATTATTGTGGCATTGCTGGACATATGGCTATGAGTTTCACAAGAAGCAAGTAGACATTCAGTCGGGCAAGATACCTCAGGGTAATTATGCTGCAAATGATTAGTCTCATGTTGGTGATTTACTTACTATGGAGCATGTTATGGGCAATGTGTAGTCATCAGGAGAAGAGTGGTATGTTGATTCTAGTGCATCAAATCATATGACACCACATGGGGAATGGTTTACGGAATTGTAACTAGTGAAGCATGCATCTTATGGTTTACTAGTGAAAGCATGCTATTACACATAAAAGCAATGTGTTGATCAAATTGGTAAACAGAAAAAATCAAACACTTGGTGATGCTGTGTATGTACCTAGTATCTCTAAGAATCTGGTGTCAGTGGGACGACAGATGACTGAGAGGGGTTATGGTGCGCATGAATAGGCATGGCTGCAAAATTTTGGATAGAAAGTGGGTCGCATGTTTAAGCTTGATGCCGTTATTCCTGACATCAAGGCTGAAATGTATGGTCTTTCCAATGCGGAAACCTCAGACATTAAGATCTGGCACAAATGCATAGGACACATGAATTTTCAATGATGGCAGTTGAGCAAGTTTCCTATGTTGAATGTAGTGATCGAAGTGCCAAAATTTAAGGTAACGGGACCTTCACGCATGTGTGGGGCATGCCAATTTGCAAAACAATCACAAAAGTCGTTTCTGATGGAAGGGAAGTGAGCTTGTCACATACTTGAGCTCATACACACATATGTATGGACAGCTTCACAGTTAAGCATGAGTGGGTTGAAATACTTGTGGATGATTTCTTGTGCAAAACATGGGTCTATTTCATGAGAGAGAAGGCTAAAGTCTTTCACAAATTTCAAAAGTTTAAGGCTATGGTAGAGAGACAAATGGGTATGCATATTGTTCCCATCCATTTGAATGGAGGGGGAGAATACATGTTAAAAGAGCTCACTGCATACTTAGACTCTTATGGCATTAACAACAAAATGGTGAGAGGAAAAATCAGAGTATTGCTGAGGTAGCTAGAGCATTACATAATGAGAAGCTTAATGAGAAGAACATGCCTAGACACTATTGGGCAGAGGCGGTACAATGTGTGGCATATATCATGAATTGGATGCCTACAAGAGGTGCATGACAAGACGCCTGAGGAGTGTTTTACTGGCATGAAACTGGATGTGTCATTTCTTAAAGTGTTCGGTTGTGTTTGTTACATGAATATTCTAGATGAGAAGCGGAAGAAACTTGATCCCAAGGTTGAGAAATGTGTTTTTGTTGGGTATGCATTGGAATGAAAAGGCTACAGGTGCTACAATCTAGTCACTAATGAGTTATGCATTAGTAGTAGGGATGCAGTCTTTGATGAGTTGAGAAGTTGGTACAGGAGGCCAACAAATGTCACTTGGGATTCACGTGAAGAGCTGGCTGAAAATCGGGCTTATGGACAGCCACGTGTCAGTGCATCACCACTAATGGAAGTGGAGCTACACTAGCGGAAAATGCAAACCGTTGGTCGGGCAGACTTTGGAGTAATGTGAGGCAACTAAGCATGGTTAGGAATGCAAGGAGTATGGTTGATCTTACTATAGTAAATCAGCCCCAAATTAGTGATTTTAGTGGCACGGTATCGTCTCCAGCGCAAGACCTCAATTGCACGGAATCGGTAGCACTAATGTTCACCCCCGTGTAGATGAGCTTTGCAGCCCAAATGTAACATTTGGTATTGCTGATTTTGAGCACCAAATGGGGGTGGACACAAGACAAGAAGGTACACCACAGAGTATTATGCCACGCAGGTCGACTCGGATGAGGTACTCGATGCAAAGATGCTCTTATGATGGATTCGTGGCAATACTTCATGTCAAAGATGCTCTTATGATGGATTCGTGGCAATACATCATGTCATGCTTGCATGACATGGATGTTGCAAGAGAAAGAGCCGAAAACATTTGAGTATGTGGTTGAGAATCCAGAGTGGGTACATGCCATGAATAATGAGATGGATGCGCTTGAGAAGCAAGACACTTGGTCACTAGTTGAGTTACCTGCAGGTTGCAAGTGGGTATATAAAGTCAAACACAATACGAATGGCAGGGTGAATAGGTACAAAGCCTGATTGGTTTTGCAAAGGGCTATGTTCAACAATATAGCATAAATTATGATGAAACTTTTAGTCCAATGGCCAAGATGGCAACTATATGTATGGTGGTTGCATTAGCTATGGCTAATAGGTGAAAGATGCATCAAATCGACGTCAAGAATGCGTTCTTGAATGGTGAGTTGCATGAGGAAATATACATCGTCCAAGCACCACGATATGAAGACTTGAGGTACCCACATAGAGTATGCCACTAAGGAAGGCAATATATGGGCTAAAACAAGCATTGTGTGCATGGCATGGATGGATTACATCAAATTTCCAGCAGTTACGCTTTTATGCATGTTCGGCGCCGATACATCTTTGTTTGCATTACTTAGGGGGAGTGATAAGGTGCTTATCATTTTATATGTTGATGACTTGATAGTCACTGACAACAAGCAGCTTATTACTCAGGTGAAAGCTCAGTTACAAGATGAGTTTTAGATGAAAGATCTTGGAGCTTTATGGTACTTTCTTGGCATAGAGGTTGTCAAGGAAGGTGATGACATATGGATGCTTCAAAGAAAGTATGCTTTAAATATGCTTGCAAAGTATGGCATGACAAGATGCAAGCCTATAAGTACACCACTTGATCCAAGTATAAAGATGTCAGCTCATACGGGTGATGAGATTGAGGGTGCAAACATGTTTTGTAGAATGGAGGGTAGCTTGATATATCTCACCATTACTCATCCTGACTTGAGCTATTCGGTAGGAGTAGTTAGTGAGTTTATGCAGTCACCAAGGAAACCGCATTTGGATGGTGTAAGACGGATCAATGATTTTATTCGGTAGGAGTAGTTAGTGAGTTTATGCGGTGACCCAAGAAGCTGCATTTGGATGCAGTGAGACGAATCATGAGGTATGTGAAGCATACAGTGAACTATAGATTGCACTATAGGGCTGATGTAGAGCCCGAACTTTATGCATACATGGATGCCGATTGGGCAGGTAGTGCAAATGACAGGAGGTCTACATCAGGATATGTATTCAGCCTTGCAAGGGCTGGTGGTCATCTAAGAAGCAGCCAACAGTTGCACTATCTTCTACAGAGGCTGAGTACAGAGGGGCAACAGTTGTGGCATGTGAAGCCGTGTGGTTATGTAGCCTACTTGATCAGATTGGGTATGTGTGGTGGACACAATACCTCTTTGTTGTGATATTATTAGCAGCATCATGCTTGCTAATAATCATGTGTTTCATGCTTGCTACTTGATCATACTGGGTATGTGTGGTGGACACAATACCGCTTTGCTGTGATAATATTAGCAGCATCATGCTTGCTGTGATAATATTAGCAGCATCATACTTGCTAATCATCATGTGTTTCATGCTCGTATGAAACACATAGAGGTTCACTACCATTTCATTTGGGAAAAGATCCTCAGTGGACAGGTAGACTTCTAGCATGTGTCTACCAAGGAGTAGGTTGTAGACATATTCACCAAATCCTTGCCCTGAGAGAAGTTAGAGTACTTCCAACATGCTATGGGAGCACATGGCTTTGAGTGGTGCAAGCTCAAGTACTCATCCTCCTTGTGACTTGAGCTTGAGGGGGAGTATTGAGATAGATGGCTCATCAACATTTCTGAATGGACATCTCAAGGAGAAGATATATGTAGCTCAGCCACCAAGTTTTAAGATGTCTAGACTAGAAAACAAATTTTGGAGGCTGAAGAACACATTATATGGGCTAAAATAGGCCCCAGGGGTATGGTAGCTGAAAGATCCTTGCCCCCTCCGTGCAATGAATTCGGGGGTACTAGCAGCAGAAGTAGCACTTTTTGTGTGGGGCAGGGTCTCTCACTCGGGGCCTCACCCACGGATATCCAGACAAGAGACTAATCCCTCGGTTCTTCCAAAACCAAACCCGAAAAAACTTCCCTCGCCCAGAAAGCATAGGCGATTCCTCCAGGATATTTTTACTCTAACGTAGTCAAGGTCATCACTGACCAAACTGATCCGACCAAACTTGTAAGTCACTTGGTCAGATCAAAGAAGAAACTTGCACTTGGATCATAGAGACCAACGCTTTTTTCCTCATCGAGAGGCACATCTGTTGATTCTTTTCCATAGAACAATTACACACCCAATACGAAATTGCCTTTTCCCACAGATTCAGCTGTTTTTAAAAATAATCTTTTAATGAAACCATAGTATCACTGATCATAATTCTCCAAAATATCCGGTTGAATTCTAATTTCCAATCATTCCTTCATCGATGTACCTATGGCATCATTGGCAACCAGAACGCTCACCACCTGTCCACTTAGGGGCCTTTTCAATAGTTCCTATCTCATAGTACCCGAAAATATATCCACTTATAAAAATCCAGATGGACTCCCCGTTGAAGATCACCAAGATCAACCAACAGATCCATATAAAAGAGCCATGGACTCATCCATTGAGGACCAGCAAGGTCAATCAACCAGATCCATGCCCGAATTCAGAAAATAGCTCTTACTCCTTGTTCCAATATCTTCCTCGATGGACATGTGGGTATCTTTGGTGACGCAGAGCCCGAGCATCGTATGGTCAACACCCTCTAGAATCCTTCGCAGGTCACCTAGCGCTTCACTCATAGGCCACTTCCTTGGTCCCTCATCCACCGTACCGGAAGCTATAGGCGCCTCCTTGAAGTGCCCCCTTATCCTTACCAAGGTGTCAAAAATATATCATTATACCCAAAATATCTCATTTTTTTAGTAATATCTCATAGTTTTTTACTAATAAATCTTGTACTCAGTCAACTCTTCATCTTATGTGGGAATTTACTCATTTTTGGATATTTCTGTTTTATAAATTAGATTTATCTGCTCCCCACACTTGGATTGATCCTATTGGCCCATAGGAACCTTAATTGGAAAAATTCTGAAAATCTAGACCCTTAGGCTAAGGTCCTTTATACCTATTTTCAATTAATTCCAATTGCACATTGGAAAGTTCTTTTTGAATTTTTGTTTTAGGGGAAACCATTTTAGATACTAGGAGGATTTTTATATCCAAAAATATCTCAATTTTGGATTACCTCCCTCTAGACATTTTCTCTCTCCAGGCCAAAACAGGGCAAAACAGGAACTTTCTTTTATTTCAGAGAGGGGAATAATTATAATATCAGAAGGGGAGGTTCTTACACCTGTACACCTCAAAAGCTGGAGAGAGGAATCTTACAGTAGCGCACCAAGGACATGGTATCACATGATAGACCAATTTTACTAGAAGTCTAATGCCATCTTGTATGTTATAAAAAGGCATAGAAATATTATTTTGGTTGTTCTATATGTAAATAACTTAAATATCATAGATGACAATGAAGAAATGATTTGACAGATAATATACTGAGCTGTGAGTTTGAGATAATAAGCTTGGGTCTTAGGCATTTTTGTTTGAGGATTGAGGTCTTTGGGAGTCAAGTATGATCTTCATATTACAATAGAAGTATGCTTGGGAGATTCTCATATAATTTGGGATGATCAACTATAAACTTGTGTCAATGCTTATGGAGGTGAACGTGAAGCTTTCTACAGAAGATTCTTCACCTATTATTAGTAGACATCAGGAAGTACAAGAAGCTAGTGGGGAGTTTAATTTTTCTTACAAACACTAGACTTGATATTATCTTCATAGTTGGTGTTTAATTTTTCTTACAAACACTAGACTTGATATTATCTTCATAGTTGGCGTTTTGAGCAGGTTTTCCAACAAGCCATGGGAGAGTCATTGGGAGAACATGATGCAAGTACTTAGGTACATCAGAGATACACTTGAAACGACATCTCTAATGTACTTAGGTACATCAGAGATACACTTGAAACGACATCACCTACAATGTAGGTGAAGAGTTTGTGATTCCAAGAAATCAATTTTTGGATAATTTTTTTTTTCTTGGTTCCGATGCTTTGTGTTGGTGGACCAACAAGAAGTAGCCTATAATGACATTTTCTTCTATAGAAGCTGAGTACAAGGCAACTTGTTTTGTTGCTTATGAGGTAGTATGGCTGAGGAGGATTTTAGTGGACATGGAGTTTAGAGTGGTGAGACTATAGCCATGAAATGTGATAGCTATAGCCTTGTAATGTGATAAACCAGAGTTGCATGGCTATTGATAAGAACACTATGTTTCATGCTCGAACAAAGCATATTGAGATCCAGTATCATTATGTACGAGAGTTGATTGAGGATGAGACAGTGGAGCTGGAGCACTGTTCTACAAACCAAAATTGTGTTGACATCTTCACCAAGGATATTGGGAAGGACTCGCTTGGCATCTTCATAAACTTGGCATTGGGCCAAGAACATAATTTGTCGTCAAGTAGACATTGAGGAGGGGTGTTAGTATACACTCAATGCCCACCTCTCAGCATGTATCTCACATCAATGTTTATTGTCGCACATTTGTGAAGGCCCCCATTATGAGTAGAAGTCATTCTTGCATGTGCCTTTGGTGGGAACCCTAGCTTACACATGTTGATGGGGGTTGTTATTATGACCATTGATGGTTTGGAGATGGTCAAGGGTTTGAGTGTTAGCTAGGGATGTCCAAGGGGTGCTAGCAAGCCGAGGTGTTAGCCTCGACTGGGGGGGTCCAAAAGGGTCCAATACGACAACAAGAGGGAGCCCTAGTTGGGGGGTCCGAGGATAAGTGCCCCCAACCCAATGGTATGGTTTCATTATTAGTGGATGGTGGTTGGATGGTCGTGTTAAGGATAGTGACCGTGTCTGTGCCGCGTAACCGCCCGTATTATATATGCATTACCACACCATAGTTATGACAAGATAAGGTATCCAATGCTTATGAGCATCCACACCCTCTACACTTATTACATTCTCCATCCAAAGAGTTTGTCTAGATCACCATCTAAGCTCTACTTAAGTGTGCATGGGTGGACATCACCATGACATTATACCTATCTAAGAATTTTAAATTCTCTCCATTCTCTATCTATTGTATTTTCTATTGCACTTTATTTTGTTATCTATCTTTCCACTATACTATATTCTTATAGAATTATGCATAATGATTAGGGGCGAGTCACATTAAAATACATAAAATTCAATTTTTAGATTTTTAATATAACTCGACCGATTTACATGGATATTCAACCGGTGATCAACACATGTTAACACTAGTTTGGTACCAAAACAGGACACTTAAGTGTCCTTTTTTGGGGGTTGCAAAAAAAAAAAATCAAACTCCTAATGTAGGCTTTAAAAACCAAAATTCTTCATTGGGCATCTAGAATATAACCCTATGCTTATGTAAAAAATGCTAAACATATAAAATGCCTTTTTATTTGGAAGTACATAAGCAACAAAGTAGCATATGTCTTGAAAATGAACATTTTTCAGGATTTTTCCAAATATGCAAGCATCATTCTCTCAAAAAAAAAATCCAATGATATCAATAGCATTTTTCCCAATATATTTTGATAGCATACATCAGTCCAAGGAGGTAGAAGTTCACCAAAAAAATTATTTTCCTTTCCTAGAATTTTTTCCAAAAAAGTTGCATAAAATTAGCAAAAGTAACGCATATTATCAAAACTCAATCACGCCACTAAAAAATAATGTAGCCCTATCAATGAGAATGTTGATTATTGGTTTTCATGCTTGAGATGAGATAAATAAGCCAATCACGCCACTAAAAAATAACGCATATTATCAAAACTCAATCACGCCACTAAAAAATAATGTAGCCCTATCAATGAGAATGTTGATTATTGGTTTTCATGCTTGAGATGAGATAAATAAGCCATAATTTGATGTGTATGACACTAACTTAGCCTCCACTTAAGTAGGTTCTTATCGCCTAGTTCTAAAAAAACTGTAAAAAATAAAAATGCAAAATTTGATCATCTTTTATAAAAAACTAATCATAACTGTGCTTGCACAAGTAGTCTACACCTATCGTTACAAAAAATAATGCACTTACATAGCTTTCCCCTTTGATGAAAATCAAAATTAGGCTAATAATTAGACATTTTATGTATTAAAAATAGGTTGCGCAAAAGGCCATGTATGAGAAGAAAAGTGGCTATAAAGTTTTGGAAAACTCAAAACAAAGTAGTATTTACCCTATATCACATGGGTGCACAAGTTTTACATTATTAGCTTGCATATGGAAGGAGAAAAATTCATGCTCCACCTGTATAAAAAACGTCATTTCAATATTAGCGAGTCAAAAATTTATCCAATAATTGTCGTTTGATGATTCCAGGATTTAGTTTACATCATGGGCTTTCCATCAAGCCAAGTTTCATAATCAAACTATGTCCCTTCTAAAAGTTATGTCCAAATTACTACTATTTTTTGAAAACAGCAAAAATCATGCATTTTATCAGCATGTGTCTAAGAAAATTAAAATATTACCTGCAAAAGCTAAGAAAAGTGCAATTTAAAAAATCTCAAGGATTTTTTGGGTCTTGAGGAACATCTGTGGATGTTAAGCATTTCAAAACTCTTAATAGATTGCCCACAAAAATTCAAGAACTTTTCAGGACACTTTAGTGTCTCAGGACACTTAAGTGTCCAATTACAGAACTAGTGTTAATCTTGGCAAAAATAATTTCAAATTTCCATGTAGCTTGATCGAGTTACATGGATGCCCAACTGATGAATAACACGTATAAATCCTCCACGAATGAAAAAATAATTACAAATATTCCATGTAACTTGACTGAGTTACATGAAAATACACAAAATTCAAATTTTTATTTCCACGTAACTCAATCGAGCTACATACATACCGTGTAATTTTTTACGAATAAGGGGAAAATATATATTTTTAATTACCATGTAGCTTGACTGAGTTATAGGAGAGCCGCAATCGAGTATGGACACATGTTCAGGTGTGTCGTTTGAAATAAAAAAAATTAGACATTTTATTTTTCAATTTTCTGTGTAACTTGGTCGAGTTATGTGGGTTCCAACATGTGCATGACACGTGTCTTACAAATGAACCAATCCATGTGTGACACATGTACCTTGGCTCTAAACCCTAACCCTAACTCGGTTGAGATAGAAACCCTAAATTTTGTTCCCCCCCTCATTCTCACTATTCACTTTTAGAGCTCCCCCTATCCCTAATCCACATTGGCTTTCACCTAATCTCCATTAGCACATCCCTAATCTACATTACATATTTTGATCCCTTTAACACTTAGGTTAATGTTTTCATTTTGGGGCGGCATCGTCATCCTCTTTAGCATGGATTTACGCATGTCCATTGAGCATGAGTCCATTGAGGGCCTCATAGCCATGATTTGCTATGATTCACTGTGAGCTATTGACGGTTTGTTGCGAGTGCAGTTGACATGCCATCCACTTTGCACATCGTGGTGGACCTTGAGGCAATGTTGTCATCCTTATGCAGCCTAGATAGCATCGTGTCTATAGATGACTAGCTACAGACGTAGCGTACCATTGGGGTCTCTGTTAGACCCCCCTTCGGCAACGAAAGCGGTGGAAGCTTCCCGCGTGGAGCGGGGATCCACACTCGGGGCCTCGCCCGTGGATGTTCGGACGATGAGAGACTAGCCTAGGAAATTCCTCCAAAATCGAGCCCGAAAAAACTCCCCTCGCCTGGAAGGCACGAGCGATTCCACCATGGGAAAATCTTCCAATGGGGAATTACTCTAACGAGTCAAAGTCTTAACTAGTTAAACTGATCTGACCGAACTTGAAGTCACATGGTCAGATCAAGAAGAGGCTTGCACTTGGTCCATGGAATCACCGCTTTTATCCTCCTTTAACAAGGCACATCCGCTAATCCCCTCCCACACAGAACAAGGTCTTCTCAGGACTTAATCTAACTAACGTAACTAATCGCATCTTAATTGCTTCGCAGGAATCCTCTGCCGATCCAGCCCTAACCCCAACCAGCCCATGGGTTAGCCAACCACCCGACCACTGTATTGGTGGGATTCCTTTATAAATATTTGGTTGTGTTTTAAAAAACACGATTTCTCCTCATTCCGTCGGCGGTTTGCGCTTCTGATTCGACTGGCTGGAGCACCTATGGGTTGGCTATGTATGGCTAGAAGCAATGGGGGTAATTTGATGTGTGCAAGGAGATAAAGCTCCTCCACCTGGGGGTACAGAAGGCTTCTTGAAAATAGCTAAAAAAAATTGATTATTTTTTAATTATCTACTAATCCTAATTAACTAGATAATGGGCTCATAAACTTGATGGATTCTAGGCTTGGCTCTGATACCATGTTAAAATTACAGCAATGTGATGAGCTATGGTGGATCAAATGCTAGAATCAATATCATTAACAAAGAGATTAGACGATAATTAAGATGTGATTAGTGAGTAATTAACTAATAGCTTAATGTAGACATGGATAATCAAAAACTAGCAAATTCTCATTAGGCCAATGCCTCAATTTATAGAGTTTACATCCAAGCATCTAATCCCACTGATTTCTCCTTGATTCACTCCACCTCTTTTGCTTGATTCTCTCCACCTCTCCCAGAATATCTCCACACTTCCTAAATCTTCTCATGCTACCCTTTATTCTCTCCCAGTAGATTCTTCTCACCTTTTCATAAGTTCTCTCACATTTACAGATTCTCTTTTACAACCTCTAGCCAACGGCTTGTTCCCGCACACACCCTATTCACTTGTATATTTCAACAAATCCTTGATCTCTCATCAGGGTAATCTACCCATCATTTGACTGATTGTCCAACTAGATGCTTGGTGATTTTGGTCAAGGAAAACTAGTTTAATTCAACGGTGGTCTATTCTTTGTATTCAGGAACTGGAATTGGTCACGAAGTTTTTTGCTTGATTCAGATCGAGAGATGGACAAGTAGGTTTACTGTCCGTCCCTCTCGTAGTCTAATCATTCGGTTTAGTTCTAACAAGGATTTTCTTCAGTTAAACATCTACTTTTGGGTAAATACCAATTTAGTGATTTAGCCACATAAAATATCTAAAGATATTCTTTCTACCATTTAATTTCTCAACCTTAATTCCCTAGGTAAAATTATGATAAAAATTCCTCTTTTGACACCTAAAATTAATTCAAATCTTTCTTTTCTTAAATATTATAAAAATTTTCTTTTAACTAAATACCAATATCTATTTTTTTGAATAATCTTGAAATTCCTCTTTTTCTCATTCAATGAGTGCAATCCAGATGTCATGGGAATTCCTCTTTTATCATAACTTAAATCTATCTAAAATTTCTCTTTAAATTAAATAAAAATATTCAATATTCTAAATATACCAAGAATTCTTCTTTTTCAATTTAAATGATTGAATTCCAAATATGATGGGAATTCCTCTTTCATCATTTAAATCTATTCATGCATAAAATAATTTTAACTAAAATTTCTCTTAAAATTTACATAAAAATATCCATTAATCCTAATATGACAAGAATTTCACTTTTTCCATTTAAATGATTGAATTCCAAATATGATGGAAATTTCTCTTTTATCATTTAAATTTTTTCTATGCATAAAAATAAATTTAAGTAAAATTTCTCTTAAATTGAATAAAAATGTTCATTAATCCAAATATGACGAATTCCACTTTTTCCATTTAAATGATTGAACTCCAATTATGATGGAAATTCCTCTTTCATCATTTAAATTTTTCATACATAAAAATAATTTATCTAAAATTCTTCTTTAATTTTAAATAAAATATCCATTATTTTAGTATTTCAAATTTTCTCTTTCCCCATTGGAATACATGGATCTTCATTATCATGAGAATTTCTCTTTTATCATAAAAATGAAATTATTAAAAATTTCTCTTTTTCTCTAATTAACTATTTATGCATAAACATTTAAAAATTAATTTTCCATGGATATGATGAGAATTATTCATTTAACATAGGATGACTAATCCTAGAATATGGTAGGAAGTCCTCTTTTCACATTATGCATAAAAATGATTTATGTGTTAATTTTCAAAAATTTTACCATAGCTCCGCTGTGCTATTACTGGTAATTTTTAATATTTTCTAAAATAATAAGACTCAGTAAATAGGATTATGGTAGAGTAACTATCATTTGGACCAATATCCAATTTATGGACTTAATTCCTAAGTTTACCATAATTTATGTAACATAAAAGCATTAAAAGCCATTTCTTTGGCCTTTAGCTTGACTAGCATAGAGTTTGATTTTAGAATTATGAATTGCTGCATGAGAAGCATCATTTGAATAGAGAATTGGTCATAGGAATGACCATTCTTTGGGGGAGAGAGATATATACATAAAAAATATCCTAAATTAAGCATAAATGTAAACTTTATTTGATTAATCATTAAAATTCATTAGAGAGCTTCATTTACATTGAAAAACCATTCAATTGAATACTTCTTAAGCTTGAGAGGGGTTGAGAAGTGAAAAACATTTAAAAGTCACACCTTACCTCTTGTTTTACTGCTTGTGATTCTCTATTCTTAGGAGAGACCCCCAACCAATCAATTGGCTAGTATTTTGAGGAAAGCTCCAAGGAAGGTTGAAGAGAGAGAGAAGCTCCAATCTCTCCAAAATGTAGAGGAGTTTTAGGGGATAATAGAAAATATACTTATTTTAAGGTAATACTAGCATGGTCTAGTTCACAGATGAGAATACAAAAGAATGAGGGTCTATTTAAAGTTGAGGAAGGCCACTAATTGAGTCCAACTAAGTTGGCTTGTCCTACTGCAAGGTGGACAAGTTACCTGGCATTAGGGATTCAATTCTAGATGTGTTTAAAGATGCCCAGGGAGTCCGTCTTGTGCTGGGAAACCGCTTTTTATTTCCAGGTTCTCCCACCCAACCATGGCAACACATATCTATAGCCAATATGAAGCTATTTATGGGAGGATGCCGCACCATTTCCCAGATTCCCTTATAATTTACGAAGTAGTTATACGCAAAGTTTGTATTGGGGCTCAAGGTGGACTACACTACTACTCATCCTGGTGGCGGTGGTGTGTGGAGGGCTCACTTAGCCGAGCAGGGTAGGTTGTGACCCCCCGACCCTTCAAGTTGTTGAGGCAAACCTGACATTTGAGCCACTTTTGACTGTCAAGGCTCTTGGATCGCAAATAGGAGTCAATGTGCATCTTACTACCAAGAGCATCCAGCATGTGGTATAGTTATTTTCACACACACCTTTATTGATCGAGGTTGGTATCTATTTTTTATATTTGTTTTACTACATGTACATTAATGTCTCATGTAGTTTTTCCTATGTATCTTATTCATGTTTTCTTTTTTTATGTAGACACCTACACATTCTATTAGTACGCTAGCATCGTCTCCAAGTCAAGAGACTGACTGTAGAGATTGAGCACATGAGGGTAGAGATGGAGTAGATGAGAGTGAGGATGGGGGAGCAACCCAACAGAGGCTATATGAGAAGGTCACGAGGTGTTGCATAGTCGAGCATAAGGTGGAGCACTTTTTCAGCAGTCTCGATAGATTACTCGGTAGTCGAGGAATCCAGTGACACTTACCTTGCCTTATATCCTTAACCTCCATCGGAGATCCTGGCCTGATGACCATTTGATGCACAAGCCTTGCAGATTCTATGCAAGGGAGAGTGCTCTATATGTTTTAGCCCCTCGATGATGCAATAGGTACATATGCGCTAGGGTGGGACCACTTCTTTCACCTCTCTTGCATCTCCCTCTAGCTAGTGTGATGGGCTAGGTGCCCAGTGTGTAGATTTTTGACATCGAACTGGCGACCTATTGAGTTTTGGGTATCGAATGACATTTTTCCAAGGACAATAGAGATTGATCCATAGATAGGGCAGCCAACTTCTCACATGACATAAGAGGACTTGCTAGCCATTGGTGAGTCAGGCATCGAGACTCTCTCGGAGGGCTTCAAGGAGCCAGTAGAGTTAGAGTGGACCAAGACAGAATTTGGCAACTACATGTTGTTCTAGAGGAGAGCAAGCACATAGCTCTTGAGTGTGTTGGCAATGTTGGACCTAGTGGCACATTTACCAAGACATATCGACATAGAGTCATGATAGTTGGGCATCACGAGAGAGAGAGAGGCACAAAGGGCTCTTTATGTAGTGCGGACATGCATATTACCGCGTGCACCCACGATGGAGGGAGCCTAGCGGGATACTACTATTGCACAGCGAGTTATAGAGGCTCCTTAACAATGAGGTGGTTTTGTAGATGATTATCCAGATTGGGTAGAATTGGATAGTGACAATTACTAAACACCCAAAATATCTAGGTTAGCACTTACTTTTGTAGTCATTACATGATGTCTGGTGGCTAAGCCTAAAGCAGTTGGGCTAGCACCCTTATGTTGTAGTTTCATAATTTGTCCCATGTATTATTCTTTTATATTTATACATCATCCCATTTTCGTTATGTCATCCCATTTTAGTTTCATAATTTGTCCTATGTATTATTTAGTTATATTTATACATCATCCCATTTTGATTACATAGAATGGATACATCATCCCATTTTGATTACATAGAATGGTATCATTGAAAATTGGGCCTTTGGCATGCACATTGCACACAAATGTAGTCCGATGGTTACCAAACTTTGTAAGAGTGAGGATGTGGACCCCACACTCGCTCTTGCAAATTTTGGTCACCATCGGATCACATTTGTGTGCAATGTGCATGACAAAGGCCCAATTTTCAATAATACCATTCTATGTAACCAAAATGGCATGATGTATAAATACAACAGAATAATGCATGGGACAAATCATGAAACTAAAATACCAAAGGCCTTTGGCATGCACATTGCATACAAAGGTGGTCCAATTGTGACCAAAATTTGCAAGAGTGAGGGTATGGACCACAAACTTGCTCTTGCAAAGTTTGGTCACCATCGGATCACATTTGTGTGCAATGTGTGTGTCAAAAACCCAATTTTCAATGTGTTGTGGCCTTAGATAGCCTATTGAAAATTGGGCCTTTGGTATGCACATTACACACAAATGTGGTCAGATGGTGACCAAACTTTGCAAGTGTGAGGACCCCATACACACTCTTACAAACTTTGCAAGAGCCAAGTGTGAGGACCCTATACACACTCTTACAAAGTTTGGTCACCATCAAACCACATTTGTGTGCAATGTTCCTGCCAAAGGCCTAATTTTCAATGTGTTGTGGCCTTAGAGAGCCCATTGAAAATTAGGCCTTTGGCATGCACATTGCACACAAATGTGGTCCGATGGTGACCAAAATTTTCAAGAGAAAGTGTAGGGGCCCCATACACACTCGTACAAAGTTTGGGCACCATCGGACCACATTTGTGTGTAATGTGCATGCCAAAGGTTCCATCCCTCGCATCGATGAGCTTCTTGATAGGCTTCATGGGTCCAAAGTTTTCTTAAAAAATAGACTTAAGGTCTCGTTACTACCAGATCAAAGTCAAGGAAGCAGATATACCCAAGACAGCTTTCAATACCCGTTATGGTGACCACTATGAGTTTACTGTGATGTTATTCAATTTAACCAATGCTCTTGCAACCTTTAACCACCTAATACAAGATATATTCTGTCCCTACTTGGATAAATTTGTGCTTGTCTTCTTTGATGACATCTTAGTCTACTCCAAGTCGATGGAAGAGCATGAGGAGCATGTGTATAGAGTTCTACGATTGCTACGCAGACATAAACTCTATGCCAAGAAGAGAAAATGTACCTTCTTTACTCATTAGATTGAGTATCTTGGATTCATTGTCTCCCAAGATGGTATCTCAGTAGATCCCGCCAAGATCAAGGATATACTAGGATGGCCACTCCCTAAATCAGTACGTGAAGTTCATGGATTTTTGGGAATCACATGATGGTATAGGATTTTCATCAAAGATTATGCCCTAGTAGCTGCACCATTGCTGGATATTCTTAAGAAGGATTGCAACATAGTGTGGTTGCCAATCCATCAAGTCAGCTTTGATCAGCTCAAAGCCATCATTACCTCAGCACTAGTCCTAAAACTTCATGATTTCACCAGGGAATTTGAGGTGGTATTATTGATGCCAATAGTCTAGCACTTGGTGGTGTCTTAGGACAAGAAGGAAGACCAATGGCTTATACTTCTCACGCAAGATGAAGCAAATTATGTGACCCGTGATTTGGAGCTCTTAGCAGTTGTTCATTGCCTACAATTATAGAGACATTATCTCTTGGGGGGAAAATTCCATCTTGTAAAACTGACCACAAGAGTCTGAAGTGGATCTTCACCCAGCCTAACCTCAACACGAGGAAGAGAAGATGGATTGAAATCCTAGAAGAATATGACTTTGACATCAAATTCCGCCCTGGGAAGGATAATGTGGTAGCGGATGCACTCGAGCTATCATTGGGCAGGCTTAAAAAATGATGTCCTTCGGTACTTGAAGCAATCTCTCTCATGTCAAATGATCAAAGCTGAAAGAGTCAAGATGCCTGGGAAGCTTCAACCCTTAGATATCCCCCAGATGAAGTGGGAATGCATTAGTATGGATTTTGTCACAAGTCTCCCCACTGTTACAAGGAGGATATGATTCCATTTTAGTGGTGGTGGACTTGCTTACCAAAGTAGCTCATCTTATACCAGCAAAGAAAACCTTTAAAGCTTTTGATGTTGCCCAGTTATTCATCAAGGAGGTCTTCAAGCTTCATGGTCTCCCAAAGAGGATAGTCAGTGATCAAGACTCTGACTTCACTTCAAAGTTCTGGTGGCAGTCCTTATTTTTCAGGCCTTGGGAACTCAGCTTTGCTTTAGTACAGGTTATCATCTAGAGACCGATGGCCAGACTGAGAGAGTCAACCAAGTAATTGAAGACATTCTCAGAGCATATTATGGATGGGAACCAAGAAGATGGATTCAATACCTTCCTCTAGTAGAATTTGCTTATAATACATCTTATCATCAAAGCATAGTAATGTCACCATTCAAAGAACTCTATGGGCAAGAATGTTTATCTCCTCTAAATTTCTCTTATCCAACCATAAGAGTTGAGGCATCCAGAAAAATGCTCGAAGAGATGGAGGAACAGACCAAGGTGATCCAAAAAGATATTAAAGCTGCTCAAGATCGACAAAAGCATTATGCTGACATAAGGAGGTATGAATGGATCTTCAAGGAAGGAGACAAAGTTCTTCTATGAGTGCAACCCAAGAGTAGCTCTCTATCACTTAGGAAATATAAGAAACTCAGCCTAAGATATTGTGGGCCCTATACAGTTATCAAGTGTTTGGGTGGAATTGCCTATAAGCTCCAGCTCCCAACCCATATCAAAGTAACCACAATGTATTTCATGTAATTTTGTTAAAGCCTTATGTACCCAGTTTGGATCATATTCTTGATGATGAGAAAGTTATAATCCCAACTCAAGGAGTCCTTCAATTGCAGCCTATTAGGATCGTAGATTCTAGAGAAATGCAACTCCGTGCGGGTTCTAGAATTTTTGAGCTTCAGTTTGGACAAGATTTGGACCAGTTTGGGTCCCCTTTTGATCTAGTTTGATCTAGGAGAGAGGAGAGATAAAAATATCATAACTTTTTTGAATTAAAAACCCTTTTACACATGTGAAGGAGGCGCCTACCTCAAAGGTCCCCTCTCCTTACCAAGGTGTCAAAAATTCAACATTTCTCTACAATATCTCATTTTTTTAGTAATATCTCTTAATTTTTAACTAATAAAGCTTGTACTCAGTCAACTCTTCATCTTATGTGAGCATTTACTCATTTTTGGGTATTTTCTTTTATTCATTAGATTTATCTCATCCCAACACTTGGATTAATCCTATTGGCCCATTGGAACCTTAATTGGACCATAATCTAAAAATTTCTGAAAATCTAGACCCTTAGGGTAAGGTCCCTTATATCATTTTTAATTGATTCCTAATGCACATTGGAGAATTTATTTTGAACTTTTGCTTCAAGGAAATATATTTTAGATATTAGGAGAATTTTTATATCCAAAAATCTCTCAATATTAAATTACCTCTCTCTTGACAAAAACAAGGAAAAATAATATTTTCTTGTATTCTGAAGTAGGAAATGATTACAAGGGATTGAGGTAAAAGCTTATTCATTATTCAGGCTGAGGAGGAATCTTACATCCTCTCCCACTTGAGAAACGCGAGATATCCTCATCTCACAAAAAAAGTGGGGATAATCTTTTACCATCTCTTCTTCTTTCTCTTAGGTGACATCTTCTAGAGGGAAGAACTTCCACTTGATTAAAATCTCTCTGAGGATTCTGCTCCTAAGAACCTTCTCCCGAACGTCAAGGATTTCTTTAGGTTTGAGTACCATCTGGCCTTGAGTCGTAAAAATCAATTATTTATTATCAAGCACGTGACTCGGGCTGGGTACATATTTCTTAAGCAAACTAACATTAAATACATTATGTACCTTGAGATGGGGAGGCATAAGAAGTTTATAAGCTAGATTGCCTACTTTCTTTATAACAGTATACGGTCCACAATATCTAGTATTGAGCTTCTTATACTTCCCTAAAGATGATCTCTCATCAGGATAATCTACCCATCATTTGATTGAATTTCCAACTAGATTCTTGGTGATTTCGGTTAAGGGAAAACTACGCTAAATTAACGGTAGTCTATTCTTTGTGTCAAAAGTTGGAATTGGTCATCACAAAGTTTTTGCTTGATTCAGATTTCGAGAGATGGGCAAGTAGTCCATTGGCCACCATTCGTGACAGTCGAGGTTTAACCAAAATTATTCGGTTTACTTCTAACTTTGATTCCTATTGAACTTCTCACTGCCGTAAGGAAAAGTCTAACTTTATGAATTTCATTACTTCATTCCTAACCACCATAATACATTAAGAAATAGTTCTGTACAAGAATACTCTTCTTCCATTAATCCAATTTTGGGTAAATATCAATTTGGTTATTTATCCCCATAAGATATCTAAGAATTTTCTAATTATCAACCCTAAGTTTCTAGGTGGAATTATGGTGAAAATTTCTCTTTTATCATCAAAATTAATTTAAACCTTTCTCTACTTAAAATACCATAAAATTTTCTCTTTTAGATAAATACAAATATCCTTTTTTTTAATGTGCTTGAAATTCCTCTTTTTGTATTTAAATGATTGAATTCCGAATGTCATGGGAATTCCTCTTTCATCATAAAATCAATTTATCTAAAATTCCTCTTTTTTAAATTAAATAAAAATATCCATTATTTTAAATATGCTAAAAAATTCTCTTTTTGCATTTAAATGATTGAATTCAAAATGTAATGGGTTTTCCTCTTTTATCATTCAACAGTTTGTCATGCATAAAATAAATTTATCAAAAATTTATCTCTCTTAATTAATTATTTATGCATAAATACTAAAAATTTATTTTCCATGAATATGATGAAAATAATTCTTTTTGCATAGGATGTCTAATCCTAGAATATGGTAGGAAGTCCTCTTTTAGCATTATGCATAAAAATAATATGTATTATTTTCTAGAAATTTTTACCATAGCTTCACTGCTATTACTGATAATTTTTTAATTTTTCTTAAAAGAATAAAACATTGTTATGAAAATATGATAGAAGATCTATTTTTAAGCTAAAACCTAAACTATGGATTTAATTCATAATTTTAACCATAATCATAAACTTAATTATGATTATCTCACTAGATTAAGCTAATTCTATTATTTCTCTTTTCGCAAATTTATAAGATAATCTAGTTCTCATTTAGAATCAATCAAAGTAGTTTTTAACTACTTATAAATAATCTAAAATAATTAATCATTATTTTGTTAACACAAAATCATAAAAATACCATTTTGTTATTCTCTAGCTTAACAAGCCTAGAGTTTGGTTTTGGAATAAGAAATTTTCAAAGAGAAGCATTATTTTTCTAAAGAATTAGTCATAGAAATGACTACTCTTTTTGAGAGAGAGATATACATAAGAAAGCAATCTAAGTAAGCATAAAGATTAACTTTTTTTTTGTTACACATTAAAATTCTTAGGGAAAGCTTGATTTGAATTTAAAACAACTAATTAGAAAACTTCTCAAGCTTGAGAGGGGTTGATAAGAGAAGTCATTTGAGAAAATTTAACAAAAAACCATAAAATTCATTCTTACATCAAGGATTAGCTTGCTTCTTTTTCTAGAAAAAGTGAAGAACCCAACCAATCAATTGGTTTAGCAAGTGGAGAAGAGAGCTCCAAGAGTTGTTGAAGAGAGAGAGAAGCTCCAAGCTCCCCAAAAGTAGAGGAATTTTAAGGGATAATAGAAAATATGATTATTTCAATGTAATATTGGCATGGTATAGCTCACAGATGAGAGTACAAAACAATGAGGATCTATTTATAGGTGAAGGAGGCCACTAACTAAGTTCAATCGGGTTCCAGAATTTTCCAGCTTCAGTTTGACTCAATTTGGACAAGATTTGGACCAGTTTGGGTCCCCTTTTGATCCAGTTTGATCCAGGAGAGGGGAGAGATAAAAATATCATAATTTTTTTGAATTAAAAACCCTTCCACACATGTGAAGGAGGCGCCTACCTCAAAGGTCCCCCTCTCCTTACCAAGGTGTCATAAATTCATCATTTCTTTAAAATATCTCATTTTTTTAGTAATATCTCTTCATTTTTAACTAATAAACCTTGTACTCACAGTCAACTCGTCATCTTATGTGAGCATTTACTCATTTTTGGGTATTTTTGTTTATTCATTGGATTTATCTCATCCCAACACTTGGATTAATCCAATTGGCCCATTGGAACCTTAATTGAACCATAATCTAGAATATTCTAAAAATCTAGACCCTTTGGCTAAGGTCCCTTATATCATTTTTAATTGATTCCTAATGCACATTTCGAGAATTTATTTTGAACTTTTGCTTCAGGGAAATATATTTTAGATATTAGAAGAATCTTTATATCCAAAAATATCTCAATATTAGATTACCTCTAGGCAAAAACAAGGGAAAATAATATTTTCTTGTATTCTGAAGTAGGAAATGATTAGAGGGGATTGAGGTAAAAGCTTATTCATTATTTACCTCTCTCTAGGTAAAAATAAGAAAAAAATAATATTTTCTTGTATTCAAAAGTAGGAAATGATTATAGGGGATTGAGGTAAAATCTTATTCATTATTCAGGCTGAGGAGAAATCTTACATCTCCCACTTGAAAAATGCAAGATATCCTCATCTCGCAAAGTGGGGGTAATCTTTTGCCATCTCTTCTTCTTTCTCCCAGGTGACGTCTTCTAGAGGGAAGAACTTCCACATGATTAAAATCTCTCTTAGGATTCTGCTCCTAAGAACCTTCTCCCGAACATCAAGGATTTCTTCAGGTTGGAGTACCATCTGGCCTTGAGTCGGAGAAATTAATTGTTTATTATCAAGCACGTGACTTGGGCTAGGTACATATTTCTTAAGCAAACTGACATAGAATACATTATGTACCTTGAGATGGGGAGGCATAAGAAGTTTATAAGCTAGATTGCCTACTTTCTTTATAACATTTTTAACTACTTATAAATAATCTAATAAAATTAACCATTATTTTGTTAACACAAAATCATAAAAATACCATTTTCTTATTCTCTAGCTTAACAAGCCTAGAGTTTGGTTTTGAAATAAGAAATTATCAAATTGAAGCATTCTTTTTCTAAAGAATTACTCATAGAAATGACTACTCTTTTTTAGAGAGAGGCATACATAAGAAAGCAATCTAAGTAAGCATAAAGATTAACTTTTTCTTGATTACACTTTAAAATTCTTAGGGAAAGCTTGATTTGAATTTAAAACAACCAATTAGAAAACTTCTCAAGCTTGAGAGGGGTTGATAAGAGAAGTCATTTGAGAAAATTTAACAAAAAACCATAAAATTCATTCTTACCTCAAGGATTAGCTTGCTTCTTTTTCTAGAAGTGAAGCCCCTAACCAATCAATTGGTTTAGCAAGTGGAGAAGAGAGCTCCAAGAGTTGTTGAAGAGAGAGAGAAGCTCCAAGCTCCCCAAAAGTAGATGAATTTTAAGGGATAATAGAAAATATGATTATTTTAATGTAATATTGGGCATGGTATAGCTCACAGATGAGAATACAAAAGAATGAGGGTCTATTTATAGGTGAAGGAGACCACTAACTGAGTCCAATCGGGTTCTAGAATTTTCCAACTTTAGTTTGACTCAATTTGGATAAGATTTGGACCAGTTTGGGTCCAGTTTGACTCAATTTGGATAAGATTTGGACTAGTTTGGGTCCAAATCTTATCCAAATTTGGATAAGATTTGGACCAATTTGGGTCCAAATCTTATCCAAATTTGGATAAGATTTGGACCAATTTGGGTCCAGTTTGACTCAATTTGGATAAGATTTGGACTAGTTTGGGTCCCCTTTTGATCCAGTTTGATCCAAGAGAGGAGAGATAAAAATATCACAATTTTTTTGAATTAAAAACCCTTCCACACATGTGAAGGAGGCGCCTACCTCAAAGGTCCCCCTCTCCTTACCAAGGTGTCAAAAATTCATCATTTCTCTAAAAAATATCTCATTTTTTTAGTAATATCTCTTAATTTTTAGCTAATAAACCTTATACTCAGTCAACTCTTCATCTTATGTGAGCATTTACTCATTTTTGGGTATTTTCTTTTATTCATTAGATTTATCTCATCCCAGTACTTGGATTAATCCTATTGGCCCATTGGAACCTTAATTGGACCATAATCTAGAAATTTTTGAAAATCTAGACCCTTAGGCTAAGGTCCCTTATATCATTTTTAATTGATTCCTAATGCACATTGGAGAATTTGTTTTGAACTTTTGTTTCAGGGAAATATATTTTAAATATTAGGAGAATTTTTATATCCAAAAATATCTCAATATTAGATTACCTCTCTCTAGGCAAAAACAAGGAAAAAAAAATTTCTTATATTTTGAAGTAGAAAATGATTACAGGGGATTGAGGTAAAAGCTTATTCATTATTCAAACTGAGGAGGAATCTTACATCTCCCACTTGAAAAACGCAAGATATCCTCATCTCACAAAGTGGGGGTAATCTTTTACCATCTCTTCTTCTTTCTCCCAGGTGACGTCTTCTAGAGGGAAGAACTTCCTCTTGATTAAAATCTCTCCGAGGATTCTACTCCTAAGAACCTTCTCCCCCGAACGTCAAGGATTTCTTCACGTTGAAGTACCATCTGGCCTTGAGTCGGAGAAATCAATTGTTTATTATCAAGCACGTGACTCGGGCTAGGTACATATTTCTTAAGCAAATTGACATAGAATACATTATGTACCTTGAGATGGGGAGGCATAAGAAGTTTATAAGCTAGATTGCCTACTTTCTTTATAATAGCATACAGTCCACAATATCTAGGAGAGAGCTTCTTGTACTTCCCTAAAGACAAGGAACTTCTTTTTGGTCGTTTTCGAATGTCTGATTCTTCAAACTCTTTCTCTGATCTCTTTTTATCTACATACTGCTTTTGCCTATTTTGGGTTGCCTTAATATCTTTACGGATTGATTGCATTTACTGGTCTATGTCATCAAGCATTTGTCTGGACATATCGACTATGATCAATGGGTCGGACCAAGTCAATGGTGTAAGGCAATCTTGTCCATACAGAGCTTTGAAAGGGCTCATCCCAATATTTAAGGTAGGACCAAGTCAATGGTGTAAGGCAATCTTGTCCATACAGATCTTTGAAAGGGCTCATCCCAATATTTAAGGTAGGCATACCACTTACACACCCAATATGAAATTGCCATTACAATAGATTCGGCTGTCTTTAAAACAATCTTTCAATGAAATCATAGTATTACTGATCATAATCCTCCAAAATATTGAGTCCATTGTTTTACAAAATATATCACACCTGGACTCTTTGTTGAAGACCAGCTGGTCAACCAGCAAGATCCAATATCAAAATTTAGTTCACAAAATATATCACACCTGGACTCTCTGTTGAAGACCAGCTGGTCAACCAGCAAGATCCAATATCAAAATTTAGTTCACAAAGTAATTCTTTTCAGTTCATCCATATCTTCCTCGACGTACGTATGGGTGTCCTAGAAACCGCGAGCCCGTGCATCACCTGGTCAGAACCCTCTAGGATCCTACTTAGGTGTCCTAGAACTTCACTCAGGGACCGCTTCGTCGGTCCTCACCCATCGTACCGGAAGCACACTATTTTAACCATACCAACACTGTTCAAGACCTCGGGGCAGGCTTTGCCGTGAGCGACATCCCTCGACAACTCCCCAAGAGCTGTTGCAAAAACAAGTTTGTCCTTAGTTAAACACGTACCAAATGCTTCCTCTAGCATTCTAGTGTAAAACAATCCTTTAAAAGAAAACAGAGATTCTATGCAAGTAGAATTCCTAGTTCGATATTGGTTCCACAAAGCCTTTTTTCCTTAATCCATATTTTCTTAATGAGAATCATTGACCTCTCATCAGGATAATCTACCCATCATTTGACTGAATTTCCAACTAGAATCTTGGTGATTTTGGTTAAGGGAAAACTACGCTAATTCAACAGTAGTCTATTCTTTGTGTCAAAAGTTGGAATTGGTCACGAAGTTTTTGCTTGATTCAGATTTTGAGAGATGGGCAAGAAGTTTATTGGCCACCATTTGTGACAGTCGTGGTTTAACCAAAATTATTCGGTTTACTTCTAACTTTGATTCCTAAGGATTTTCTTCAGATAAACATCTACTGAACTTTTAACCGTAAGGAAAAATCTAACTTTATGAATTTCATTACTTCCTAACCATAATAGATTAAGAAATAGTTCTATAATCTTCTTCCATTAATCCAATTTTGGGTAAATATCAATTTGGTTATTTATCCCCATAAGATATCTAAGAATTTTCTTTCCATCATTTCAATTATCAACCCTAAGTTTCTAGGTGGAATTATGGTGAAATTCCTCTTTTATCATCAAAATTAATTTAAACCTTTCTCTACTTAAAATACCATAAAATTTTCTCTTTTAATTAAATATAAATATCCATTTTTTTAATATGCTTAAAATTCCTCTTTTTGTATTTAAATGATTGAATTCTGAATGTCATGGGAATTCCTCTTTTTTTATAAAATCAATTTATCTAAAACTCCTCTTTTTTAAATTAGATAAAAATATCCATTATTTCAAAAATGCCAAAAATTCCTCTTTTGCATTTAAATGATTGAATTCCAAATGTAATTGGAATTCATCTTTTATCATTTAACAATTTCTCATGCATAAAATAAATTTATCAAAAATTTATCTTTTTCTTAATTAATTATTTATGCATAAATACTTAAAAAATTCATGAATATGATGAAAATCATTCTTTTTGCATTGAATATGGTAGGAAGTCCTCTTTTAGCATTATGCATAAAAATAAGATATGTATTATTTTCTCAAAATTTTACCATAGCTTCGCTGCTGCTATTACTGATAAATTTTGAATTTTTTTAAAAGAATAAGACATTGTTATGAAAATATGATAGAAGATCTATTTTTAAGCTTAAATCTAAACTATAGATTTAAATCATAATTTTAGCCATAATCATAAACTTAAATATGATTATCCCACTAGATTAAGCTAATTCTATTATTTCTCTTTTTCCAAATTGATAGAATAATCTATTTCTCATTTGGAATCAATCAAAGTAGTTTTTAACTACTTATAAATAATCTAAAAGAATTAACCATTATTTTGTTAACACAAAATCATAAAAATACCATTTTCTTATTCTCTAGATTAACAAGCCTAGAGTTTGGTTTTGTAATAAGAAATTATCAAAGAGAAGCATTCCTTTTTTTAGAGAATTAGTCATAGAAATGACGACTCTTTTTGAGAGAGGGATGTACATAAGAAAGCATTCTAAGTAAGCATAAAGATTAACTTTTTCTTGATTACACATTAAAATTTTTAGGGAAAGCTTGATTTGAATTTAAAACAACCAATTAGAAAACTTCTCAACCTTGAGAGGGGTTGATAAGAGAAGTCATTTGAGAAAATTTAACAAAAAACCATAAAATTCATTCTTACCTCAAGGATTAGCTTGCTTCTTTTTCTAGAAGTGAAGCCCCTAACCAATCAATTGGTTTAGCAAGTGGAGAAGAGAGCTCCAAGAGTTGTTGAAGAGAGAGAGAAGCTCCAAGCTCCCCAAAAGTAGATGAATTTTAAGGGATAATAGAAAATATGATTATTTTAATGTAATATTGGGCATGGTATAGCTCACAGATGAGAATACAAAAGAATGAGGGTCTATTTATAGGTGAAGGAGACCACTAACTGAGTCCAATCGGGTTCTAGAATTTTCCAACTTTAGTTTGACTCAATTTGGATAAGATTTGGACCAGTTTGGGTCCAGTTTGACTCAATTTGGATAAGATTTGGACTAGTTTGGGTCCAAATCTTATCCAAATTTGGATAAGATTTGGACCAATTTGGGTCCAAATCTTATCCAAATTTGGATAAGATTTGGACCAATTTGGGTCCAGTTTGACTCAATTTGGATAAGATTTGGACTAGTTTGGGTCCCCTTTTGATCCAGTTTGATCCAAGAGAGGAGAGATAAAAATATCACAATTTTTTTGAATTAAAAACCCTTCCACACATGTGAAGGAGGCGCCTACCTCAAAGGTCCCCCTCTCCTTACCAAGGTGTCAAAAATTCATCATTTCTCTAAAAAATATCTCATTTTTTTAGTAATATCTCTTAATTTTTAGCTAATAAACCTTATACTCAGTCAACTCTTCATCTTATGTGAGCATTTACTCATTTTTGGGTATTTTCTTTTATTCATTAGATTTATCTCATCCCAGTACTTGGATTAATCCTATTGGCCCATTGGAACCTTAATTGGACCATAATCTAGAAATTTTTGAAAATCTAGACCCTTAGGCTAAGGTCCCTTATATCATTTTTAATTGATTCCTAATGCACATTGGAGAATTTGTTTTGAACTTTTGTTTCAGGGAAATATATTTTAAATATTAGGAGAATTTTTATATCCAAAAATATCTCAATATTAGATTACCTCTCTCTAGGCAAAAACAAGGAAAAAAAAATTTCTTATATTTTGAAGTAGAAAATGATTACAGGGGATTGAGGTAAAAGCTTATTCATTATTCAAACTGAGGAGGAATCTTACATCTCCCACTTGAAAAACGCAAGATATCCTCATCTCACAAAGTGGGGGTAATCTTTTACCATCTCTTCTTCTTTCTCCCAGGTGACGTCTTCTAGAGGGAAGAACTTCCTCTTGATTAAAATCTCTCCGAGGATTCTACTCCTAAGAACCTTCTCCCCCGAACGTCAAGGATTTCTTCACGTTGAAGTACCATCTGGCCTTGAGTCGGAGAAATCAATTGTTTATTATCAAGCACGTGACTCGGGCTAGGTACATATTTCTTAAGCAAATTGACATAGAATACATTATGTACCTTGAGATGGGGAGGCATAAGAAGTTTATAAGCTAGATTGCCTACTTTCTTTATAATAGCATACAGTCCACAATATCTAGGAGAGAGCTTCTTGTACTTCCCTAAAGACAAGGAACTTCTTTTTGGTCGTTTTCGAATGTCTGATTCTTCAAACTCTTTCTCTGATCTCTTTTTATCTACATACTGCTTTTGCCTATTTTGGGTTGCCTTAATATCTTTACGGATTGATTGCATTTACTGGTCTATGTCATCAAGCATTTGTCTGGACATATCGACTATGATCAATGGGTCGGACCAAGTCAATGGTGTAAGGCAATCTTGTCCATACAGAGCTTTGAAAGGGCTCATCCCAATATTTAAGGTAGGACCAAGTCAATGGTGTAAGGCAATCTTGTCCATACAGATCTTTGAAAGGGCTCATCCCAATATTTAAGGTAGGCATACCACTTACACACCCAATATGAAATTGCCATTACAATAGATTCGGCTGTCTTTAAAACAATCTTTCAATGAAATCATAGTATTACTGATCATAATCCTCCAAAATATTGAGTCCATTGTTTTACAAAATATATCACACCTGGACTCTTTGTTGAAGACCAGCTGGTCAACCAGCAAGATCCAATATCAAAATTTAGTTCACAAAATATATCACACCTGGACTCTCTGTTGAAGACCAGCTGGTCAACCAGCAAGATCCAATATCAAAATTTAGTTCACAAAGTAATTCTTTTCAGTTCATCCATATCTTCCTCGACGTACGTATGGGTGTCCTAGAAACCGCGAGCCCGTGCATCACCTGGTCAGAACCCTCTAGGATCCTACTTAGGTGTCCTAGAACTTCACTCAGGGACCGCTTCGTCGGTCCTCACCCATCGTACCGGAAGCACACTATTTTAACCATACCAACACTGTTCAAGACCTCGGGGCAGGCTTTGCCGTGAGCGACATCCCTCGACAACTCCCCAAGAGCTGTTGCAAAAACAAGTTTGTCCTTAGTTAAACACGTACCAAATGCTTCCTCTAGCATTCTAGTGTAAAACAATCCTTTAAAAGAAAACAGAGATTCTATGCAAGTAGAATTCCTAGTTCGATATTGGTTCCACAAAGCCTTTTTTCCTTAATCCATATTTTCTTAATGAGAATCATTGACCTCTCATCAGGATAATCTACCCATCATTTGACTGAATTTCCAACTAGAATCTTGGTGATTTTGGTTAAGGGAAAACTACGCTAATTCAACAGTAGTCTATTCTTTGTGTCAAAAGTTGGAATTGGTCACGAAGTTTTTGCTTGATTCAGATTTTGAGAGATGGGCAAGAAGTTTATTGGCCACCATTTGTGACAGTCGTGGTTTAACCAAAATTATTCGGTTTACTTCTAACTTTGATTCCTAAGGATTTTCTTCAGATAAACATCTACTGAACTTTTAACCGTAAGGAAAAATCTAACTTTATGAATTTCATTACTTCCTAACCATAATAGATTAAGAAATAGTTCTATAATCTTCTTCCATTAATCCAATTTTGGGTAAATATCAATTTGGTTATTTATCCCCATAAGATATCTAAGAATTTTCTTTCCATCATTTCAATTATCAACCCTAAGTTTCTAGGTGGAATTATGGTGAAATTCCTCTTTTATCATCAAAATTAATTTAAACCTTTCTCTACTTAAAATACCATAAAATTTTCTCTTTTAATTAAATATAAATATCCATTTTTTTAATATGCTTAAAATTCCTCTTTTTGTATTTAAATGATTGAATTCTGAATGTCATGGGAATTCCTCTTTTTTTATAAAATCAATTTATCTAAAACTCCTCTTTTTTAAATTAGATAAAAATATCCATTATTTCAAAAATGCCAAAAATTCCTCTTTTGCATTTAAATGATTGAATTCCAAATGTAATTGGAATTCATCTTTTATCATTTAACAATTTCTCATGCATAAAATAAATTTATCAAAAATTTATCTTTTTCTTAATTAATTATTTATGCATAAATACTTAAAAAATTCATGAATATGATGAAAATCATTCTTTTTGCATTGAATATGGTAGGAAGTCCTCTTTTAGCATTATGCATAAAAATAAGATATGTATTATTTTCTCAAAATTTTACCATAGCTTCGCTGCTGCTATTACTGATAAATTTTGAATTTTTTTAAAAGAATAAGACATTGTTATGAAAATATGATAGAAGATCTATTTTTAAGCTTAAATCTAAACTATAGATTTAAATCATAATTTTAGCCATAATCATAAACTTAAATATGATTATCCCACTAGATTAAGCTAATTCTATTATTTCTCTTTTTCCAAATTGATAGAATAATCTATTTCTCATTTGGAATCAATCAAAGTAGTTTTTAACTACTTATAAATAATCTAAAAGAATTAACCATTATTTTGTTAACACAAAATCATAAAAATACCATTTTCTTATTCTCTAGATTAACAAGCCTAGAGTTTGGTTTTGTAATAAGAAATTATCAAAGAGAAGCATTCCTTTTTTTAGAGAATTAGTCATAGAAATGACGACTCTTTTTGAGAGAGGGATGTACATAAGAAAGCATTCTAAGTAAGCATAAAGATTAACTTTTTCTTGATTACACATTAAAATTTTTAGGGAAAGCTTGATTTGAATTTAAAACAACCAATTAGAAAACTTCTCAACCTTGAGAGGGGTTGATAAGAGAAGTCATTTGAGAAAATTTAACAAAAAACCATAAAATTCATTCTTACCTCAAGGATTAGCTTGCTTCTTTTTCTAGAAGTGAAGCCCCTAACCAATCAATTGGTTTAGCAAGTGGAGAAGAGAGCTCCAAGAGTTGTTGAAGAGAGAGAGAAGCTCCAAGCTCCCCAAAAGTAGATGAATTTTAAGGGATAATAGAAAATATGATTATTTTAATGTAATATTGGGCATGGTATAGCTCACAGATGAGAATACAAAAGAATGAGGGTCTATTTATAGGTGAAGGAGACCACTAACTGAGTCCAATCGGGTTCTAGAATTTTCCAACTTTAGTTTGACTCAATTTGGATAAGATTTGGACCAGTTTGGGTCCAGTTTGACTCAATTTGGATAAGATTTGGACTAGTTTGGGTCCAAATCTTATCCAAATTTGGATAAGATTTGGACCAATTTGGGTCCAGTTTGACTCAATTTGGATAAGATTTGGACTAGTTTGGGTCCCCTTTTGATCCAGTTTGATCCAAGAGAGGAGAGATAAAAATATCACAATTTTTTTGAATTAAAAACCCTTCCACACATGTGAAGGAGGCGCCTACCTCAAAGGTCCCCCTCTCCTTACCAAGGTGTCAAAAATTCATCATTTCTCTAAAAAATATCTCATTTTTTTAGTAATATCTCTTAATTTTTAGCTAATAAACCTTATACTCAGTCAACTCTTCATCTTATGTGAGCATTTACTCATTTTTGGGTATTTTCTTTTATTCATTAGATTTATCTCATCCCAGTACTTGGATTAATCCTATTGGCCCATTGGAACCTTAATTGGACCATAATCTAGAAATTTTTGAAAATCTAGACCCTTAGGCTAAGGTCCCTTATATCATTTTTAATTGATTCCTAATGCACATTGGAGAATTTGTTTTGAACTTTTGTTTCAGGGAAATATATTTTAAATATTAGGAGAATTTTTATATCCAAAAATATCTCAATATTAGATTACCTCTCTCTAGGCAAAAACAAGGAAAAAAAATTTTCTTATATTTTGAAGTAGAAAATGATTACAGGGGATTGAGGTAAAAGCTTATTCATTATTCAAACTGAGGAGGAATCTTACATCTCCCACTTGAAAAACGCAAGATATCCTCATCTCACAAAGTGGGGGTAATCTTTTACCATCTCTTCTTCTTTCTCCCAGGTGACGTCTTCTAGAGGGAAGAACTTCCTCTTGATTAAAATCTCTCCGAGGATTCTACTCCTAAGAACCTTCTCCCCCGAACGTCAAGGATTTCTTCACGTTGAAGTACCATCTGGCCTTGAGTCGGAGAAATCAATTGTTTATTATCAAGCACGTGACTCGGGCTAGGTACATATTTCTTAAGCAAATTGACATAGAATACATTATGTACCTTGAGATGGGGAGGCATAAGAAGTTTATAAGCTAGATTGCCTACTTTCTTTATAATAGCATACAGTCCACAATATCTAGGAGAGAGCTTCTTGTACTTCCCTAAAGACAAGGAACTTCTTTTTGGTCGTTTTCGAATGTCTGATTCTTCAAACTCTTTCTCTGATCTCTTTTTATCTACATACTGCTTTTGCCTATTTTGGGTTGCCTTAATATCTTTACGGATTGATTGCATTTACTGGTCTATGTCATCAAGCATTTGTCTGGACATATCGACTATGATCAATGGGTCGGACCAAGTCAATGGTGTAAGGCAATCTTGTCCATACAGAGCTTTGAAAGGGCTCATCCCAATATTTAAGGTAGGACCAAGTCAATGGTGTAAGGCAATCTTGTCCATACAGATCTTTGAAAGGGCTCATCCCAATATTTAAGGTAGGCATACCACTTACACACCCAATATGAAATTGCCATTACAATAGATTCGGCTGTCTTTAAAACAATCTTTCAATGAAATCATAGTATTACTGATCATAATCCTCCAAAATATTGAGTCCATTGTTTTACAAAATATATCACACCTGGACTCTTTGTTGAAGACCAGCTGGTCAACCAGCAAGATCCAATATCAAAATTTAGTTCACAAAATATATCACACCTGGACTCTCTGTTGAAGACCAGCTGGTCAACCAGCAAGATCCAATATCAAAATTTAGTTCACAAAGTAATTCTTTTCAGTTCATCCATATCTTCCTCGACGTACGTATGGGTGTCCTAGAAACCGCGA
Organism: Cibotium barometz; assembly: GCF_041138505.1. NCBI lineage: Eukaryota > Viridiplantae > Streptophyta > Polypodiopsida > Cyatheales > Cibotiaceae > Cibotium > Cibotium barometz. The sequence goes on along the minus strand of NC_141108.1, from coordinate 10,700,318 downwards.
GCCCGTGCATCACCTGGTCAGAACCCTCTAGGATCCTACTTAGGTGTCCTAGAACTTCACTCAGGGACCGCTTCGTCGGTCCTCACCCATCGTACCGGAAGCACACTATTTTAACCATACCAACACTGTTCAAGACCTCGGGGCAGGCTTTGCCGTGAGCGACATCCCTCGACAACTCCCCAAGAGCTGTTGCAAAAACAAGTTTGTCCTTAGTTAAACACGTACCAAATGCTTCCTCTAGCATTCTAGTGTAAAACAATCCTTTAAAAGAAAACAGAGATTCTATGCAAGTAGAATTCCTAGTTCGATATTGGTTCCACAAAGCCTTTTTTCCTTAATCCATATTTTCTTAATGAGAATCATTGACCTCTCATCAGGATAATCTACCCATCATTTGACTGAATTTCCAACTAGAATCTTGGTGATTTTGGTTAAGGGAAAACTACGCTAATTCAACAGTAGTCTATTCTTTGTGTCAAAAGTTGGAATTGGTCACGAAGTTTTTGCTTGATTCAGATTTTGAGAGATGGGCAAGAAGTTTATTGGCCACCATTTGTGACAGTCGTGGTTTAACCAAAATTATTCGGTTTACTTCTAACTTTGATTCCTAAGGATTTTCTTCAGATAAACATCTACTGAACTTTTAACCGTAAGGAAAAATCTAACTTTATGAATTTCATTACTTCCTAACCATAATAGATTAAGAAATAGTTCTATAATCTTCTTCCATTAATCCAATTTTGGGTAAATATCAATTTGGTTATTTATCCCCATAAGATATCTAAGAATTTTCTTTCCATCATTTCAATTATCAACCCTAAGTTTCTAGGTGGAATTATGGTGAAATTCCTCTTTTATCATCAAAATTAATTTAAACCTTTCTCTACTTAAAATACCATAAAATTTTCTCTTTTAATTAAATATAAATATCCATTTTTTTAATATGCTTAAAATTCCTCTTTTTGTATTTAAATGATTGAATTCTGAATGTCATGGGAATTCCTCTTTTTTTATAAAATCAATTTATTTAAAACTCCTCTTTTTTAAATTAGATAAAAATATCCATTATTTCAAAAATGCCAAAAATTCCTCTTTTGCATTTAAATGATTGAATTCCAAATGTAATTGGAATTCATCTTTTATCATTTAACAATTTCTCATGCATAAAATAAATTTATCAAAAATTTATCTTTTTCTTAATTAATTATTTATGCATAAATACTTAAAAAATTCATGAATATGATGAAAATCATTCTTTTTGCATTGAATATGGTAGGAAGTCCTCTTTTAGCATTATGCATAAAAATAAGATATGTATTATTTTCTCAAAATTTTACCATAGCTTCGCTGCTGCTATTACTGATAAATTTTGAATTTTTTTAAAAGAATAAGACATTGTTATGAAAATATGATAGAAGATCTATTTTTAAGCTTAAATCTAAACTATAGATTTAAATCATAATTTTAGCCATAATCATAAACTTAAATATGATTATCCCACTAGATTAAGCTAATTCTATTATTTCTCTTTTTCCAAATTGATAGAATAATCTATTTCTCATTTGGAATCAATCAAAGTAGTTTTTAACTACTTATAAATAATCTAAAAGAATTAACCATTATTTTGTTAACACAAAATCATAAAAATACCATTTTCTTATTCTCTAGATTAACAAGCCTAGAGTTTGGTTTTGTAATAAGAAATTATCAAAGAGAAGCATTCCTTTTTTTAGAGAATTAGTCATAGAAATGACGACTCTTTTTGAGAGAGGGATGTACATAAGAAAGCATTCTAAGTAAGCATAAAGATTAACTTTTTCTTGATTACACATTAAAATTTTTAGGGAAAGCTTGATTTGAATTTAAAACAACCAATTAGAAAACTTCTCAACCTTGAGAGGGGTTGATAAGAGAAGTCATTTGAGAAAATTTAACAAAAAACCATAAAATTCATTCTTACCTCAAGGATTAGCTTGCTTCTTTTTCTAGAAGTGAAGCCCCCAACCAATCAATTGGTTTAGCAAGTGGAGAAGAGAGCTCCAAGAGTTGTTGAAGAGAGAGAGAAGCTCCAAGCTCCCCAAAAGTAGAGGAATTTTAAGGGATAATAGAAAATATGATTATTTTAATGTAATACTGGTATGGTATAGCTCAGAGATGAGAATATAAAAGAATGAGGGTCTATTTATAGGTGAAGGAGGCCACTAACTGAGTCCAATCGGGTTCTAGAATTTTCTAGCTTCAGTTTGACTCAATTTGGACAAGATTTGGACTAGTTTGGGTCCCCTTTTGATCTAGTTTAAACTACTGAGAGTAACTCCAAGTCATAGACGGCATAATTTCTCTCATGTGTTCTGAGTTTTCTGGATTCATAGGCCATTGCATGACCTTCCTGCATAAGAGCACCACGCCTAAGGCAAACCCACTGGCATTAGTAACTACCTCAAAGGGTTTGGTAAAATCTGGCAGCTTAAGGACAAGGTTGGTTACTAAGGCTGTCTTCAGTTTATCAAAGGCACTCTGACACATTGTAGTCCACTAAAAAAGTGTAGGTAAAGGGGATGCTATCTGAGCATACCTAGGTATAAAGATCCTATACCATCTGGTTAATCCTAGAAATCCTCTGACTTCCTTTACCATCTTGGGTTCTGGCATATCTTCTACTTTAGCATTTCTATTATAAAAAATTAAGCACACTCATATTATCATTTGGATTTGCATTTGTGAGGATTTGAGAGAGATTTGGAGCTACCATTCTCAAGTTTGAGAGGAGATTTGCAAAGTATTTTGAAGGTTAAAGAAAATGCCCAAGAGAAAAGGCACGGCAGCACAGGTAGGCCCAAAGGTAGTTGGTGTTGGGCAATGCATTTGGTCTTAAATCAGGCTAAATCTCGAGCACCACAAGTGACTAACACACAAACAAGAACCCGGCTTGGTGATGGCGGTTGTAATATACTGATGGTGTGCTGAGCACAGTGTTGTGGAGGAAGAGATACGAGGTGATGTTACAGAATCATCACCAGTACCACTGCATACATCCATAGCAAAATGATAAGCTTTTTGTGGCTACAAAAAAAAAATGAAGGATATTAGGGTCAAGATTTTATTTTTTATTTTTTTTAAAATAAATCGACCTATCTAAGGGGCTGTGTGAGTGTTGACCAAAAGAGTGGAAAAGGATTTGCCACATGGATGGATGATGACATGTGAAGTGGGATAAGTCTAGAAAGCCTATATCATTGTATGGTTGTGAATGCAATAGAGCTTGTATCTTGAGTGTGCAATCTCTCTCTCTCTCTCTCTCTCTCTCTCTCTCTCTCTCTCTCTCTCTCTCTCTCTCATGGAGTTCTTAGTGTGGTATAACGCACCTTAATTATGTTCCTTCATCTATGTTTAACACCATGATCAATCCCATTTTAGGATTATTAACAAGATGGAAAATAAATCAAAGTGAAAATAGCATAGGATTATTAACAGGATGGAAAATAAATCAAAGTGAAAATAGCATAGAGTGTTAATATTGTGGCAAAATATGACATATAGCAAAGGATTAGCAAAATGACATTGAAAGTGGTAGCAAAGAAACTATACATCTCTAAGTAGGCAAGCTAAGGATAGAAGTGAGTAGAGCTACTTTTTGATGCAGCATATGCTTTGTTCCAAGATTGCAGCAGGTGCACAGAATCATAGAGATGTATTGTATATTAATTCATGTGCTTCTAACCACATGAATTAATATAGAAGTGAGTAGAGCTACTTTTTTATTGCAGCATATGTTTTGTTCCAAGATTGCAACAAGTGCACATAATCATAGAGATGTATTGTATATTAATTCATGTGCTTCTAACCACATGACCACCCTATTAGCATGATTGGTAGTAGTCATTAGTAGCAAAGGTGGGTTATCACATAAAGGAGGGTTTTGATTAGTCATATATAGCTGAGGTGCTAAAAAAATAAATGGAACACATGATAAGAGACTCTCATTGCAAAACATACATGTAAGAGAAAGAGTATTATTGTATTTAGTTAGCCTCTAGTTCACAATACATGTTAACCATCCATCCAAATAATGTTTATAATTTATAATACATCATTATTCACTAGCATAAAAGGAGGCTTTTATAGCAAAATCCTAAGGTGGCAAGTGGTTCTCTCTAATGGCCACTCCAACATGACACATCGTACATTCTTATGCCGCATTACCTCCTAGGTTCTTGAATATTAAGTGGCAAATTATTCCTAGGTGTCTCTGGTTATGTCTATGGGTGCTTTCCTATGCTAACACCTATCCTCCCCCTAAAATGGTTGTGAGTGTACAGCAACCAAATGTGGCTCCCACAATAAGTATAAGGAATACCATTCCAAATCATTTATAACAGCCACTTTAACATACCACATCATAAGTGCTTATGCCACATTATACCTCCTAGGTTCTTGAATGAGTATCTTTAAGTGATGATAGATGATTCCTAGGTGTATGTGACTATGTATATGGATGCTTTCCTATGATAACACCTATCCTCCCCCCCTAGAATGGTGTTTGGAGTGTACATCAGCCAAGGCTCCCAGTAAAGTATAAAGCATACCATTCCAAATCATATAAGATGATAAATGCAAATATGGGAATGTTATAGAAGGGAAATAGAATCTTGATAGTTGTGCACTTTGCAAGACAAGGTAGACTTTAACACCATATGTTGGTGAAGAGCATGAGCTTAGGCCATCGAAATAGGTCTCCAAAAATGAATGAGGTTTATGTAGGAACATGTTAAGAGTAAACTTAGAGCTATGGTTAGATCCAAACATATGTCTTGAAGTGCAATTTATTGCACTTCAAGAACTATGGGTCCAAGGGATTATGGACATGGGCCTAGGCCTAGGTGCGGGCATGGGCACTAATAACTGAGTGTGAAAGGGGGATGAGGTATATAAGTTAACTGTAAATCCCTAAACATAATTAACTCATACTAACCTAGATTTACCCTCCAAGATCTTGGCTATAATGATACTCCCTTGAGTGCATGTGATCACTCCATTATGAGTGTGTGTGGTACTCCACTTGAGTGCAATCCCTTCTCACTTTTCTACCCTCTCTCTTGATGAGTGCATGTGATCACTCCATTATGAGTGTGTGGTACTCCACTTGAGTGCAATCCCTTCTTTCTTTTCTACCCTCTCTCTTGATGAGTGCATGTGATCACTCCATTATGAGTGTGTGGTACTCCACTTGAGTGCAATCCCTTCTTTCTTTTCTACCCTCTCTTACACTGATTTGATCACTATGATTGTGTGTGGTACTCCACTTGAGTGCAATCCCTTCTCTCTTTTCTACCCTCTCTTACACTGAGGGTAGAAAACAGAGAAGAGATTGCACTCAAGTGGATTACCACACACACTCATAATGGAGTGATCACATCACTATGTGTGTGGTACTCCACTTGAGTGCAATCCCTTCTCTCTTTTCTACCCTCTCTTACACTGAGGGTAGAAAACAGAGAAGAGATTGCACTCAAGTGGATTACCACACACACACTCATAATGGAGTGATCACATGCACTCAAGGGAGTACCATCATAGCCAAGATCTTGGAGGTCCAAGAAAGAGTAATGTAAGAGGGTAGAAAAGAGAGAAGGGATTGCACTCAAGTGGAGTACCATGCACACTCATATATGCACACTCATAATGGAGTGATCAAGGGTAGAAAAGAGAGAAGGGATTGCACTCAAGTGGAGTACCATGCACACTCATAATGGAGTGATCACATGCACTCATAGCCAAGAGCTTAGAGGTCCAAGAAATAGTAATTCTTGATTAGTATGAGTTAATTATGTTTAGGGGTTTACAATTCACATATATCTCATTTGCTTTTCACACTCACTTATTAGTGCCCATGCCCACACTTAGGCCTAAGCCCATATCCATAAGCCCTTGGCCCCCATGTTCACAAGCCCTTAGCCCATTGTTTACACATGTCCATGGCCTCCACATTACAAACCATCCCCACCCAAATGGTTTTGTCAAAACCTCATACTACAAGTAATACAACCCATGTGGGCGAGGGAATAGTACATCAAGAGCTATGGCCTCCTGGATCAAATGGAAAGCCTAGGGACCAACAATCCAATCTTATCAAGGACAAATGGCCCATGTGGATCAAAAGCATAGATAGTACCTCATTAATTGTTTTCAGGCTTTGGTCAACAATCTAGATGTAAATTCACCGATTTTTACATGTACCTTTACTCACCTGCAAGGGTCTTTCTTCACTCACCTTTATACCCTCTTATAAGAGAATAATTGATTAGTACCTTGATATCCTCCATTCTTTATGCTCAAGGTCTTTACTTAATTTTATACCCTCTTATAAGAGAATATTTGATTGCAACCTTGATATCCACCATTCTTTATGCTCAAGTGTGTGGCAATGAAGATCATTTACCACCACAGACAATCCCTCATTATTCCTTTTTAAGCTCTAGTCATGCATCCCATGCAGTATGGCTGCCACATATACCAGGGTGGAAGGGAAAGCATATAAGCCCATCCTTCCAACCGCAACATAAATCTAACATCACATGTGATAGAAAACATCCATCATCCACCAAGGTCAAAATGCCAAAGCCTCCTATAACATAGGAAATTTGAATGACACCCATACCACATTGTGGTACCAATTTGTTCCCATGGCGTGTGCTACATAGTCATGCACCATGCATCTCAAGTGAACATCACACATCCAAAAGTGAATGCCCTTGCCCCATAGACCATAGAATCAAGTCGACATCCACAAAATCCAAAGACACATACCTTATAGCTAACATCCATATGGACATAAGTGTCATCCTCAAAATCCACATGCTCACACTGCCAATGTAATTCCGATCCTCATCATGAGTAGCATGTGTAATGTACACATGAAAATCTCCACCACAAAGCATAGAGCATGAATCCTCATAATGAACATCATCATCATCAAGGCTATCACCATTTGCATCATCATATACATCCTTATCCTCATGAATGGTAGTACAATGATCATCAAGGCTATCATTATATGCATCATCATAGACATCCTTATCCATGTGAATAGTACTACAATAATCATAAAATATACTCTCCTTGGATGTCTCTAAATCAACATCACCCTATATGGAATGAACATAGCATAGATCAACATCCCAAGTGCTTGAAGAATCACCACCATACACATCATTAATGCATAAAACATCTCTATAATAGGTGTGTATAAGGCATCATCATAAATATGAAATTTGTCTATACCAACATCATCATGGTGGCTAGGGACTATATCCTCATGATCAACATAGACATCATCCCTATGTCCATGATTCTCATCACCCAAAACATCATCCTCAAGGTGATCCGCATGGAGGTATCTACAATCATGAACAATAGTGTTATGTATCACATCCCATGTAGGCTACTCATAATCATCAACATCATGCACAAGCATATCTACCATATGATTCGTGAATACATCATATGAAACAACCTCACACAATTTTCCAATCCTTTGTCAGAGATTGCTCTAACAATGGATTGCAACAGATCTTTCAATTTAAACTCAACATGGTGGTCAAAAAAATATCAGAGACCTATAAGACCCAGTACCTATGTAGAATGCCACAAGAACCTCCTATGAACACAATCTTGTGAATCATCATCAAAAGAAGTGCAAAGACCAAAAACTTCATCAATAGCCGCATGGATGCTACTAGGAAGAAAGATCAACATAAAGGGATAGATTGTACTCATGAGTTTCTGACTCCTAACAATGAAATACTTTAAGGGTCAAATGACAAATGATAAACAAGGATTCAAAGAGTTTTCACCACCATGATTCTTCAACAATCACATCCATGATTCTTATCTCTGCATGATCCTGCTAACTAGGCTATCTCAATTTCCATTAAAACCATCTCTAACATGTGTTTTCCCTTGTTTAATTCATATCAATCATCATTTTGTGTAAACACAAGTTTTTTCTCATCACGATCGTGATTTTTAACACCTGCAAAATCACAAAGGCTAAATTTCTTGATGGGAAAGGGTTACTAGGACTATATAGAAGGTGATCCATGAAGAGGCACCAGAGATACCGGAGATCAATCCGACTGCTGCTGTGCAGATGTGAAAGAGTTCAAGGATTGGAACCAAGGAGCCTGAAAAGTTATGTATTGGCTCTCTATCAGTATACAAGACACCATGATTGGGCACATACACATGATGCCAAGTCCTCCAGGGAGGCACTGGCAAACTAGCTTCTTCTTCCCTTTGGAGGATCAACAAAATGAAAAGATGAAGTAATGTACAAGCAATAGGCCAAATAGAAGCTTTGGGCACTTACCCAACCATAGTTTAATTGTGTGTGAACACTTATGGCCATGTATATAAGGCAATTTCTCTCATAATTATTGCCACACCAATTATATGCTAAAGCATGAGTAATCCACATCAAATGTCAAGGATGGACACGCCAAAATCATGTACAAACAAGCCATGAAGTAATGGTGTCCAAATCTCAAACTTGGATGGGCACCCATAAAGGTCAGATAGATAATTAATGGTGTTCCCGATCCAAGAGCGTATGGTAGTGAGCTAGGATGTGCTCCCTTATGTTGTAATGCATCAATGTATTACAAGATAAAGCGATGTACAAGAAATATGCCAAATAAAAGTTTTGCACACTTGCTCGGCCACAATTTAAGTATGTATGAACACTTACGGTCATGTACACAATGCAAGGACACTCTCCGATTGTGGAATCAAGCTTTATCTCTTGCTAACCTCTCTCTAATCTTCTATCTAATGCATTCTAGCAAGTGTGTGAGAGAGATTTGAGTTGAGAGAAGGGAGTAGTGCCCTTATTACATGACAGTGTAACAACACTCACAGGAGAAGGTGAACGGTAAGCTACCCATATGGCAGTGTTGAGCTTGGAGACCTCATGGGTTACGAGCTCGGCCATTGGAAATATCCCCACCACAACACGATGTTGAGGTGAGTAGAGGTGAGTGGTTCCCTCTTTGTTGTCTCTTAGCCTTAACAAATGGACAAATGAATGCCAATGGGCATACGAGAAACTAAAAAAGGCATTAGTAAGTGCACCCATCCTGAGATCCCCCAATTGGGATCCAATCTTCCATGTACATATAGATGCTTTAGCCTTTGCTAGTAGATGAGTGCTTGCATAGCCAGGGGAGCACGACATGGACTTCCATGTCACCTTTGCTACCATCAACATAATAACGTTAAGAAATACACCACTGAAAGAGAGGGGTTAGCCATGGTATATGCTATGAAGAAGTACAGGCATTACCTACTAGCTTACCAAATTTTTATTCTTTGTCAACCATCAAGCATTATCGTATTCTTTTGGAGTTTGATTTCACCACATCATAGTGTGATAGGGGTCTATGCATATTCATAATGACTACCTTTCTATAATCCCAAATGTGGATAACCCCCACTAGGGGTGAAAGATGATCTTCCCAATGCTCCACTGTTTCACATTGACCACATACTACTACGGAATGGTGTGAAGACATCACCCACTTCTCGGCCAGTGGATTTCTCATTGATCGCCCCATCAAAAAGGATAAAGCAAGACACCTCGTTCAAGGAAGGCGGGCCACCTATCAATTAATAGTAGGAATGCTTTACAAGAAGGTCAAGACAACATCATGATGAAATGTATTCATGATGGCTTTATTGTCATTCTTGAACAAGCCCATTCTAACGTAGGTGGAGGACACTTTGTTGGGGACAAGACTGCCTGAGCAGCAAGGCCCTCCATGCTAGGCTTTTGTGGCCTGCTACACTCTTTAGAGATATGGATGAGTTTGTCAAGCACTACAACAAATGTGAAAGGTTCACCCTCATAGTCCATGAGAAGGACTGAATGCCCCTAACCCCAGTAGTTTTGAAACAACCCTTTGAAAAATGGGATTAGATTTTGTTGTTCCCATTAGCCCTACTACTAAGGGAACCCAGGCAGTTACCATAGACTATTTTTTGCAAAATGGTCCAAGGCCAAAGCAACACAAAAAGCTAACCCAAGAACTACTACTAAGTTCCTCTCCATAAGAATTTGATTACCCATTTCAGTTGCCCACCTAGAACAAGTGAGCGATCATGGTACACATTTTATGAATGAAATGGTGGAGTTCTTGTTCAAGGAATTCTTTGTGGTGCATAAAAATTTGACACCTTACTAGCCATAAGTGAATAGCCAATCCAAAAGCACAAACAAGATTTTGTGCACCATTCTCACTAAGACGGTAGAAGCATCGGGAGAACAAGCTGCAGTCGGTTCTATGGGCCTACCGCATGGTATATATAAGGTGTATATCACAAAATACCCTTCTAGCTCACATTCGAGGTTGATGTAGTCATGCTAATGGAATACTTGGTTCCATACCTCTAAATTGCAAACCATACATAACCTTAAGCGAAACCCTCTCACAAAGAGATTCATTGCCTAGAGAAACTTAGTGAGAAAAAACTGCAATCTACTTATGGGTTGGTGGTTAAAATTTTCCAACCAACTTTAGGATAATATATGGAGGTAGGTGACATGGTGCTAATGTACAGTGGCAAAAACACTTTTGGAGTCCCCATTGAAACCATAGCATAGTAGTAGTCATTGTTGAGAGCTTTGATAGCCCAAGATAGCCCAAGCTCATCTACATCTTCATCTATGGCAGTACATCATGAGCTTGAGAGAGGCTGTTGAGATTCAAGCTCAATGTCAGCTTGTGCCAGTTGCACTATGTGCTGGCATGTTAGGTAGTAGCATGTGTGAGACATAAATGACCACGTCTAGCTGGTCATAGTGTGTGGACATTAGTGTTGAGATATCAAGCTCATCTAGTGAGGCGGTGGAGACTAATGACCCGCCTGGGGGATAGGCCTCACACTTACACCACTGGCATGGTTGGTGAGATCATGGGTGATATGCGACGACTTGTGGGATGACAGGCTGTGTGACAGCCATTCTAGAGACTGGCCTAGTTATAGCGCCAGCTCATTTAGTTGGGTTCACACTATAGAGAACCCTGGTATGTATTTGGTTGAGTACCTTTTCATATTGTGTATACTCTTATCTTTGTATATGGTGTGTTGAGTGTTGTGTGAAGCAGCAGCAGTAACAACAGTCCCAGAATTCACAACAACAACCACGCAGGTGGAAGAGGCCAATTCAGAGGTAGGGGGAGTCAAAGAGGTCGTGGAAATTGGCAAAGGCAGTATAATGATACACGTGGATGCTTTTATTATGGTAAACCTGGACATGTGAAGGCAGATTGTTATAAGAAGCAGGCTGACATGCAAAATGGAAAATTGTAGCAAAAAACAACTATGCATCCTTGAGCAGAAACAATGAGGATAATGAAAGGTTGTTTGTTATGCAGCATGTCATTAATGCCATGTCTGAAAATGTTGAAGCAGCACATAAAGATGATGTATGGTACATTGATTCAGGTGCTTCGAGAACCACATGACAAGTCATGGGGAGTGGTTCAAGGAGATGCAAAACCTTGAAAGACTAGGTTTTGTGGAAACAAGGGATGACACTGCTCATCCAATTGCCCATGTTGGAGATGTGCCATTGTCTATGCCGTAGGATGGCAAAGTGAAGTACCTTGCAGATGTACTTCATGTTTCGAACATAACAAAGAATCTGGTTTCAGTTGGCCAGATGATTGAATAGGGTTTGCAGGTTCGGTTTAACCACCCTGATGGTTGTTATGTTGAAGACTTTAAAGACAAGTGCAGGTTGGTTTTTCCAAAAGGCAACAGAGTGGACAGAATGTTTACATTGAATGTAAACATGCCTGAAGAAGTGAGTGCTACGATGTTTGCAAATGGTTGAGGAATTGTTGCAGACATAGACAATTGGCATAAAAGAATTGGACATGTGAATGTGCAGAGAATGAAGTCTATGCAGACTAAAGGAATTGTGACAGGGCTGCCAAAGTTTAAAGTTGAAGGTATGCAGAAAATATGTGAAGCATGCCAATTTGGAAAGAAAACAAAGCATGTATTTCCACGTTATAGAAATGTGAGCAGAAATGCACTAGATGTTGTGCATTCAGATGTATGGGGTCCTACGAAGACCATGTCTATGGGAGGCTGCAGGTATTATGTGACATTTATTGAGGACCACACAAGGAAAGTGTGGGTATACTTCATGAAGGAGAAGGGTGAGGTGTTCACTCATTTTTTGAATTTCAGAGTTATGGTTGAAAAGCAAACAGGGAAATATATAAAGTGCCTAAGGTCAAATGGAGGGGGAGGGTACTTCTCCAATGAGTTCTCTGAATTTTTGAAGAAGAATGGTATTCAGAGATAGTTTACATGAAGATACACTCCGCAGCAAAATGGAGTTGCTGAGCGAAAAAACAGGCACATTGCTAAGATTGCGAGCATTGATGGGAGAGAAGAATATACCGCATAGCTATTGGGCTGAGGCTGTTTCTACAGCAGTTTACATCATGACTCCAACTACAGCCATACATGATGTAACTCCAGAGGAGAGGTTTACTCGCAGAAAACCTGATTTGTCTCATCTGAAAGTTTTTGGATGCATTGCATATGTGCATGTGCCAACAGATGAGCTAAGAACTAAGCTGGATCCAATAGCTGAAAAATGTGTGTTTATTGGGTATTCCCTTGAGCAAAAGGGATACAGGTGTTATAACCGTGCTACACGTGAGTTGAGGGTAAGCAGGGATGTTTTTGATGAGATGAGCAACTGGTATGCTGCTGAAAAAGGAGGTGTTGGGGGCTGATGTGAGTGGAAATGTGGTTGCACAGAATGCAAGTCAGCAATTACAGTCTTTGAGTGGACTAGGAGAGTCCTCATCTAGTTAGTCAGTTTTGATAGACCATGGAGTGGCAGGCTGCATCATAATACCAGTCCTGCAAATGTGATTAGTACATCACATAAAGGTAGAGAAAGTGGTTGAGCCCCTTAGTATGCCTGATATTTCTGCAAGGCATTCTCATGTTGATGGAGAGTTTAGTGGCTCAGAGATGAGTCTTGATGAGGATCTTGGGATACCAGCTATGAGAACACTTGGTGTAAAGAAGGCTATGGAAGCCATGAACGCAAAGCTGCGAAGATCTGGGAGAGTGAAGAATCCTGTGTGTAGAGGTTTACCTATGATGGTTATGTGGCACATCACTATGCATACATGGCAAAAGTTATACAGGAGGTTGTATAGCCCACATGCATTGATGAGGCTGGAAATGTGTGTTGGGAGAAAGCTATGGATGAGGAGATGGATGCACTATATGGAAATGAGACTTGGGGTTTAGTGCAATTGCCAGAAGGCAAGAAAGCCATTGGATGCAAGTGGGTGTACAAAGTAAAACATAACAGTGATGGAAGCATAAGCAGGTACAAGGCTAGATTGGGAGCCAAAGGATATGCGCAGACATATGGCATTGATTATGAGGAAACTTTCAGCCCAGTTGCCAAGATGGTAACATTGAGAGTTGTGATAGCAGTGGTTGCGTCAAAGCAATTGTCTTTACATCAGATGGATGATTTATTTGTTTTCTACATCTCCTTACTAAAGACTATGAGCCCTAGACAACGGATTTACCAAGCAGTCAAGGAAAAACAAGCACCAAGAGCATGGTCTGAGAAGATCTTTGAATATTTTGTCACTATTGGCTTTCATGTAGCCAAGGCAGATTTCTCGCTGTATGTGAGACACAGTGATAGAGAGTTTGTGCTTGTTGTCATCTATGCAGATGACCTGATCATTACGAGAGACTATGATGCAAAGATCTTTGATGTAAAGATCTTGCTTAGACAGAAGTTTGAGATGAAGGATCTGGGGGAGCTCAGATATTTCTTGGGCATTGAGGTGATTAGGTCACCACATGGTATTGGATTACTACAGAGACAGTATGGCTTGGACATGTTGTCCAAGTATGGTATGACAGGCTGTAAGCCTATCTCAGTGCCATTGGATCAGAATGGCAAGTTGAGTGCAGATTTAGGAGAGATTTTGGAGGATCCTACTATGTATAGGCGTATAGTAGGAAGCTTGATCTCATCACGATCACCAAGCCAGATTTGAGCTATGCTATTGGGTTGGTGAGTCAGTTTATGCAGGTTCCTCGAAAGCCGCATTTGGATGCATTGAGACGCATACTGAGGTATGTGAGGTCTACTTTGCATTGTGGACTATTTTATGAAACTAGGACAGAGATATGTGTACATGGGTACACAGATGCTGATTGGGCTAGTAGTATCTCAGATAGAAGATCTACTAGTGGCTTTATGTTTTCTTTGGGGAGTGTTGTTGTGACTTGGAGCAGCAAAAGAAGCAGCATACAGTTGCTCTATCCAGTACACAGAGGCCGAGTACAGAGTTACTGCTACTATGGCAGCATGTGAGGTAGCTTGGTTGAGAAAGCTACTGCAGATTTGGGTCTATCAATGTGGATAGACAAGTTGTCATTTTCTGTGATGGTGACAAAATTAGCAGTACACAGTTAACCAGGAACCCAGTTTTTTATGCTCGCACGAAGCATATAGAGGTCCACTACCATTTTGTCAGAGAGAAGGTTTTGGCAGGAGACATTGACCTTATTTATGTCAGCACACAGGATCAGGTCATTGACATCTTCACCAAAGCATTGGGTACAGAGAAGCTCCGCAGATTCAGAGCTTTGCTTGGTGTACATGAGATAGAGTTGAGCTCGAGGGGGAGGAGTGTTGAGATATCAAGCTCGTCTAGTGAGGCGGTGGACACTAATGACCCGCCTGGGGGATAGGCCCCACACACCATTGGCATGGTTGGTGAGATCATGGTGATATGCGACCAGTGGGATGACAAGCTGTGTGACAGCCATTCTAGAGACTAGATTAGTTATAGCGCCAGCTCATTTAGTTGGGTTCACACCTATAGAGAACCCTAGTATATGTATTTGGTTGAGTACCTTTTCATATTGTGTGTACGCTTATCTTTGTATATGCTGTGTTGAGTGTTGTGTGAAGAAGAAGAAGAATATTTTCAGCCTCTCACCTTGTGTGTTCTCTTTTAGGGTTTTGTGAGTGTGTGTGTGCTTGCAAGAGCTCAAGCTCTCTTCTCCCCTGTATCTTTTCAATTAGCTAGGGTTAGCTGTGTGTGGACACAACACAGAGTAGTGTGTTGTAGATTATGGATTATGGCTTTATGCATTGTGTGAGAAGGGTGATGGCTTCCCTCTATGGTTAGGGTTTGTAATATACATTAGGGTTTGCTCTTCTGTGTGTGCTCCCTCTCTCTTGATCTATTTTTCATCGTGTGCTCCCTCTCTCTTGATCTATTTTTCATCATGATGAAAAATAGATCAAGAGAGAGGGAGCACACACAGAAGAGCAAACCCTAATGTATATTGCAAACCCTAACCATACAGGGAAGCCATCACCCTTCTCACACAATGCATAAAGCCATAATCCATAATCTACAACACACTACTTGTGTTGTGTCCACACACAGCTAACACACACTATGACCAGGTGGACGCGGTCATTGATGTCACACATGCTACTACCTAACATGCCAGCACATAGTGCAAGTGGCACAAGTTGACATCGAGCTTGAATCTCAACAGTCATGGGCTAGCACTCCCGCTATCTCAGGATGATCTATTTTCATGACATTTGGACTAGCTCTTTTCATTATATCTTTCTAGCTAGATCATAACTCCTCACGATTACCTTCAAGGCTTATATATATTGCAATCATTGTTCTTCCCCCTTGAGGCTTGGTAGGTCTCTAGCTCTAATGTTTATTGAGCTTCTCTCTTTTTGAGGAATTCTATGGGAAGGGCCTAGTGTTTAGCAACACTTCTCCTTCTTCATCTTTGCTACCTTCACTATCACAGAGGAGCTATTTGGTGCACTATTATATCCTCCTGAGCCAACATAGAACCCACTATCACAAAGGAGATGCTTGGTGCACTACTTTATCTTGATGACCCTTCCCCTAGAGCCAATGTAGAAGTAATGAGGGAATCTCATTGTTTAGTTTTGTGTTGTGAAAGATCCTACTTCTTGTGAGTGTTCTCTTGTATACAATGCACATTATTGTATTCTATTACATAATATCAAATCTCTGATGTAGTATAAAAAAACTTCTTTTCTATGGTATCAAAACTCTGGCTTAGGATAAAACTTCTTTTCTACTTTACTGTCTAGCAATCTATATCTTCTGCAATACCTTGCCCACCACCATTCGATGCTTATGGAAATCTTAACAGCACCAATTATCTGCTTTAGAAGTTTGATCTTAAGGCTATTCTTTTCTCCTATGAGCTTTGGGACACCATCTCATTGGTGTTGATGTTCACTAGCCAACCAACAAGGAATGTAGATAGCAACTATGTACCACCTATTTTTCAGACCTTATCCAAACTTAGAGACAAAAGAATTCAGATGCTCTCTATGCCATCATTATGAGCATGGAAGATAGTGTGTAGAAGCATGGGCCTTGTTGTAGAGCCTATATGAGACCACAAACCCCTCAAAGATTTAGAATCTCAAAAATCAGCTTCAATAAGAGAAGCTGAATAAAGTGAAACAGTCGAGGTGTTTCTCTCCAAAATCAAATATCTATGTGAAGATGGCTATAATCAGCATGAGTGTGCTCTCTATGGATCGCCTCATTGTTGTCTAAGGGTATTACCACCTAAGTATGACAGTTTTATTACATCTTTGAATATTGGTGTCAGATCTACTCCTCTCATATTCAAGGAGTTCAGCTTGCTTAAGGATCATGAGATGAGGATGTAGAGTCACAATGGTGAGGACCAAGCTTTCTCTGCTAACACAAAGAAGAAAGGTAAGGATTCTAACTCTTCGAATCAAAAGAAAAAGGTTAAATGGTTTACTGACAAGAAAGGACACATAGCCAAAGAATTCAAGAAAAAGCAAGCATTTCAAGAATGGGATTCTAAAGACCAAGGAAGAATCTAGTCAAAAGAGCTATTTCTTGCCATTGTAGAAGTGTGTCATGAGACAACTAATGTTGCAGCACATGATGATTCTTGTATCCTCTAGAGTCAACAGTGGGTCTTCTAGGCACATCACCAGTTTGCAAGGATTGATATCCCTCCCTAAAGCCTATGGGAGATGACATCATGGTGGCAGTGGACAATGATGCAAAGTGCCCTATAAAAGGTTCAGGTACTATTTCACTTATTTGAAGTGCTCTATAAAAGATTCATATACTATTGCACTTATATCTAAAGAAGGTTGTACAAAAATTCTTTTAAATGTTCTTTGGGTTCCATATATGAAGAGAAACCTCCTTTCTTTCTTGGCCATCACAGACCATGACTTCGTGGGTTCACTTTGACAAGGATGGTATAGTTATTCTTGATGGAGATGATAAGTTCATGAAATGGGAATTCATCAAAGGAACAATTTGTATGAGCTTTTGGCGTTTGCATTCTAGACCCACTTGAGTAGCAATAAACTTT
Organism: Cibotium barometz; assembly: GCF_041138505.1. Classification (NCBI taxonomy): domain Eukaryota; kingdom Viridiplantae; phylum Streptophyta; class Polypodiopsida; order Cyatheales; family Cibotiaceae; genus Cibotium; species Cibotium barometz. The sequence continues at coordinate 10,682,813 of NC_141108.1, read as the reverse complement.
GGCATAAAAAATATAGGCATCTCAATGCAACTCTTCATAGATGCAAAAAGGTAATCTAGTTGAGAATTTGACACCAATTTTTGACAATCCAGATGTATGTGAAGCTTGTATGATGGTAAGTAGAAAATGAAAACCCTTTCCACAAGAGGCCAATTTTAGGGACCAATTTTAGTGCCAAGAATCCTCTTTAGCTCACATTGATAGATGATTATATTAGGAAGATTTGGTTGTATTTTCTTAAGGAAAAGTCTCATGAGAAAGGCATGTAGTAGGAATGGATAGCCTTCCCATAAATAATCTCAAATGATGCTTTCCCAATAGTTGAGTGAGGTGTTTTATTGAAGGAAAACTATAGAAGGTGAATCTATTTATCCCAAAAATTTGGTTGATGGGAAACATAGGCTCTAAGTAAATCTAGATTGGTACTCTTAGTCATTTTTGTTTGTCCATTAGATTCTAGATAGAATGCGGCCCAAGATTTGTCATCTCAAACTCTACACTAAGAATTTGTTGTGTTTGTGAGATCTTTTTGTGGTTCTCCCTTGTCAAGATGAGTTCATCTACATAGAGAATAATGACCATATACTTCCCCTACTCATCACTAAAGGTATATAAATTTGTATCTGAAGGGCTACGTAGTAAGAGACCAATACTCACAAAGTAAGCATCAATCCTCTAGAACCATACTCGTGGGGCTTGTTTCAGTCCATAGAGTTCCTTCCATAACCTGTAAAATTTGCTTTTGAAATTGAGAACCACAAACCTAGGTGGTTGTTCCACATATACCTCCTGCTCGAGGTTCCCGTTGAAGAAATAAGATTTGACATCCTTTTGGATAACAAGCCATACCCTTGCACTCTCAATGTGAGAATGGTGCGGATTGTGGCTAGCCTTACTGTAGGAGAAAAAGTATCCCAAAAGTGAAAACTTTCAACTTGTGCAAAACCTTTGGTGACCAACCATGCCTTCTACTTTTCAAAAGGACCATTAGATCTGTATGTTTCTCTGTAAACCCACTTAGTGCCAATTACCTTATGCCTTGGAGGATAATATACAAGGTCCCAAGTGTGGTTTTTTAGAATCATCTTGTATGGTTGCTATCCACTTCGGATCCCATTGCACTTCAACAAAGCTAATAGGCTCCTGAATCTTGAGTACCTCTGTTATAAGAGCCAAATTCATAAGATTCTCATGAGCCCTGTTTTCCTCTAACCTTTTAGATTTGCAAACATCTTGAGGGGCATCCTTGAGGCTGGAGGTTCCATCCAAAAAAATTTGCCTATACCACCTAGGAAATGGCTTACCTTTTTGTGGCACATCATGCTCTTATTCTTCATCTTCAAAAACCCTATCCATAGGAAATGAGGCAGGCTACCCTCCATCAAAATGTGAGGAATACTGTGTTACATGTGGAAGTTGTGTTTCTTTGGTGATTTCCTTATTGCATGATGAAGAAGAAGACGCCTCCTCCTCCATCCGACATGGTTGTTCTTGGAATACCACATCATAGATCACTATGATCTTCTTTGCTTGCTAAGGATCATTGCTCATATCCCTTTGACTCCATGCTATAACCCAAGACTAGATGCATTTTTTATGTTTGGCATCCAATTTGGTCCTCTGGGCACATCTAGAATATGTACATAACATTCCAACCCAAAAACTTTCAGAGGTATAGCTGAAGGTTTCTTACCAGATTATGCCTATAATGAATTCATCCCTTTGAAGACCTTTGTTGCACTCCTCTTTAGAATATACACAGCCATGTTAACTACCTCAGCCCAAAAAGATTCAGGTAGATTTTTGCCATTATGCATACTCCTTGCCATCTTAACAATAGCGCAACACCATTTTTTAGCGAAGTGTAAGTGGTAGTGAGCTATCACTTTGTCTCTTTCTTTACAAAAATCCAAGAATTCATCAGACATGAATTCTTCTTCTTTATCTGTTCTAAACTGTTTCAATTTTTTCGTCTCTCAGTTTCAACCATCAATACAAGGCATTCCTTAAATTTCCCAAAAGCCTAGAATCCTAGCAGAGCAAGCTGATGAATTTGTACAAGATTTTGATGCTATATTCCAACAATTATGGCAAGCAACATGTTAATCTCAAGCGCAGCATGTTAAATAAGCAAATAAGATATATCATTTAAAGAAAGTGATTATGTTCTCGTGAAATTTGAGAAAAGGAGGCTCAAGATAAGAGAAGCATCGAGTTGTGAAAATGTCCCCAAGGTATTATGGACCATGTAAGATTCTTAAAAAAATTAATAACCGTGCTTATCGATTAGATCTACAATCAAACTCAAACATACACGATTCCTTTCACTTTAACTTGTTAAAATCTTTTTTGAGAACCACTTTGTACACATCCCCAGTTTATGAAGAACCACCACTTATTGTTGATCAAAAAGAATTATTTGAGCCTGAAACTATCATTAATCATTAGCACAGGACTACATACATAGGTAATGTTTACATGAAATATCTTTTAACCTAGAGAAAATTATGAGTGGGGATGTCTGAGTGGTTTTTTCATTCTTCCCCAAACCTTATTCGCTCATATAATGCAACTGAGGTCGGTGGGGCTAATCCAAGCAAGAGGGAATGTTAGATCTCAACTCTCTCTGGTTATGTGAGAAAGCCTGACTAACCATTGTACCATGTTGATGGGTTGCTATCGTGGGTGAGGTCACTTAATACTAATAACTTTTTTATTGGTTTGTGTATTTGGAGTCATGCTAGTGTTGTCAACTACTCAGTAAATGTATTATTGGAGTATGTGTTTGTGCCTATTATTTCACGTCATCATGCTACGATTGATTGTATGGATTTATTCCAATTAATTATTGCAGCTGATATGATTAACTTTGTGAAGTAGAAAATGGCACCGACTATTGTGCTACATTGATGATGAGCTATACATAGCACGTGAACACCCACTATAGTGTCATGCAAAGTATTATTTTCGTTGGACAGTGTTGGAATTAGGGTTAGGGTTGCAACAATACACACACACAAGATACAGAAGCTTGAGAGCACACAAAGTCACTAGATTGGAATGAACAAAAATGTGCCAGATACAAAAGATAAGTACACACCCCAAAATGAGTAGATAAGCGGGTGTACATATGCATAGGGAAAAAAACCTCCTAGTGAGGGAAAAAGTGCCCCAGCGGTCCTAAGTGTGTTCACACACATCACTACCATATAATGCTACAAATCTCCCCGGGAGGAGTGATGATGTGAACATATTCAGGGTATGGCCGATCAATCACGAAAAGGCAGTAAGCCCAAAGCTTTACGAAAAGCTTTGAACTTTTCACGAGGAAGAGCCTTCATGAATAAATCTGCCATGTTGTCATGTGTAGGCACATATACCAAGCTGATCTCTACTGTAGAGAGTCTTTCCCTGCTGACATACTGGTAATGCACCTCAATGTGCTTAGTACGAGTATGAAACACTGGTTTCCTCGCAACTGCAAATGCGCTCTAGCTGTCAGTGAAAATCATAGTGCTAGACGACTATCCAATACCCAAATCATCCATAAGACGTCGTCTGAGCCACACACACTCAACTATAGCTGTAAAAAGTTGCCCTGTACTCAGCTTCATAGCTGGAAGTGACCACTGTAGGCTGCTTCTTGCTAATCCTTGATATACATGGATCACCAAGGCGAAAGAAAAACCCACTAGTGGACACTCATGTGTCATAACATCCAGCCCAATCTGAATCATTAAAAGCATGCAGTTGTGACACCCCCTTTTGGATAAAATAATCCAAAATGCTGCGTGCCCTATAAATAGCAAAAAAAATTGCTTAACAGCCTGCCAATGCTTTATACCTGGGCTATGCATAAATCTGCTCAACTGTGAGACCGCATACTGTATATCTAGCCTCGTGTTGCGTACATAAAGAAGGGATCTATTAACTTGCTGATACAAACTAGCATCTTGAAGACTAAGTTGAGTACCTGTCTCCATAGGTGTAACCACAGGTTTACAGTCTTCAACATTAAACCTCTTCAATACCTTCTGTATATATTTAGACTGTTGCATGTCATCATTTCGTTGCATAAACTGAATCCCCAAATAGTAATGCAACGGCCCCAAATCTGACATCTCAAACGATGACTTGCAAATCAACCTTAAAGGCTAAAATCTGATCTATATCGAATCCTATGAGCAACATGTCATCAACGTATAGAACGATGACCAAAAATATGTGCTTACTCCTCTTCACATAGAGAGTACTCTTTGTTGGACTGTTGCAAAAATTATTTGCAACCAAGTATGTATGAATCTTCTCATACCATGCTCTAGGAGCTTACTTAAGGCCATAAAGAGCCTTTTTCAACCTGCATACTTTAGACTCTTCTCCTTTCACAAACAAAACTAGGAGGCTGTGATACATACTCCTCCTCATGTAAATCAGCATTCAAGAATGCAGTCTTAATGTCCAACTAATGTACATTCCACCCATGATGTGCTACCAAAGCAATGAGACACCTAATAGCCGTCATACGAGATGTGGGTGCAAAGGTCTCATCATAATCAATGCCATTTTGCTAGGCATACCCCTTTGCAAACAAGTCTGACCTTGTAGCAATCAATGCTACCATGTGCTTTGCGTTTTAACTTGTAAACACACTTAGTACCAATGGACTTTTTTCCATAAGGTAGATCTGTCAAATACCAGGTGTCATTCTTGAGTATAGAGATATATTCATCCTGCATAGCATGCATCCAATGATCATCATCATGTGCTTCCTCAAAGGAAACAGGTTCCTCCTCATTATATAAAGTAGAAATGAGAAGATGATCCACATGAGAAAAATCTGCATGATAGGTAAAGGATCTGCCAACTTGCTATCCTTCAATGTCTGCACAAGCCATTTTGGAATACGCCTAGATTCTTCTATGGCTGCTCTCTCCTCATCCACTACATCCTCAATAATTGCCTCATCAAAAGGCTGATTTGTAGGTTGATTTTACACCTGCAAAGGCTGAATTTCAACACTTGGTTGAGCATTCAATTGCTCTACATATGGCTACCCTCCATTAAACAAAGGTAGGACCGAATTAACCAACTCCTTTGAGCATAGATTCTGCTATTTTTTGCATGAAAGCATGGGCTGAACTGAGTTTTTCACACTTACCAAAATATATTTTGAGGCTCCCCCGTGCATATGTACACCCTCTTATCGACTCATTTTGGGGTGTGTACTTATCTTTTGTATCTAGCACATTCTTGTTCATTCCAATGTAGTGAGTTTGTGTGCTCTCACGCTTCTCTATCTTGTGTGTGTGCATTGTTGCAATCCTAATCCTTATTCCAACAATTGGTATCAGCAGAGCTAGCTTCTTTGACACTGGATCTAGTAGTCTACCTCCCTCCTCTCACGAACCTGTTTTTCCTGTCTCTAATTGAGACACTCTCTTATTAGGAGAAGAAGGTATATACTGTAGTGTACTGAATACGAAGTATATAGAGAAACTACACTACTATATTCCGTAAGGTTTTGGGCACGTTTTCAGGCATTGTAAGTTTTTTGCAAATGTTCTAGAGAGGCGTAATTTTGGATTGGTTCTGCTCGATTTTGGGTGTTTGGAATGTGTAGCGGCAAAGATTTGGTGTGCAACAACATCTACAGTGTCTTCAACAGCATCGACCATCATACTTTCGCCAGTAATACTCTATTCTATACTTTGTGTTATTTTTTATACACTTTGCAGGTGATTCAGTCAATTGGCAGTTATCCAGGGTTGCATTCAGTGAATACTGAGTACTTGCAGTGTGTTGAAAGATTTTGCATTTGGTAGAAAGTCATGGCTAGCAGTAGTGATATATTGAACATGTTATCTGCTGAGGACATACTTGATGGGACTAACTACCCATTGTAGTCCTATATGAGATGAGGCATGTATTGATTGCTAAAGGCCTTTGGAATGCGGTCAGTGATAGTGAAACTCATCTTGTTTCACAACTACCACTGCAACTAGGTGCTGCAGGTACATTTGAAGTAGAATCTGATACAGATGTGGCTCCTCCACATGCACCTCCCATTGTTGCTCAAACGAGATGGGATGGAAGAGACGCACAAGCACATGCATTGCTTTCCGTCTTTGTGAAGCAAAGCATTATTCCTCCTATTCGGTCATGTAAGACTTCAAAACAGGCATGGAATGCACTTGCTGCATCATACCAGGTGCGCAATAAAGCACGTGTTACATATCTGCACAAACAGTTGAAGTCTGAGCACATGAATGAGGGAGACTCAATGGACAACTTCTTGACCAAGATCAAAGATGAGAAGAATGGATGGATGGATGTGATGTGATAAGATAAGATGTGAATCAGATAGATGATGAATGAATAGATGAGATGTAATGTCATGTGAATCAGAATGTAAATGCCTGGGAGAAAACGCAAATGCTTACTGTTGGCGGGTCATGTTATACCTGCTAGGAAATGATGATGGTGGACTCCTGCTATGCATTGGATATGACGAACGGGATATTTTGCTCACATTTTATAGAGGCACTGCAAATTGAGAGATTGCCTTCTATCAGAACGGTCTAGATCTTCTAGTTGTGGAGCAAAACAGCATCATAGCAAAGGAATAGAGGATAAACCAATCCTTGTACAAAAATAACCATTTGTCATAAGCTTTTCATAATCAAAGGCTCAATATAAAACATCGACAAACATTGTCACTTTCAATAGAACTTCAACAAAAACTGTAACGAGATTTTTGTCAAGTTTGACAAGAGTGAAAAAAAATGTGTGTATATTTTCGGAGTTTCCTACTCAAAACGTTTATGAAGTGAAGGCCTAATGTGTCTCTTGCATCTCCATTGGAGCTCGTATATTCTTTACAAGCAATGCAAGAGAAGCATAATTGACATTACCTATCCAGACCACAATCATGGCTCACACTAAGGTCTAGCCTCAACATACAATCCTAGCTTTCCACTTTAAATAATCATCATCTTATGCATGTCAACCCTCCGCTTGTGTTTGAATCTATGAAAACCATGTAGTAAAGATCTCAACCCTCTACTTATCTACATTCAACTCTTCGAGCAACAAATGATACAAGTTCCAAGTAAGAAGGATGATGTAAAAAGTTAAGACGTGACATGATGGACATGATAATGTTGACACAAATGCTTCAATCATCACTTACCTCACTCAACTCAAAAGTACTAAATGCAAAAGTGACCTTCTAGGCATGATAACTATCGATTAACATTATTGCATCAAAGCTTTGTAAAACAAAGAAGTTCTCACCCACGACAAGAGAATCACCATCAAATCACATCGCCTACTAAAACAAAACAATTTCGATTATGCATGTGGATTCATGGATAGTATATGAAACCAAAAAAGATGAGATGCACAAAGCATAAAGAGTCGTTAAGAAGCTCAAAAGTTACAATGCAGGTGGTCCACACGAGCTCAAGTTGTATGCGATAATACATGCACTACACTGCTCGTATATACATGAATCATGATACACAAGTACTTTTGCAACAAGCCGGTTTTAAGAGGCCATCATGTAAAATGGACCAAGTTGATGCAAGAGTTTAACATCAAAACCTCATTGTGAAAAGGAAAATATAGTAGCTGATACATTCACTCAAAGAATGTAACTAATGGGTTTCAATATAGAAAGAATGAGGTAATTCATACCACGTGCAACTGCCATATGTTCTATCATTATGAAATTAGGTTGGCCAAGTTTAAGAGAAATCAACCACAAGTAACTTATCATTGGTGAACGTAGATTTACCATTAAGAATGAAATTCTCAAGAGGAATGGCAAGATATATGTTCCAAACTCATAAGATATGAGTGATGCAAGAATGTCACGATGGAGTTCACTTTGAGAAGGTACAAAACGATAACAGGGACTTCTTGACGAACGCAAAGTTACAGGTGGAGATCGACGGTTCAGCTGTAAGGGCGGCGCTCCGGTCCCCTGGACAACGTGGGTGGGCAAGCGCCAAGCAGGAAGAGATCATGTCTAGATCAAGCCTTCAGTAATATGGAGCAGACTTATGCAGAAAAGCTGCAAGGGGTATCTCTGAGGAGACCCAAGCCTCCTTGTATCAAGAGATGGCTCAAGACATGGATAAGCTATCTGCCAAGAATGGGGAAGGCAAGAAGGTCTTCCAGACCAAGGTGGAACTGTCTATGGGGAAGGCAATTGCAGGGCTGCATAAAGCAATGTCCTGTGGGGTATACATGTATTTTATGGGGAAACCACCTTCTGAGGATGAGTTCAGAAGATGGTTTGCAGAGGTGTATGGGGACAGGGCTGGACTTAGTAAGTCACACTTTGCAGGCAAAGGTTTCTTCCAAGCCATTATGGAGACTGAAGCCCAGAGGGATTATGTGCTAGGGACAGTTGCAGCTTTTAACACTAGTTTGGTACCAAAACAGGACACTTGAGTGTCCTTTTTTGGGGGTTGCGAAAAAAAATCAAACTCCTAATGTAGGCTTTAAAAACCAAAATGCTTCATTGGGCATGTAGAACATAACCCTATGCTTATGTAAAAAATGCTAAACATATAAAATGCCTTTTTATTTGGAAGTACATAAGCAACAAAGTAGCATATGTCTTGAAAATGAACATTTTTCAGGTTTTTTCAGGATTTTTCCAAATATGCAAGCATCATTCTCTCAAAAAAAAAATCCAATGATATCAATAGCATTTTTTCCAAGATATTTTGATAGCATACATCAGTTCTCCAAGGAGGTAGAAGTTCACCAAAAAAATCATTTTCCTTTCCTAGAATTTTTTCCAAAAAAGTTGTATAAAATCAGCAAAAGTAACGCGTATTATCAAAACTCAATCACGCCACTAAAAAAAATTGTAGCCCTATCAATGAGAATGTTGATTATTAGTTTTCATGCTTGAGATGAGATAAATAAGCCATAATTTGATGTGTATGACACTAACTTAGCCTCCACTTAAGTAGGTTCTTATCGCCTAGTTCTAAAAAAATTGTAAAAAATAAAAATACAAAATTTGATCATCTTTTTTCAAAAACTAATCATAACTATGCTTGCACAAGTAGTCTACACCTATAGTTACAACAAATAATGCACTTACACAGCTTTCCCCTTTGATGAAAATCAAAATTAGGCTCATAATTAGACATTTTATATATTAAAAACAGGTTGCGCAAAAGGCCATGTATGAGAAGAGGCCCAAAAAGTGGCTCTAAAGTTTTGAAAAATTCAAAACAAAGTAGTATTTACCCTATATAACATGGGTGCACCTCAAGTTTTACATTATTAGCTTGCATATGGAAGGAGAAAAATTCATGCTCCACCTATATAAAAAACATCATTTCAATATTAGCGAGTCAAAAATTTATCCAATAATTATCGTTTGATGATTCCAAGATTTAGTTTACATCATGGGCTTTCCATCAAGCCAAGTTTCATGATCAAACTATGTCCCTTCTAAAAGTTATGTACAAATTACTACTATTTTGAAAACAGCAAAAATCATGCGTTTTATCAGCATGCGTCTAAGAAAAATAAAATATTGCCTTGCAAAAGCTAAGAAAAGTGCAATTTAAAAAATCTCAAATTTTTTTTGGGTCTTGAGGAACATCTGTGGATGTTAAGCATTTCAAAACTCTTAATAGATTGCCCACAAAAATTCAAGAAAAATGCTAACTTTCAGGACACTTTAGTGTCCTCAGGACACTTTAGTGTCCAATTACAGAACTAGTGTTAAAGGCAACCTGGTGTATACTGTGCCATGGGCCCCCTCCATCAAACCAAAAGAGATGCTTCAATACCAGTGCCCTGTATGGATTGAGTTCCCTGAGCTGCCATACTACTTGTGGGACCAAGTCAAAGTCATGGCAGGAGCTCTGGGGAAGGTCCTGTACACTCATAAGGAAGGCATGCGTGAAAGTAAGTCAGCTAAGAGGGCATGTGTTCTCTGGGACAGAAGGGTTGAGATTCCAGATGTGGTACAGTTCACATTGGAAGTGGATATTGCAGTCAAATTCCAAGCCTTCCCAGACTCTTGTTACAAATGTAGAGAGCAAGGCCACTTTGCAAGGGAATGTCCAGAGCAGACAACTCACCCAGGGAACCCCAAGGTCCCACCTCAGGCTCAGCAAAAACCTGACCAGCAGAGCAGGCCCTTCCCCAGGCGCAATCTAAAGAAGGGAGCTCTCAGGTCCCTCCTCCAGCAGCTCCTCAAGACAAAGACAAGGGTAAAGTCACCCCCCAAGTTCTCCCTGCTACAAATCACCAGGATAAGGAGGTGGTGGAGAAGCAGCAGAATGATGGCTGGCAACAAGCCAAGCAAAGGAAAACAGCCACTAAGGCAGGCAGTAGCAGCACAGGCAAAGCCCTTCATGACATCACCAACAACAGAATCAAGCTCAAGGGCAGCATTAAAAAGGCAGCTAGAAATAGGTCTAGGGAGTTTGCTGTACTCTTGGATAGTCAAGAGGATGAGGTAATACCACTATCAATCTTGCTGATGGATAATATGTACTCAAGACCCTTAAAACTAATATCCTGGAATGTAAGGGGTATGTGTAGCCCAGCCAGGCAAGGCTATGTCAGGCACTTGCTCAGTCATCAGGAGAAGCCTGATTTTTTGTTCCTACAGGAAACCAAGACAGGCTCCATGTTGTTTAACATGAAGCAGTTTGAATGTATGGTAAGCACCTTAGACAGAGGTACTGGGGGTTGTATGACACTAGTGAACAGGAGACATAGAGTTGAGGAGGTAATCAGGCCCCCTTGTGGTAGAATGATTGCATGTAAGGTCCATGTGGAAGGTGAAGTGATTGGTCTCATTAATGTGTATGCACCCAACTCTGAACCAGAGCGAAGACTGGTGTGGGATTTGCTTTACCAGCTAGACTGGGATGTCCCCATTTGCTTTGCAGGTGACTGGAACTTTGAACCAGCAGCAGTTGATGCTCCATCCCCCTAGTGGGATAATTGGGCCAGAAAGTTTGACATCAGAGATGCTGCAGAATTGAAAGGTTGTGAACCATGCATGCTCCCAACATGGAACAATAGGCACACCCTCTGCAAAGACTCATTGCAAGAAGATTGGATAGAGTGTACCTCTCTGAGCAAGGGTCCTGGACCCATCATGAAATTAAGGGGAAGCTGCTACACTGCCACAGTTTCTGACCACACTCCAGTATCCATAAGCCTCAAATGTAAAATAGACAGGAAAGTCAGTAAAGGACCCCCACCCTTTAAGTTCAATGTTTCATTCTTGAAGGATGTAGCCTTTTGTGAGGAGATAGCTTGGCTGCAAGCAGTATCTGGTGTTCCAAACCCCATTGTCAGATGGCACAAAGGGATGGAGGCAGTAATCAACCTGGCCAAAAAGACGGGCAAGAGAAGAGCCAAGAAAAGGAGAGCAGACTCAATGGGGCTAGAGACTGCACTTGAGAAGATAAGACTTGCTTGTGGTCACAACTCAGATGATTCCATTCTCAACACACTGCTCCACACCCTAGAGGATAAAGCTAAGGCCATTGAAATGGAAAGGGCAGATGCAGCAAGAGTACAGACAAGCTTGTATTGGCTCAAAACAGGGGACACTCCATCTAGGGTATTTTTCAAAACACTTAGAGCCAAGAAGGACAATGAGCTTATAGCTGCAGTCAGAGGCCCAGATGGGTCTATAGTTACAGATGAAAAAAGTGTGAATAAACTCTTTGTCCAGACCCTCTCTAATATTGTGGGCTCACCTTTATGTATTGAGGATAGCTATATGGCTAAACTCCAGGAGTTCTTGGAGCCAGTAGAAAGCACTATCCCTGTGGCAACCCAAGCTCTACTTGGCAGACCTTTCTCTTCATATGAGGTGGAGTCCTCTCTATGAAAAAGGAGAAAGCTCCTGGTCCTGATGGTATCCAAGCAAAAGTCCTCCAAGAGCTTATCAAGTATGCTAAGGATGATCTGTGTGACCTACTTAATGCATTCAGAGCTAATGGTGATATCCCATAGGACATTAACACAGGGCTGATCAAGCTGATACCCAAGGGAGGTGACAGGTTGGAGATAAAAAAACTACAGGCCCTTGACCATGCTCAACACAGTTTACAAGGTTATGGCTAAAGCCATGGCATACAGGATTAGAGCCACTGTGGCTAGAGTAGTTCACCCTAAGCAATTTGGGTTTGTTCAAGGGAGGAGTATCCATGAAGCCATCCTAAATGTAATCATAGCCATGGAGTGGGCTTCTGATCAAGGGGTTGAACATGTAATGATCAATATGGATTTAGAGAAGGCTTATGGTGACAGGGTAGGCTGGGAATACCTACTAGCAGTTGTGGAGAAAATGGGCTTTGGCATGCAGTTTCTTGGAATGGTCAAGACACTTTTCAGCAATGCATGTGCACAGATTCAGATCAATGGTTATGTGTCTGATGGCTTTCAACTAGCAAGAGCTATGATGAGACAAGGGTGCCCATTGGCCCCCCTGCTCTTTGCCCTAGCAAACAACTGACCCTCTGTTGAGAAATGTAGACAAACTGATTCAGAAGGGTACCTTGAAGCCTCTGATGCTGCCCCAAGGTCAACCCTTCTCCACCCAACTCTTTGCAGATGACAATTGCAACATAGTGCAGTGCAATGAAGAATCTATCAAGGGATTGATGCAAATGTATGACAACTTCTGTGCTGTGTCAGGCTCCAAAATTGCCCCTCACAAAACAGAGTGTATTAAACTGAGCTTCGGCCTCTTTGGGGTTGAAGGACTTGGGTCCTGGGAAGATTATCAGATATTTGGGTTGCCCTATAGGACTGGGGCTGACTCCCCACCAATGTTTTACCTGGTTTAGTGATAGAATCGAAGGGAAAATCAAAGCCAAGGCCCATTTAAGACTCAGCTTGGCTGGCAGAATCATTGCACTAAGGCACATCCTCATGGCACTTCCTGTGTATGTTGCCACACTACTGAAGTTCTCAGGTAATGACTGAAACAAGCTTGCAATGCAGTTTAGAGAATTCCTCTGGAGTTTTGCAGATAAGAGGACCTGGTCCTTTATTTCATGGGAGCAGATCTGCTCTCCTAGGGAGGAAGGGGGTTGGGGGATCCCTGATATCATAGCTAAGGCTCAAGGCCTGCTTAACAAATGGATTCCCAAACTGGACATCCCACAACCTTGGGCACATATTATTAAGTGGAGAAACCTTGGGCACATATTATTAAGTGGAGAATTGAGCAGGCCTCACTTAAAGGCTCCCAATGGCTCAATACAAGCTGGAGTGATAAGCTAATGCACCCTGACAAGCTGAAGGGCTGGAACTCCTCCCTTACCATGAAGCTAGTAAACAGCTGGAAAGCAACAACTAAGGAGGCAGTATGGATGGGTTCCCAGTTTGACTCATCCCTAGAGCAGAGCATATGGCTTTGCAAAGATGCAATGCAAAATGGTGTCCCAGCAGTGGAAGCTAACCCCAGAGTAGCAAAAAGGCTAGAAGGAAAGGGTCTGGCAAAGTTCAAGGACATTTGGTGCTCTACTACGAAACAATGGCCGATCCCTACTGGTAGATGGAATGCACTTAACAATGAAGAGCAAAGATTGATGCTACATGTACTGAGCAATATCAGGAGGGAATGGCCCACCTCCCCAATGGTGACCACAAGTGTTAGCATCAAGTATTGGTCCCTCCCAAGCATAAGACCCAAGATGTCTAGACAAAAATGGGCTATGGGAATAGCTGTTGCCTGGAAAAAGGAAAACTGCACTCTGACAGTGGATTATTGCAAGCAAAGAGCCAGGCAGACATGGGGCTCTACAGGCTCAGGCAGATTAGACTTACTCCTGTGGAGAATACTGAACAAGAAACTACCAGTTAGGGGCATAACCAGCAAGTGGAGCCAGGGGAACCCTTACTGTCCCAGGTGCAAAACCCATAAGGAATCTATGAGAAATGCTTTTTGGGAGTGCAAGGAGGTGTACCCTGTGTGGACAACAGTCAGCAGAATCCTCAGTGACTGTGGAGTGCTTGACAAGATCAACTGGAAGCAAGCAGTCATTGGATGCAAGGGCAGGATGAACCTTGCCATATATCAAGTGTGGCAAACACTGAGAGGCTTGATACTAAGCAAGATATGGGAATCTAGGAATGCTATACTACACAAGGGATCCAGCTGTGACTATAGCACCATAGGGAGAGTAAGGAATCTAGTGGTAGAAGGTCTTGTACTAGCAAGTACTAGGGAGAGAGGGAAGATAAAAGCTATTGTGGATCTACTGCTTAGGAAAGTCCATAAGCTCCAGTGTCCACCTTAGGGTGCTATATCTATTTTGATACTTAATATAAATTTCTTTGCATTTTAAAAAAAAAGAATGTCACGATAGTCCATGTAAGGGGGGGACACATGAGGCTGAAGAAAACTGAGCTCATTAAATGTGCCTATTGGTGGCCACCATTAAAGAACCATCTTAACCCATTATATCACATTGTTTTCAATGCCAAGTACCAGAATTTAAGGTTGAAAGTCGTTCGAAATGTTACACCCATAGCCTACTATCGCAAGGAACTGGCAAAGTAATTCCATGAATTTTCTTATGGGATTACCACCACAAATCAAGAAAGGATATAACGCCCCGACAGGGGAAAAAGAATAACCTCTCATGAAGATCCTAGCGAGAGCAAAATCTATGTTTTTCATTTAAGTACTCGAATGAAATGTAAGGGTGTTTGCATAAGCTATTAGGCATATAGAACGTATGCCCTCACGCCTGTTTAACCATTGTGGTGGAAGCCAATACACAGAGACGAGCAAGGTAACCACATTAAATTGGGTGCGGTCAGCATTCTAAGCTTGGTGGCCACTCGCAAATGACACATGGAAATAAGGTGTGCCAGACTAAGACCCCATCCTTTCCAAAATACATGCTGCACGCATCCTTTACTAAAATATATGAAGAGAAGATTGATGTAGGTGCAGTTCAGGTGATAGTGTGACGGTTAATAACGTCTATCAATGACCGACTAAAGGATATGCATCATAGCATAACGGAGGTATGTGGTATGTTGCTGTGATCAGATTTCTGTCGTGCCTCCACGACGTGTTCAATAATTTACCCTAAGCTTTTATCTGAGTACAATACCTGGTGAGGAGCTCACACAAACTTCCTCGCCTATGCCATTTCACAATGTAGGATAAATCACATTATTTGCGAGTTGAGAGTGCTAACACCATCCCACACCCCAAACTAAAGAAGAACCTTCCATCATTTCCAAAACTGAGATATGGACAGTGCACAAAATTTCTGTTACACTCGAGCAACCTCACTGAAGGATGCCAAAAAAATGATCTGTGAACTGTACAGCTGGGGACATAATAATTCCTCCTGTGCCACGATAGCAGAAATAGCTGACAACAGCTCAACTGCAGAGTGCCAGAACTGCTTCAATCATTCGATTACATACAGGGCAAAGATGGTGAAGCCTATTCATCTCTTCTGCACACCCTTTGCACATTCTGTGCCCACATGAAATGACAGCTGCATCCTTCAGTCTATCAAAGCATACACAACATGAAGCTCCCAATGAGGTATCTAACAAAGCTGCTTGCTGCAAATGGACTTGTGAGAGCTGCTTAAAATCCTGATGAACTGAAGTTAGCCCTCCTGTCTTTAGATTGCAACCTTCTTCAAGCCTGTTTGTGGTCAGATGCTTTTTATAGTCTGGGATGGTTTCCTGCACCTGTCCTGAAAAACAAGCAGCGGCAGAAGCTGTCCACAATGGACTGCTCGTAGACTCCTGCTGTTCTTCACAGGATTCATCATCACAAGTACAAGAGAGTGCCTGCTGCACAAAAGGGGGAAGAACATTCATATTAGATTCAGAGGTGGGTGCAAAAGGCTGGGCATGCACATTCAGTACTGGCAGTGATGGAAGAAGCAGAGGGTCATAAGAGTTGCTTGAGAATACAGTGCCACAGGGTGAGAGCGAAAATTGGCCTCTCCCCCCGAACGGAGAGCTAAAAAGAGTTGATGAAGAGGGCACAGGATTCCCTGGCAAGTGAGAGGGTGGAGCGTTGGCAACTAGCTGTCCAACTGTTCGAATAGAAGCTCCATGTTCAGACAAATAATCTGGAGGCCAGGAGGTTTGACAAAGAGAATCGCTGTTAGAGAACAATTGAGGAGAACAGGGAGGAAAGAGCTGAGAAATGTGGAGGAGGCCAGACTCACTCCCCCAGGGAGCAACATGGCTTCTGGATAGACAAGAGCCATCAGCAACAAAAACTTCATCGCTGCCTTGGAGAATTTCTCGATAGCTGTACCCTAAGGGAGGACCTTGTGACACTGGAAACAGTTGAGGAGTAATTGGGTTATGCTCTAAAGACATCACGGACTGATCCTTGTGACGTGGAGGTTGAATCACAGAACGAGCCATTTGATCTGCATGTGAAATAGCAGTTTCTGGAGCTTGGGGGGTTGGAAGCAATGGAGGCATTTCGTGAAGTCCTGAAGAGACCGAAGCCAAGGGCTGAGGACTTCCTAGGGGACAGGATACGCTGCTTTGTAAAATTCTTACAGTTCCAGGCCCTAGATGTACTGGGGGAGCCTGGGTTCCAGAAAATAACTGTTTGTGGAAAGAAGTCCCCTTGGTTCTTCCCCTGCCTCCTCTCTCTCTCCTGGGTCGGCTTCTGGGTATATTGCTTTCATTTGGTAACATCTGTGGACTCAAGGTAGCTGCATCTTCTCTTCCATCTGTCTCACGGCACTGACTTTCTTTATCCAATTTCATCCATAGTTTTGGTTCTGCCCCAAGTGGAGTTCCTGTTAGTACTGTCTGGATCTCAACTCCACCTTCAGCATCCACCCTCCCTTTCGTTTGCAAGGGATTTCTGTTCGATTGTAGATTGTCACAGCCAGGTCCAGCATCTTCTGATTGCAACAAAGGAGCTGCATCGACATTGCTGTTTTTCAGAACTGCATCAGCACAGCTACATTCTGAAACCTCATCTCTTCTCATAACTCTCTCTTTACTTTCAATCTCAAACAAAAGCTGCCTGGCTGCAATCAGCTTTTCAGAAAAAGCTGCAGCAAACCTGGGGACCTTTTCAATAGCAAGAATTGCAGCATTCAGTCGTGAGCTACTGCCTTCTTCAATTGCAGCCAAAAGCTCTTCCTGTAAGACATCAAACTTTTCTATTCGTTTCAGCCGTTTGGCCAACGCTGCTCGGACCTTTTTCAACAAAACGTCATCTGCACCTGATTCACGGTCCTCGCATGTTTGTAAAGCTGCCTCTAGATTCCCAATAACACCTGAAACCAAAGCTTCATGCAGCAGCTGGTTGGCATGGTCAGACTTCTGAACCTTTTCAGAAGCAGCAGCATCAGGTTCAACTGGTACATTTTCTCCACTTCTTTCATTGGTATCATCCTTTGGTATCACAGACAAGGTGGCACTAGCATTTGGTGACTCCTGGCATGCCGGTTCAGCTACCTTCATGTCTTTCACAACACCAGAGACAGAGACTTCAGTAACTAGCTTACAAATCTGTCCACCTTTGCTGTTAATGGCATGCTTTACTAGATAGCCCTCTTCTAATCCATCTGCTGGTTCATCACACATGATGGCAGGACCATTTGCTTGATCTTCCAAACCACCAGTAGCTGAAGTCTCCGAAGCGAGACATGATGCAGAATCCTTCTTCAAGTTCTGTTCTTTTGACTGAGATCTTTTTGCCCCTTTACTTCTCTTCTTACCTGCAAACTTCTTGCTATCGAGTTCAACCACATCTGAAGCCTGTGTTTGAAGGCTGGAAGCCAGAGAAGTAGAAGCATTCTTCAAGGCACCATTACAAGCCTCGGGCTCTTGATTATGTAAAACAGGCCTACAGCAGTCTGCCTCAGATATGAAATTTTCTTTTGAAGAGGTATTTTTCAAAGAGTCTTTCGCTGCTTGTTCAGCTGCACTCATTAGTGCCTTGCCAGAGTTTCTCTCCTGTAAGACCTGCAACTTTTTTTCATTATTCTGGACCTCAATCAGTTGTGGTTCATCCAACTGTTCCGAGGTAGTCTCTTGTGAAACCTGCAACTCTGCTACATTTTGTACGTTGCCCAGTTGTGAATCATCTTTTGGCATACCTCGCCTGCTTTTAGCCTTTGCCCTCTCTCGAGCTCTCCGTCTCACACAGAGTTGTGCCTGCTCCTTCAGATATTGAGCAGCTTTTGTCTGGCCAGACTGCTCAGCATACCAGAGCGGTGTGTGGCCACTGCCATCCACAGCCATTAAGTCAACACCCTTTTGCCCAAGTGCCTCAAGTGAAGTCAGATCACCAGCATCTGCTGCCTCATGTGCCAGGTGTTTGCCTTTGCCATCTCCAATCCTGCAAGACAAGGATATGTCATCAGTTGTTACTTCCAGTTATGCATCCCAAGTGTAATAAGCTTTTCCCTACTCAAGCGGCACCAAACATGGCTAGAAAAGACCGAGAGGTCATAAGAAAATCAAAAATATAAATCTGGCAGATCTGCTACTTTTTTATCAAAAAAACTGGCTGAAGACATCAAACTTCCAGGTGAACTTGAATGGTCTGGACTTCCAGAAGCGCATATCATACAAGTGATACCAGCACCTACACTAAGAATGGGTAACGCCAATCCTGCATAGCTATAAAATCACAGAGCTCCAAGCTCAAATAACCAATTTTGAGGCCATTAATGCCAATATAAATATAAGCCACCATACCTGTGAAGAATGTCAGAATCTCCTTGTGTCCCTTTGTTACTTATGAACCTCCAGCCTCTATCCCGAGCACTATTTTAAAAATGTACTTTTTGAATTCTAAGAGCTACTCAAGTGTCGTAGGTCCTGAAGAACTACCAAAATTGACTGCAACAAGCCCTGGAAGTTTGTCACATCCAAGTTATATACATGAGTTCAGAATGATATGAAACTGGCCAAGATTCTAAAAGCCTCTGACCAAATTTCTCTGCAAAAAGCAGAACTTGACTGCAACAAGCATTCATCCCTCCAGGATATGCAGCATATCGGGCTTTAATATCCCTTCATATAGAATGTTTGACCATTTGCATAATATCACTTTTGCTAGACAGCTATATCTGTCCTAATCTGACCTTGAACAGAGGTATGCCTTATCATTACTGCATATTAACAGGTCCTTAATTCTGGGGGCTGATTGGTTTTGGAGCCTCGCTTCGTTGGAAAGCACTTGAGAGAAGTCTTTGAGAGCTGAGATCTGTATTTCTTGTTGTTGTGGATATGGCTCCCCCTTTACGAACAAGGGTGAAAAGTTGAAAGGACCCAACTATGCCCATTGGAAGCTTCAGATGCGGATCTAGTTCATCCACAAGGGTTTGTGGGATATTGTTCAAGGCACTAACGTCCTAAAAACTCTAGGACATGGACTCGAGATCAAGAGGATGAATTTGTTGTGGAATTACAAGACTAGGAGAATCGAGATTCAAAGGCTCATTCAATGTTTGCATGGACCATCATAGAGGAGGTCTCACCGGCCGTGCAAACTCACACCAGTGCTCATCAAGTATGGTCTAAATTGGAGGATCTATTTGCTTGTGATTCGTCGATGAGAGCAATTACCTTGCAAGGGCAGCTCTACGGTTTGTTATTCCCTGAAGGCAGTTCCATGTAGTCGTTCCTTATGAAGGCCAAGGTTATTCATGACCAGTTACTAGTTACTGGCTATGGGTGCTGCTTTGTCCTCTGCTCAGCTGGCTGCACTTATCCTCACCAAGCTTCCCCTGGACTATGATGTGATTTCTCGATCTTTGCGGTGCCAAGTCACATCCACTTAGTTGGATTTTGATAATCTTAGCTCCCTACTTTTGGAGAAGTCTGTTCTCGTCTCACAAGGTAAGTTGAAGGTGTCAGTCAATAGTTTTGACCAGGCACTTTCCTGAGTTTAGAAGAAAGGTCGGAGTCGCTGGTTCTCTTGCGGGAAAAGAGGACATCTGTCCAAGGATTGTTTATCGTCCAAGAAGAAGGACAAGACCAAGGGCAAGGCTTCATCTCAGAGAGAGGGCAAAGACACGACACATGACAGTGATACAGATTCTAGTACCACTTCTAGGCTCCTAGGGCGCTTCCGGCTCAAGAGGACCCAGATGGTGCACTTCTCTAGTACACATGCAGTCCCCCCCATGTGCTTCCAGCCAGAGGAGGCTTGTAGGTGGGAGAGGGGATTGATTACAGCTCCACTTATTGGTGCATGGCGACCGTGATTCGGAGTTCCAAGCATTAGACATCTGGCAAGACATGGTTATCTTGTGTAGCAAAGATTATGAACTCGATCTGTTCCAAGTTCATTGTTCGAGGCTTTTGGGACGTGATGTGTTCTGTCCATTGTTGGGGATTATGGACGCAGTGTGTCTAACAGCTCATCATCTATTCTTGGAGTTCATTGCACACTTGTGTGGGAATTCGTGGCCAAGCAAAGTTCCTTGCTGTTCATGGTGGCATTTTTGTTTGGAGGACACAGGTTGGTGGGTGCTCTCTCTGAGGTGATTCCAATATTCGCGATGCTGGAGGATCCATGGTTGCATCTTCATGAGCTTCCAACTCTCGCACACTATGAGTTGCAGAGAGAGTGTTAGAATTTATGCATGTCAGTGTTTTGGGTTTGTACCATTTATTTGATATTTTATGTATTTTCTCCTCTTTTTATGGCTCGTGAGCTCGTCGGCTTGCTTTAGTGCACTCGGCCAAGTCATTCATGCACTATATAAGGAGTTCTCCCATTTTCACTATCTTATTGAATCCCTTGCACAAGTTCAACATTCTCTTGTTGGCCAATTGCCATTGTAAAGCTTCAAGCTAAAATAAAAGGTGATCTTGTCCACAAGCTCTCTCTACTGTCTCTCGTCTTGTTTAAGCTTCTGCCTGTCAATTCTCCAACAGCTCTCACATTGAGTGGAAACACTAAACTTGAAGTGGTTGGAGATTGAAGCTATGAGGGTCACCATTGAAGCTGTAAAGCACTATTGAAGTGGAAATCAGAAGCAAATCATGGAGCTTGGCCAAGATGTGAGTTAAACAAACCCTTTTTCCCTTGTGAATTGCAAGTATATGTATTTTTAGCCTTCTACTTAATGTCTAGTGCAACTATATGTATATGTATGGAGCAAATGAGCATATGAGAGTTCAATGTGAATATATACATGGTTTGGGAATGCTTTCCAAAATGCTTTCACATTAAGCAAGTGAATGTTCAAGTGATGTTGACACTACATTGACAAGATTAATACATGTATATGTATTAGCAATCGGCATTGTATCGCATTGGTTACATTGAATGATTGAGTGTGCTTATTGACACATTGAGTTTGGCCAAGATGAGTGATGGTCCAAATAAAATTGTTAGTGAAGAGCTTGACAAGAATAACTTCCAGATTTGGAAGTACCACATGACAAACTTCTTGAAAGACACAAGGCTTTGGAAACTAGTGACAAGTGAAGAGACGGAGCCAAGGATTCTCACAATTAATGCAACTCAGACACAACTTACCGCACGTAAGAATTGATCGGAAAGAGCATTTAAGGTATTGCATTACTTCTTGATTTGTGTGAAAAATGGAATAAGATCCATTTGAAACAAAAGATACACAATATGACAAGAAACGATAAGAGTGTGCATGATTATGTGCAAGAGATCAGAGCATGTGCAGATGCATTAACATCTATCAATGCACCAATGGATGATGATGATTTGGTTGCTGTTACATTGAAAGGTTTGGACAAGGTATACAAATCATTTGACACTTCTATCACTCTAAGAAGTGGTGACCTCCCAGACTTTGAAGAATTAATTTCATTGCTTATTGTGGAAGAGTTGAAGCCTGGATTGGCTACATCATCAAGTAACAGTGGACATGCAAGGAACCAAGCATTTTACACACAAATAGGTGCAAGAAGCAAGAGGAGATCCTCATCTAGAGAACGTCTAGGTGTATGTGGTTGGCAAAATAGATCACCACAACACCACCACAATTTTCAGCCCTCGTATGGTAAACGAGGAGGTAGAGAGTTATACTCCTGAGGCTGGGGGAGATCGAATTCTGGAGGAAGACGTAGATGGCAACCTCGACAACAGTTTGAAAGTGACACTGAGTGTCACTATTGTCATAAGATGGACATATGGCCAAGGAACGTTACAAGAAGCAAAATGATTTGCGAGGTGGCGAAATTCAGCATGGTAACTATGGATCCTCTAGTAATGCATGCCATTGAGATGATCATTTGTTTGCAATGAAGCATGTGATGGACACTATGACTTCACGTAATGAAGAAGATGATAGTTGTGGTACATGAGTCCTTGTGCATCAAATCATATGACATGTCATGGTGAATGGTTTGATAGGAAGTTGCCTACACAAACACAGGGATATGTGGTTACTGGAGATAATACGCAACATTGCATCACTCATGTTGATAGTATGCCATTAACGATGCATGATGAAGGGTGAAGACAATGTCGGATGTATTGTATGTGCCATCAATCACTGAAAATTTTGCATCTGTGGATCGAATATTTAAGCAAGGATTGTAAGTAAGGTTCAATGAGTATGGTTGTTTTGTTGAACAATTCAAGAATGGATGTACGCTCATTGCCAAGGGACAAAAGAAAGGAAGACTGTTCACTTTGGGTGCACGTATTCCAGAGTTAAAATCAACCATGTTTTCACATAGCCATGGTATTGTGTAAGACATTGATATGTAACATAAGAGAATTGAACATGTGAATATCCAAAAGCTTAAGTCCAAACCAAAGGGATTTTTGGTGGTTTGCCAAGATTCAAGTATAATGGAAGCAATCATGTATGTGATGCATGTTTGTTTGGGAAGCAAGCAAGACTTCCATTTTCAAAGAATGGTCAAATGAGTAGGGAGTCTTTGGAAATCATTCATAGTGATATTTATTGTCCATCACAAACCCCATCCATAAATGGTTGTAGGAATTATGTCACCTTCATAGATGACTATAGTGGTCGCCAAGAGTTATGCACAAACTCATGGAATTGATTATGATGAGACATTTAGCCCAATGGCTAAGAAGGCTACCGTAAGATCAATGATTTCATTGGCTGCATCTAAAGGTTGGGAATTGCACCAAATGGATATCAAGAATGGTTTCTTGAATAGAGAGTTGCAAGAAGAGATGTTTATGGAACAGCCACAAGATTATATACACCCACATTTTTCCACACATGTATGTAGATTGAAGAAGGCATTATAGAGGCTGAAACAAGCACCACATACATGGAGTGACAGGATTAGCAAGTAACTCATTTCATGTGGAAAATTCAAATTCTTTACTATGTGTGAAGAAGACACACAATGGTTTGATGGTGATTGTGATTTATGTGGATGACTTGATTGTCACAGGTGATTGGGGGAATAGCATTGCCAATGTAAAGGCATCATTGATGTAGCCAATTTCACATGAAAGATTTGGGAGAGCTGAGATCCTTTCTTAGCATAGAGGTTATCAAAACAGTATGACATGACTGGATGCAAGCTTATGACGACACTATTGGAGCATAACATAAAGCTAAGAGATGATCTTCGTGATGAGTTAGATGATGTTACTATGTGCAGAAAGATGGTTGGTAGATTGCTTTATTTGACTACCACTAGACCGGATTTATGTTATGCGGTGGAACTAGTTAGTCAATTTATGTAGAGTCCCAAGAAGGCACGTATGGATGCAATCAGAGAATCATGAGATATGTGAAGACCATTGTCCATTATGGTTTATTTTATGAGGATGGAAAGGATGTGATGGTGTATGGTTACACAAATGCAATTTGGACACCAAGTGCTTATGACAGGAGATGTCACATGCATCCCATGCTTGGATACCACATGGACATATCTATACAACAGGTGCACAACCTGGAGAGGAAACTGGTCCCATGTGAGTCCCAGTCTGGAACAAGTCAACCAAGGTTCCAATCTAGGCGTCCAAGGTCAGGTGTACAAGTCATGTACATGGTCTTGGTCAAGTGTGCAAGTCCCGCACATGAAGCAATGCCAGTCAGTACTGTAAGTCACCCTCTGGAATGATGACAAGTGTTTCTAGTGATCGGCTTTGCAACCAGTTATCTAGCATCTAAGGAACACCATGTAGTTGCATGTAGGAACTGCATCGGTGTCGGGGGAACCCTACACTTTGAGCCAGCTAGGGCAGCCCATGGGCCATAGATTTGGCCCATAAGTCCCTTAGCATTTTAGGCCAGCCCCTATAGGGCATAGGCCTGATGGCCAACCTATAAGAGGCAAGGGGACCAGCCGGCCAGGCCTGGCCTGGGCAGCCAGTCAGCTAGCCCATTGGCAGCCAAGGCAATAGGTGGTCAAGGCACAGAGGCTGCCTGACAGCCAGCCCAGCCATATGCAATCTGGTCAGGTCTTGCAAAGCGGCCAGCACCAATAACAAAAGGGCACATATTTACATGCATGATTTTTTGGTTGTGGGGAGATAATATAAACAAGCCGACCCCTGCATCTACCCACCGACAAGCATAAAAGACCTATATAAACATTGTCTAGGATTCATTTGAGTTATCTTACAATTCACAAGGGGATGAAGGATTTCAATGGCCAAGACAACCAAGGGGAACTCTGCAACCAAGGTGAAGGCTAAAGGTCAAGAATCTGAAGACTTACAAGTTTGCATCATTCTAATAAAGCAAATACACCATTCGTGGTGGGGGCCCTATAGAGGGTATTCGAGACCCAATACTCTCTCTCTCTCTCTCTCTCTCTCTCTCTCTCTCTCTCTCTCTCTGCACATATCTCTCTATTTTGTGCGTTATCTTCATCGCAAAAGTTTGCTGTACTTGTCCATTGAAGTAACCGATTCTATTCATCAAGCTTCCGCATGTCACATTAGTATCAAAACCTTCTTCTTCAAGTGTGAAGATTCAGCCAGAACCCCCCCCCCCCTCCCCTCCAAAAAAAAAAAACGGTTGTGTGGTTGGTTTCTACACTCCGGAGGACCACCCCTTTCAGTGTGACTCATGTCCCTTGAAGGATGGATGGTTTTTAGCCTCTGGAAAGTCTCCCACATGCATAGTGGATGGTTTTGTTGCGGTCCGGAAAGGACGTGCATTTTCCCACTATGGCAAACTTCGATGAAGAGAGAGAACAAAGAAATCTGGAACAAGGAGCACAAGGTAGTCTTTCGAGAATGGTACATGAGAGTGCAGACATGTTCCAAACTATGATGCGAGCACTTGCAAACTAGAACACCTAGTTGGAAGAACAAAAGGCGCAAATCTTGGCCCTAGCAGACAGAACTCGTACTCCACTCCCTTTTCCTATTTCGCCTCCTCACTCTCCTTCTCTTTCCCCAAACCCGATAGTAGATTCTCTTCCGGATAACCCTTCTGGAGGATTACTACCACAACCGAGTTCACCACTCGAGTTGCAGATGCAAGCATCTCATGCTGCCATACAAGAAGTCGCCAGACGACGCATGGAGCACGAAAGATTTCTCGTGACTTTAGACGTAAGAGCAACACCAACTTCTTCCTTGAGTCATCCTCCCGAGAGAATGAACTTCAATAAGTATAATGGTAAACTCAACTCCACGACCCTTAATTCCTAGTTGCATCAATTTGAAGCTTATTTTGTTGCTATTAAGAAAAAATACTGACAGGGTGATCTTAGCTACTTGGTATTTAGCGGACAAGGCCATCCCATGGTGGACGTGGTGGGCTCATGCCCACACCAGATTCAATATCGCAGCTTATGTCTGGGACAAATTCGTCATAGATCCTAGGTGGCAATTTCTACCACCTCATTACCTTGAGCGACTAGAAGACGAGTTCAAGGGGGCGTGTCAAACCTCTCAACCAGTGCTGCAATTTGCCAACAATATTTGAAACTTATGTTTGTAATTAGGTATTTCTGATAAGGACAAGAAAGGGCAATTCCTGTATGGCCTTGACACGCAAATCCAGTGGGAAGTGCGTATGTTAATATCCAGATTGCGAGTCAATGGCCAGTGCTTCCCAAAAGTACTAGGCTCTCCATGACAAGTTCCAGAAGTTTTTCTTCGAGACAATCTCTCTCCCAAGTCCCTAGCTCCCCCCGTCTAGACCAAAGGACCACAAGATAGATCTCCCTCCACGCTCAGATCCCTCGAGCAAGTTTTCATACCACCTATCCAAGACAATGGAAATGGAGTTGGACCGCCAACTCCAAGAGCTGTTTACAAGTTGCCTTCATACGTGCTAGAGTGTCACCATTTGCCACACTGATCATGTTTTTCAAGAAAAAAGATGGTTCTTCCCGATTCCGTGGGATCATCATGCACTTAATATAAACTGACTATAAAAAGCAAATTCTCGAAGCCCTGGATCAATTACATTTTAGAGTGACTGAATGAGACCAAGGTATTCTCGAAATTAGATTTGAAAAGTGGGTACCACCAGGTTCGGATTGCTGAGGGAGACATCCCCAAGATAGCGTTCCGTACAGAACGGACCCACTATGAATTTGCCTTTTGGCTTAACGAACGCCCCACCACATTCAACCACATGATGAAGCGGATATTCCAGGACTTGATTGGCAAGTATGTGTTCATATTTTTGGACGACAGACTTGTATTTTTAGCTACGATAAAGCAACATGACTTTGATATAGAGAAGGTTTTGAAGTTGTTGGAAAGCAATGAACTCTTATGTCAATGAGAAAAGGTCAAAGTTTTATCTGTTCGAGGTTCACTTTCTTGGATACATAATCAGTTCCGAGGGCATCCGACTTGATCCGACCAAGGTGGCCAAGATAGTGAATAGGAAGATTTGGCAGACAGTTTATGATATTCGGTCGTTCATGAAGTGTTATGTCCACAATCAACAAGGTAACTAGGAATCTTATTTGCCTTTAGCTCAAGCAGTTTTGAATGATTCGTTTTCTTCAGCTATTGGCAAGACTCCTTATGAAGGAGCGTTTGGAAGGCCATTCTAGTCGCTATTGACCAGAACCTCATCTTCAATCCCCAAAGCGAACACATTGATGAAGCGGATATTCCAGGACTTGATTGGCAAGTATGTGTTCATATTTTTGGACGACAGACTTGTATTTTTAGCTACCATAAAGCAACATGACTTTGATATGAAGAAGGTTTTGAAGTTGTTGGAAAGGAATGAACTCTTATGTCAATGAGAAAAGGTCAAAGTTTTATCTGTTCGAGATTCACTTTCTTGGATACATAATCAGTTCCGAGGGCATCCGACTTTATCCGACCAAGGTGGCCAAGATAGTGAATAGAAAGATTTGGCAGACAGTTTATGATATTCGGTCGTTCATGAAGTGTTCATTTTCTATCTAGAGAAAGATCAACAAGATACCAATGAAGTTGAAGTTACCTCCAAGCTGGACTATGCACAATGTGTTCCATGTCAATTGGCCAAAACCATATGCACGTCTAATCTCTTCAAAGATTAAAGACGAAGTGGAACCAAACATTATTGACAAAGTTGAAGCGATGGTTCCCAAGCAGATCCTTCTGCACTACTTCAAGGCTTAAGCACG
Organism: Cibotium barometz; assembly: GCF_041138505.1. Lineage (NCBI taxonomy): Eukaryota > Viridiplantae > Streptophyta > Polypodiopsida > Cyatheales > Cibotiaceae > Cibotium > Cibotium barometz. The sequence continues at coordinate 10,655,255 of NC_141108.1, read as the reverse complement.
GTTCCAACGGAAGACAAAGACAATTTCTCATGAAGTTTCAAGACCGAAGGATATGCGAAGTGGTTTGGCTTGACAAAGAATTCTTCAATGACTATCCGCTTTATTAACAAACTATCTCGAGGCTATGCTGCTTCCGTCAAGTTAAGCAGAATGGGATGTCACTTGCATTCTGCACTTGGATGCCACGTGGACATATATGTACATCAAGTGCAAGACTTCGAGTGGAAATTGGTCCCATGTGAGCCCTATACGAGACGAGTCAACCAAGGCTCCACTCTAAGCGTCCAAGGTCAAGCGTATAAGTCTCGTACATGGTCTTGGTCAAGTGTGCAAGTCTTGCACATGAAGCAGTGCCAATCCGTACAATGAGTCACCCTCTGGAATGATGACAAGTGTTTCTAGTCATGATCGGCTTGCAAGTGTTACCACATTCATCCCCAGTTTCTACCCATGTCTGGTGTCCTGTTGGTCCCTTTTGCATGGCCCTTGATTGTGGGCTGGCCACCCCTATTTTACATATTTTTCTGGGATTTTTCCCAACCTTTATGGTTTTTTTTTCCCAATCGGCCGGCTACTGATATCCCAATCGGCCAGCATTGTAGCTCCAGTCGGCCAGATCTCCCCACCTATAAATAGGTGGGATGGTCTCTCACCTTTTCATCTTGTCTTGTATATCTTTTGCTCCCTCACTTATGAGACTGCTTGTGTCTCTTGCTTGGGACTGTACCACTTCAGTATATTCAGCATAGTTGCTCCATATCTCTCTCTCTCTCTTGCACTCTCTATTCAGCACTCTAGTGCTCTTTTGCTTCCGCTCTGTGCACTCTTTCATGGTATCATCGCTCCCGGTTTACGATTCCATCTGCTGCCCCAAATTTAGCCCTGTTTACAGCCCCTTCTCCTTTGTGTTTTTCACAGATTTGCAGTCTTCTTCTTGCTGTGTTTTTTGGACAGCTTTGCTGGTTGGTTCTCCACAGGCAGAAGGTAACTTTTTCATCAGCATTTCATTCCTACTTGGAGTTTGGATCTACACGGCCTGTTTGTTCAGGACAGCAGCCCCTATTTGGTTGCTTTTTCCTCTCCGGTGGACATTCCCTTTTGCAGAGGGGGATTGTGGTGGTTTGGGCTTTGGCGACACCCTTGGTACCTGTGGAGGACACTTCTTCTTCTGAGATTGTGCATATTTCTTGAGGAGAGCCCAAGCTACACTCCTAGTTGATGCCTTTCCCTCTTGCACCCTCTTACAACATATTCCCAGGCCTTGGGTGGCTGCCTTTTCTCTCTATATCAAATCTGCATTTTTTGCTTCCCTCTTTTGGTGGCCTCAAGGTTGGAGGTACAATCGACAGAAGCTTCTGCGTTTTTTGCTACAAGAGGATTTTCGAGTGCTGTCCAACCTCTTAGGGCTGCGTTTTGGTGGGAGGAAGGGACCTAATCAACGTTTTTTTGATTTGGACAGTTTTCTTTTTCGTACACACCCGGGGCCCACTCAAGTGGGTGGAGCCGATTTCCCCTTCCAACAATTAGCCAATTATCATGGTCGGGCAAGGGCCACGTACCATCGGGCAAGAGCCACGAATTAGGCATCCCCCATGACCACCGCGATGAGTCGAGCGCTGGAACAACGGAGGGGTCTCGTATGGATCCTCCTATCTCGGGTGATCCACCACCCGAGGAGGAGGAGTCACTCGAGTGTTCAAGGGGCAAGAGCCCGAGCAACCAAACACATCAAGCGAGCATAACATGAGAGAGCCTAGTGGGACTTGAACTCATAACCTAGAGGTTACAAGTCACAAGCTTTGATCACTACACTAACTCAGTTGGGACTTGATTTGGACAGTTTATCTTATGAGGTTTGGTCCTATTGGTTGGATCAATGATGACAACTGCAGATTTGACTCCTATATCACTTTCTTGTTATTTCCTAGATGAGGCAGACAAGTTGGATGGTGGTAACTTTCAATTATGGAAGGTGCAGGTTACTTCTATTCTCAGGGAGTATGGTTTGATGGAGTTTCTCTCGTACAAGAATCGATGCTTGCCGGACCTTGCCTCTGCGGAGGATGTGTGTCGGTGGAGGAAGACTGACAGACAAATCTATGGCATTCTCCTCCTGAATTGTCAGGATTCGGTTCTTCGACACTTCATCTATGCTCCTGATGATGCTTCTACTTTCTATGTGTGGCAGTTGCTTTGTGACCTGTATGGTGATGCCAATGATCGATTGATGATTTCTACTTCTGGGTGCTATGCAACCAGTGATCTTGTGGATACTTCTTTTGGAGATGTTCCTGCAACGAAGGATAGTGGGCTAGTTTTGCTCACTGCATCTGAGGAGTTTGTTTCTGCTGTTGCCTTGCCTTCAGTTTCTGTGCATACTCCTCCTTGCCAAGATGAGATCTCTGGTAATGTTTTTGAGGAAGACAATGGGCTATCTTTGCTCACAGCTTCTGAGGGGGATTTGTCTCCTATTGCTTCGCCTCCGACTCTTTCTTCGTCAACCAGTGACCAAGATGTGTTGCTGGTCCCTTTGCCTTCTATGGAGGAGCCTGCTTCTACGCTATATGATGCTTTTGAGGAGGCTACTACTACTTCAGATACCACTACTATGAATGTTCCTATTTCCCTTACTCTGTGTGAGGATTCTGGATTATGGTCAGGTGTATCCGCCGTGGCCGTGGTTGGGACACAGTGATACTTCCAAGGATTGGAGGATTGGGATTTGGATTTGGTTGGGCTTGTGGAGTCCCGACATCAGTTTTTAGAGGGGGCAGTTGTGTTCTTACATCTGGCGATGCCGACCTTCGAGGAGGGTGCTATTGTACAGCATTTGGCTACTCTTGGTATAGAGTTGGAGCAAATGGACTCTTTTTCTTTTGAGGGTATTATCTTCTTGGAGCTACAGGCTTCTAGGGATTTCTGTGGCACTGTGTTTACATTTGGATTTGGCACCGATATTTGGAGGAACACGACACAACCTATACGATTGTTTTCTTCCAGAGGAGCAGTGTACCTTGCAGCTTGTTCTGTTGCTTTTGTAGCTGAGTTGCTGTGGAGATTGCTTGTGGAGCTCTCCTGGTACCTATTGTTGCTGCATTCTTTTGTCTTTGACAAAGGACGACTTCTTTGGCTTCTTGGACTTTGTTCAGCATCTGGTGCTGAGAGGAGGTGTTAGCACATTCATCCCCAGTTTCTACCCATGTCTCGTGTCCTTTTGGTCCCTTTTGCATGGCCCTTGATTGTGGGCTGGCCACCCCTATTTTACATATTTTTCTGGGATTTCTCCCAACCTCTATGGTTTTTTTCCCAGTCGGCCAGCTTTTGATGTCCAGCCAGGATTGTAGCTCCAGTCGGCCAGCTCTCCCCACCTATAAATAGGTGGGCTGGCCTCTCACCTTTTCATCTTGTCTTGTATATCTTTTGCTCCCTCACTTATGAGACTGCTTGTGTCTCTTGCTTGGGACTGTAACACTTTAGTACATTCAGCATAGTTGCTCCATATCTCTCTCTCTTTTGCACTCTCTATTCAGCACACTCTAGAGCTCTTTTGCTTCCGCTTCTGTGCACTCTTTCAGCAAGGAGTTACCAAGCATCTAAGAAACAGCATGTAGTTGCATGTAGATACTACAACAGTGTCGGGGGAACCCTACACTTTGGACTAGCTTGTAGGGCTATTTCAAAGCTCACGTGTGTAACCATATGCGTCCACCAGTGTGTCTATGTGTGCATGTGTCCATCCTATGTGTGTACACTTCTTCACAAATGAGTGTGTGTGAAAACCTGTCTAGGTGTGAACACTCCTGCTATGATTCATCAGTGTGTTATCCTGAGTGATTGTGTTTGAGTCAAAAGATAAGGCTTGTTGCTATGATTCATCAGTGTGTTATCCTGAGTGTTTGTGTTTGAGTGATTGTGTTTGAGTTATCTTACAATTCAGAAGGGGCTGAAGGATTCCAAGGGCCAGGACAGCCAAGGTGAAGGTGAAAGATCAAGAACCAGACCCCAAGTTGCACATAATGAGAGGCAAGGTCCTGTGTACCATCTGGGGCTGATGATCTTGGCCCTTGAGGCAGGTCATGACTTGCCCAACCCTGTAGACAGAAAGCATGCAAGATTTCGGATGCATATCATGGATGGCCGAAGGCCTTGTGCTTGGTTGCATAAATCAGTAAGCCTCTATATGTGCTCCGAGGTGGTCCCAAGCCAAGCTGACAGGCCTAAGTTGGGTTGATGAGGCATTGGCTACTGTTCTCTGGGGTAATCCGGTAATCTCTAACTGGCTGGTGGCAGTGGTTGAGGGCTAGGTTGAGCAACAAAGTTGCAAGGAATAAATATTTCAATCCAAGAAAGAGGATTTCACCTCACTTCAAAAAGCATGCTAAAATCATCCAAGGTTTTTGAATCCAACTTGAACAGATTTTTCATCCAGGGTTTTAAATCCAACTTGGACAGATTTTTTTGAACTTGAAAACTGCATGAACAATATGTTGAGAATCCGGTAATCTCTAATTGGCTGGTGGCAGTGGTTGAAGGCTTGGTTTGTAGGTTGAGCAACAAAGTTGCAGGTTTGTAGATTGAGGTTCAAAGTTGCAAGGAATAAATATTTTGATCCAAGAAAGAGAATTTCACCTCACTTCAAAAAGCATGCTAAAATCATCCAAGGTATTTGAATCTAACCAAAGCAAAGCCACTGAGGTGAGGATGATATTTTTTAAAGGTTTTCTAATTAAAAGATGATTTTGTACAAAATATGATGTGCACGATTTAAAAGCAAGGATATGCCGTTGACCTAAAAGTCTCAGATAACATTGACTCTTATGCCAGTTCCTAGACTGGCAACTCTCTAGCATGCAACATTTTTCTTGTTTTTAAAAAGAAGCAATTACAATAGCAAGACTTTGCCAATGGTTGGAAAGACCATGGGTGATTCTATGCATGAAATATTTTTTTAATGTTTTTCTGAATATGTACATGTGATGTGCAAGAAAAGGACTATACCTTCAGCCTAACAAGACTGATGGTGACCAAGACTTGGACTCTTATATCGGCCATTTTTAGGCATAGCAGGTGGATAGAGACATTTTTAAATCCAACTTGGACAGATTTTTTTGAACCTGAAAACTGCATGGACAATATGTTAGAGCGCCTTACCTGGATACTCCAAGCCTTGCAAGGGCTAATCTTGCTGGCGCACAAACGTCCAAGTGGACCTTTTCAGTCCTAGAGATGTGCAGGTCCAAATGAGATAGACCCCCATATTGATGCAATGCCAATACCAGAGCCTGTCCGTGCAGAACAAAGGGGTTGCATGGTTAGAAAAGCAGCAAAGTACACAACAGATTATCCATTTCTAATATAGATTCTCCATGGACAGAGCAAGCAAGAGTGACAAAATGCTGGTTAACTTCATTGAAAACATCCTGAATCTCTCCTTCTAAACTCTATATGCCAATTAAACCTTCTTTGTCCCCAAAGACCGAAGCTTCTACTATCTCAAAGTCTAGTAGCAAGGCTTCAAGCCATCATGTTTATCATGTTTAGTGTAAACCACATACTATGGTACCTATCACGTTATCAAACAACAAAGCATCAAGTGTAGGTGTAGATTCTAGAAGTTCGTTCATTTTTCTCATCTCTCTTTTTTTTTAAAGAAAAGTTTTTCATCTCTCCCATTTTTTTAAAAAATAGTTTTGTATTCTTAAATAATGGGTTATAATCATAAGCCAATTCTCAAGGCAATCTGTACAATCCCTGCATTCCCATAAAAGCACAGGGATCTTTAATTCTCGGGATCAGAGAGGGAGAGACACCTACAGAGGCAGATTACAGACTTCTTTCGACCAGAGATTGAGCAGTCAGACCAACAGGCATTGCAGCTAGCCCCAGAGTACAGCCGCACCAAAGGTACACTGATTGATCGGGCTATAGAGCTGGGGCGGTCCAGGCACCCCAAGATGAGAGGCCCATCTCGACACCGGCGGAGACTACAACAGAGGATCAGGACCATACTAGCACGGCATGGGAGACGTCCAGTCAGAGTACTCACCATGGAGGACATTGAGGATATCCGCCATCGACCGATGAGAGACATCTTTGGATAGTGATGTGTATGATGCTTACCTTTGTTGCTGGAGTTTTCCTCCCAGATGTTATCCATTAGGAGCTCCTAGTACCGTACTTTTCCTCATAGTTGTTTCAGTTTCAGTTAGTTGTTTAGTTGTTTTTAGCTTTCCTTACACAGACATTGTATCAGATCCACCAATTGTTGTAACCTTTTTGGTCTCATAGGTCATTTTGGCCTTCTGAAGACGTTAATATATCATTTCATTTCATTTCTCTCTCTCTCTCTCTCTCTCTCTCTCTCTCTCTCTCTCTCTCAAAACAAGAAACTAATGCCCTCAACATATCAAAAACATACTTGGCAAGCCATTATAGATAAGTTCACATATATTGACACCAAAGTCAAAATCTCGATTTCCCTTGAAGAAAAAGCCATGACCAAGGTAAAGCACAAGACTACTTGCTGCCCAAAAGTGCTAAACTCTGAAAGAAAGAATGACAAGGGAAGACTTTCTCTATAAGGCCTGCTTATGTTTTTTTCCTGTGATTAAATAAATTATAAGAGAGTATAAACACATGTATTTCACAATTATAATATTGATATCATCTTTTATATTAACTTTAAATTAAAATATTCAAAAACTTAGAAAGAGAATGAAGAAAAGAAGTCAGTCTACCATCAGGGAAAAACCAAAACCAACTACTCACCTGGACATATAAAACCATCATGTGGGAGAACTATTGACGTAGCCTTACAATGGCTGAAACGCTTAAGGTGGTGGGAGAAATAGTTCCAGCGTACATGTCCTTTGTCTGGGGAGGGGAGGAGCAGTCAATCTGTAGGCTCAGACTTTGAGGTATCTCAGACTTACGCCCATGCTTTTCTGCATAGCTGATCCACGGGCTGAGGCAACTCCAGCACGTAAAGTCCCTAAACAGCGCTGGCCTCAAAAGTCAATGACCCAGGCCAATGGACCAAATCCATATCAAAAGAGATAGTGGAACCTCTCATGTATCTCATAATACACTGGGCATATGAAAAGACAGTGCTCTGTCTAAACCTCTAGAGTGCAAAGCCTACAAATCATGTCCTCCCTAACCGTAAAATTGGGCTATCAAATCTCTCAAGCAAGCTATGCAAACCCTAGATACATCAGAGAGGAGACAAGGCCGGGAAGAGAGGACAAGTGGGCTCAGGTAGACGGGACATGAAAATCAAGGCAAAAGAAGAGAGCCACCCGCGGCGGGCGCCATCCCGGTGGGGGGGTGGGGGGTTGCGTGCGTGGGGGTGGTTGTAAGCTTTTTTGAAATGGTGAAGGGAGAGACTGCAGGAAGGAGAGAAGGGTAAGGGGGGAAGAATGGAAAAGAAGCGAAGATAGAAAGACCTAATGCACAAACCAAAGTGCAACTTGTAGTCTACAAACTCAAATGCGCCACTTAACTGCCTCCAAAACCCTACTGCAATTGCAGATGCAACTACTCACAATCACCTAACACAAAACTGTTAAAGAAAGGCACCCTATACCTCTGAAAATGATCCATCTTAGAAAAAAACCCATGCTACACTCTGATACCAATGTAACATGATTGTAAAAGTCCTATTTAATTAATAACACTAATTATAGACTTATTCATTGAAAGACTAATGATAAGACAAGATGATAGACCTAAACTATTGTATATTGCCAAAACACGATTATAAACAATGATGTCACATATCCAAACTCAGACCTGTCCAATCATAATTGTGCCAAATTGCTAAAATGCATGACCTAACTAATGGTACTGCTGTCCTTCACTTGAGCACTTCAAAAAGCTCATGGAAGATGCATTTTTGATCCTAGAAGACTTGTCTACTCCTTTAGTATCTGGCTCCTACAAACTTTGCTCACAAGATATCCACGATGACCCTCGATTTGTCCATGTATAGGCATATGAATGCCAGTCAGCTGCTAGGACCTCTCGTCCCTCAGTGTTGTTCTCAGTCGCACGGGTGCAGCACTAAGGTGGTTGATGGAGAGCCACGATGTGCATGTGTGGTGTGTGTGTGTGTGTGTGTGTGTGTGTGTGTGTGTGTGTGTATATATATATATATATATATATATAGAGAGAGAGAGAGAGAGAGAGAATACTCGAGAGATGTGTTGCAAGACTCAAATGATATTGATTAATGTGATTTGTAAAAGGTTCACCAAGTACAATGCTTTTATAGCTTAGAAGCTCATCTGAATGACATTACTGCTTATGTCAAACAAGCATAATATCTAGATATTTATTCTAAACACTCTTAAGAGTGGGTTCACAAAGTGGGACCCGGGAGAGTGGACTTGGCATTGATTTTATGGATCGGGAGGAGACTCTGGATGCCCCCTTCTTCGCATATACTGCGTGGCTAGGCCGCAAGATCCAGATTGTATATGATCATTGCCCTTCTTTGAAAACTTGGTCCTGGCCTGGATTGTACCTTTGGTCTTGCAATCCTTGGCCAAATGACCCTACTTTTGACAAGCGTAGCAATGACACCATCCTGTCTATTGCACTATAGCAAGTACTAGATCCTGTCCACTTGGAGGGAGCCTTACCTGCCTTTGAGAAACAAGGACAGATTCCTCCTCCAAGAGGGAATCCATATCCACGGCAATAGCACACCTCTGCAAGCAAGCCTTTGTGCCACCGATGATCTCAACACTCCAGCACTTCTCCAACGGAACAAGTCACGAGGATCAATCCGCCCCCTCTCAAAACTGAGAGAGAAAGGGGCTGGACAGCAACAAACAGTCCACAAAACGCACTCGAAAGCAACCTCCAAAAGGGGAAAGAAGCCAGGGAAGGAGAGGACTTGTCAAAGCCACTTATCTAGTGGCAGTTATCTAGTGGCAGTGTGCACCATACGCAAACACACCACCTCCAGTTGCAGACCTGATTGTAAAACAGCCCACTCCTCACAAAAACTACTGCAAATGCTTCGGAAAGCAAAACGCAGCACCTCCAACACAACACCTTTGCACCCAGCAAGAGAACGAAGGGGCAGGAGCACAGCAAGAAGAAGACGCGGATGAAGGAGAGGCACATAAGAAAAAATTCAGGTTGAGCAGAAAACACAACCCACCAATCACCAACCAACGCAGCCCCTCCAGATTGTACCTGGGCTCCACGAGGAAGCGCAGGGCATGAGCAGTAGGAGATGAAAACGCTGATCAAGAAGGGAGAGCAGAAGATGAAAACGCAGCCGCTGTAGAAAAACACAGCAATGTCTTCGTCGTCAAAAAATGCAGAAGAGGGAGCAAAACACAAAAGTGGGCAGCAGGGACCTAGTCATCTGATACCATGATATAGTTGCACAATGCGGAAGTAAAACATAGGAGAAAGGGAGAGTGGCAAAGAGAGAGAGACATCAGACAATGAACATCATATTATGTAGCAAGAGGCTTTTCAATGGCAATACCAGCCAGCAGATGGTGTAGAGAACAAGTGCCTGTGAATGAATGAATTGTGTTACAAGTGAGAAGGGAAGAGCCCTTTATATAGTGAGGAGTGAAGCTGGCCTCAAGGAGCTGGCCAACAGCAGCAAAAATACCCACAACTAGACAAACATGAGAAAATACACGTGTCCAAATAAAAGGTCCAGATCCCAAAACACTGAGATGCACAAATTCTAACAAGGGACTCATCTGAATGACACCACTACTTATATCAAATAGGTATAATATCTACATATTTATTCTAACCACTCTAAGAGTGGCTTCACACACACACACACACACACACACACACACGCACGCACGCACGCACTCACCTACACACATAAGCGTATCCACATACGCACATACAAGAACAATCACTCTTTTGGGGGTTGTTCACACACAAAACACAAGTGGATACACAAACAAGGGTACACGTACATGATGGGTACACACACACACAAACAGATACAACCTATAGGATTGGCCCAGGCCCCATGCTTCTATAAAACCAAAAATTTATGTCCAGACTTGTGACCATAGGCACCTCACTGCCCCTTGTACACATGTCCAAAACACTGCCCAATTGGTCCAAACTTGTTCCCACAACCTACCCTTCAAGCGGTTGCAACAATAGAAGACCATGTCCATGTGCATCCGGATTGTGGCAAGCATATGACAAAAGCAAATGAGCCCCCTTGATGCACTCCAACTAGTCATACCTCTATCGCTTATAACATGCGAGCAAAAGGGTGCTAAATTATCACTACTTAAATACTCATTAACAAGCTTTATAATGCTAGGAATCATACTTGCATGAAACAAAAACGACTAAATGTCTATCCGAAACTAAGAAGCAAAAACAGCTAGGAAACAAAAGTTTTCTAACATTGTATGGTAGGCATGAAAGGTAATATTGTGAAATAAAATAGAGTGAGAAAAGATATAGATGAGAGACATGGGATGGATTATAATTTGGAGGAGATGGCCAATAAATTTGAGAAAAATCAAGATTTACAAGGAAATGGTTATAAGGAATTCCTGAGAGGAGATTAAAAACGGGAAACAAAAACAACAACTCAAAAAAAATCTAGCACCTCCCAAAACAAGGTTAGACTTCTACGTTCTCCGCTTTGAAGTCCCCAATTGCTATTGTTTGCAATTCTTGATTGTACACATGGCAAGGCATGGTAGTCCAATCTTGCATCCTTTTCGTAAAGTCAAAGCACACCTAAGAGGCTCCAAGTCCTCCCCTTTGATCACCAAATCCACCCCACCCCTAGGTCTTTAAGTTGACATTTTAAAGACAGAACAATGTTTGAGCTTCTAAGTTCTCCGCTTTGAAGTCTCCAATTGCTATTGTTTGGTTCTTCCCTTGGTCTCATCTTGTTCATCAAATCCACCCCACCTAGGTCCTTAAGTTGACATTTTAAAGATGGCACCTAGTAAAGTTAGAGAATTCCAATTAACCAAGGAATAGCGTGCTTTGAAAGTAATCGTACTTAGAGTTTCTAAAATTGCATCAAAACAATCAACCAATTTACCACAATCCTCTTAAGGCCTCTCTTTAAGTTTCCACATTTTTGGCTAGAAATTGGTTGTTTCTTGTTGCTATGCTACAAATGCACAAAGACAAGGCAAGATGACCTAAGCTACTATATATTGCCAAGAGATAGTTTGCATGTGGTATGTTGCAGAAGCATTAATGGTGCTGAGATGGTGATTAAGGTGACTATTGATTGAGTACAAGAGAATGATGAGGAAATCAAAGATAAGAAGAGAGAGAGAGAGAGAGAGAGAGAGAGAGAGAAAGAGAGAGAGAGTGGAGAGCACAACCAATCGGATCCCAACTACCCCCTTAAGGGCCCCACCGACAATTGAGTGAACAAACCTTTGTAGAACTTGAGTTTCGGGAACATTGTTGGCGAATACTTGCTCCCCTCAATTGGCGGGCTGCCTGCAGAGCTTCAGAGGATTGGAGGCCTTGCTCCTAAGAGGTAGAACACCAAGCTAATCTCTAAATTTGTGGAGGAGCCGTGTGCTCCAACGTTTGTGCTTGCATCAACTTGATATAGAGGAGATTCAAGAATGAGCCCAAGCACCCTTTATATACGGCACTTTCACCCCCCTGCTGCTTGTTGCCAACCCTATGGGCCCACGACAATAATAAATGCCTTTAAATGTTGTCTTTCTCCATCCTATAACCGGATAGGGACCCAAAACGATAGACAAACACATCCACCACTGTACGGCTTGCCTCAATCGCAGCCAGTAGAGAGAGAAAACAGTGTACGGCCAGCACTGGAAGAAGAGAGAGAAAGCTGCGTTGTACAATCAAGGCTGTACGACCAGCAGACAACTGTTGTACAGCCAACGCAAAGAAAACCACCAAGGGTGTCTACTGTACGGTCAGTGCTGGGAAGACAGAGAGTGGGAGCTGCTGCCGGCCAGGAGATGTTAGCGCCCGATGATCAAAACACAAGCCCCTCCCTGCTTTTATAAAGTCAAACAGCTCTATATTTGTTGTGCTTTTTCCTTTTTGCTAAAAGTAGCTGAGCTTGCCCAAAATATCAACTTTTGTGCTTTTCCCAGCTTGTAGCCCAAATTTTCTCTAGGCACCTCCTTCTGTCCATCTGTCCATACCCAAAATAATATAATGTCTAGCCCGTCATTAATGATGTGTGAACACACTGACTTATAAACATTATAAGTCACTTTGATGAATAAAATCCCATGGTGCTCATGCTGTGTGGCCATGCCAATGAATGCTTCATCTTTCTTCTATGGAAAATCCATGTTCTCACCTTGGTTCTGTTCTATGGATGGGCTTGCCCCAAAACACAGATCAAGACTAGTGAAGGGACCAAACGGTGACACATCCAACCCTTGTTGACCAATCCAGCCCCCTTGTGGGCACCCACATGTTCATACAAGCTGCCTACTGTGACTACCTAACCCATCCTTTGCTGCCCAACCATTGCGGACACCTTGTATGGGCACTTCTACCTTTGCCCAATGTTGTCCAACCTCGCTCAAGTGAGCCTAGGGTGTGCCCCCCATCAAAGTGGCATGTAATAGGGAACAGCAATGTAATACTAAATGTTAACAAGACAAGGTAGGAAATGAGATTAGGTATGGAACGAAAACAGAATGTTATCAGCAAATAATTGGAGACGACATTTCCAAGTGCCATGATAGGGCCAAAATGACCCTTCCTTGCAAGTCTACCTCCCATGCACCACAATTACTTGGTCAACTAACCAAATGTCGTGTTTGGTCCTAGACTTGTTCACACTTGTCAAATGCCCAACTATTGGAATAACCAATTATCAACACACTTGTACAACTAATACATTATAGAGGGTTTCATTTAGCTGCGGGACAACGCAATACTACTTTGGACAATGCATCGACTATCCTAACGTAATGGACAATGGTAACTTGTCTCTAGACAAAGGCATTTAGCATGTTGAGTGCTTATCCAAAAGGTAATTGATGGTGTACAATAGCATGTTGAGTGCTTATCCAAAAGGTAATTGATGGTGTACAAATGTATAGTTTTGTCGACATGGTACCCTGGTATAACAAGTGCACGTGACATCCCCTCCTTAACTTCTTTACGAAGCTAACTTAGTGCTTGATCTTTATGGTAAAACATCCAATCTTGACAAGTAGTGTCTCCTTCTCCACAATCGTATCCTTCTTGAAGGATTGTGACCGGTCTTGATTACACAGATTGTAGACAACAATCCCATCGACTTTGGTATCCATCGATAGACGACAAATTTGGTTCAAGTTGGTGGATGACGTAGCTGTCTAGGGTCATCCAAAAATTCGACATCATCCCTTTTTGCTGATGCTTGGTGCTCTTTATAGGTCTCTACCATGCTCAATTCCTCTTGGTTTATACAAACTTCAAAATGTGCTCATAAAAACACTAGCAATAAAAACCACCTTTTCATGACTAGTAAGATAAAGTGACACAAAAAACTCTAACTTGAACATCCCACCTCACATACTAGAAATGAGAGGAATTTGCGAAGTATTGGTTTCGTGTATGATGATGATTGAATTCAAGAAATTGTATGTTGTGTATGCCGCACCCAGAAGATTGCATGGTAAAAGTGGTTGCCGAACCCAAAAGATTGCATGAAGCCCCTAGGAGTGTTGTGTTCTGCAGTAATCAGTCAACCATCTCCATACATTACCCATTCCCTGCCTTGCATGCCTCAAGCACTTGCACAATTTCAGCTTTCCTATGCTCGACCTGTGGAGGTGTGAGCTCATCACCAAGGTAGATCTTGGTGTTGCACAAGGTGCCTCTCTCTCGTCTTTGAGAGAGAGAGAGAGTTCATCACCAGGGTAGATCTTGGTGTTGCACAAGGTGCCTCTCTCTCTCTCTCTCTCTCTCTCTCTCTCTCTCTCTCTCTCTCTCTCTCTCTCTCTCTCTCTCTCCTGACTGCCGCACACAACTGTCTCACGCACGTGTCTTTGCTCCGTCCCCTCCCCCTCACTTGTGCCTGCTCTCTCCCGTCACGCGTGCCTGCTTGCCTTCTCTCTCTCCCTCGCGCGCGTGAGCCCCGCCTAAGCCTCACCTAACCGCCGCTTTCTGCTGCTCGTGCGCTTGAGCTCCGCCTCGCCATGCTAGGCTTGGTGCAGGGCACCACCAAGCCATAGTGGTCACCTCCATGCTGTGTCGCCCCTTGTAACAAGACTACGGTATGTTGGGAGAGCCAGGCCAAAAAACCGGTGGCCATCACCACAATGCCAAGGAAACTCACCTACAAAAGTGCCCTCACCACACCGACCAAGCCATTGACCAATCACAGCTCGAGCTCATGGGAGGTGTTTCTCTTAGCAAATATCGACAAGCTACGAGAAGAAAACGAAGCCTCGAAGAAGCAGCTCAACAAAGTTGAGGCTAGGGTGGCCATTCTCGAGGGCAAGCCTGACCCAGTTCAAGAAGTTCACGAGCAGATCCAAGAAGCCAAGAAGGACTTCATTGACACCACCAAAGGTATGCAACAACATGTGAAACTAAATGTTATTTCCACCATCAAGGAAGAAAAACTTCAAGTGTCGGTTGCCCGAGACATTCACGTAGAGGGACTCCCACAAGGTTGGGACAAGCAAGAGGTAAGGGAGCAAACCGACATTGATGCAAATGACTACATCCCCGATACGAACATATGGAAGAGGAGAATCAGCAAGGTTCTCCCCTCCATCGACAAAGGCAATCCATATCTCATTACCTCGAAAGGGGGACAGGCCGTCCTATGCTATGAAACCAAGAAGGACAAGATCAAGGTTTTGCGACAATCCAAGGCACTCCAAGGTACCAAGCTGTGGCTGGTAGACGAGCTTACACCTAACAAAAGTGCAGAACTTGCTAAAGTTCGAGAAGCCTGCCAAGCTAGAAAGTGGACTGTCTACTGCGAAGGAAGAGCAATAATTGAAGACTTCCGAAAACCTAAACCCCACTAACTGGCTCTCTCCTACGTACCACAAGCATTTCATATTCCACATGGTAGTTGACCCTTCGCTTTTTATTATTATTTTCAATGTTTGCGCTTATGCGCACTTGCGCCTAAGCGCACCCCGAAGTGGATTGTAATGATTGTGATGTCATGTCTTTTGGTCCCATATGCCTTCAAGGCATTCCGCGGACGTACGTTAATATGACTCTCTCTCTCTCTCTCTCTCTCTCTCTCTCTCTCTCTCTCTCGCAGGTAGGGTAACATGGATCCCCAAAGCAGAGAGGATATGCAGACTATGCCAGGAGGAGGTTGAGAGTGAGGAACATTATGTATGCAGATGCAAAGCATATAGTGTCATTAGAGAGAGATACACCACCATCTTCAATGGACATCCCTCACTCCACCAGATCATGGAGTCCGCAAACCAACGCAGATTTGGCTAGTTCTTGCTAGAGACACAGCGCCACAGAGACACTGATACGAACTCATACCACAGGGAGAGGTGGGCGACAGCTCCAGCTCACTGATTTCTTCCAGAGATCTATCCCAATGCCTGCCCTGACACAAGAGGGGGTTACACTTCAACGCGCTGTGCGCTGCGGACCTCCGAGCCAGACGAAGACCGAGAGCACCAGACTACCAGACTGCCAGACTACATCAGAGGAAGATCACAGAGATACGGGCTCGACATGAACACCATATCCAAGAGCGGCTAGCTCACTTACACTCACACCCGGAGATCATGCTCCGAGGTATTTTTGCCTCGCCATCGCCTATGTATCACATAATACACCCCCATTATGGTACTGGTTGGAGCTTGACAGATCTGCATTGCATTCTTGTATACCCTATGCATATAGGTTGCATACTGAGCCTCTAGCAGTAGTGCTCCATCCATCACACCCCCCCACTAGCTCAGTACTTTCATAGTTTATTTCATGTTCATTTTGTCCTTTTTTTCTGGACGTCTAGAAGACATTGATAGTTGTACATTGATTTGTCTCATAGGTCGAGTTCGGCCTCTAGTAGACGTTAATACAACTCTCTCTCTCTCTCTCTCTCTCTCTCTCTCTCTCTCTCTCTCTCTCTCTCTCTCTATATATATATATATATATATATATATATATATACACACACACACACACACACCGCGAAGGAAGAGCAATAATTCAAGACTTCCAGAAGACTAAACCCCACTAACTTGCTCTCTCCTACATACCACAAGCATTTCATATTCCACATGGTAGTTGACCCTTAGCAATGTTCGCGCTAATGATTGTGATGTCATGTCTTTTGGTCCCATATGCCTTCAAGGCATTCCACGGACGTTAATATGACTTTCTTTCTTTTTCTCTCTCTCCCTCCCTCCCTCCCCCCCCCCCCCCAAACGCATCCACTTGCCTCACTTGAGACACATTCATGTGCAGTCATTCTGTGGACCTCTGCAATTAGCTCAAATTTTCATCTAAGAGGGGTAGAAATGGCTGTAAAACTGCAAGACTAAGTGCAGAGGCTTGGCCCAATCAACAAGAACTCACACATTCAGACATATCTCAGTACATCTTCCAAACCTGGCTTGTAACACATGCACATCTCAAAAAACATGCATGTCTGATTGGTTGAAAGGAACACGACCCAACCAGCACATTCGTAGTATGTACACATCTATAAGACACAGCACTGTTCCTATCCAATAGACTGCTCAGGAAAAAAAGATCATGTGCATGTATGCATTATAGGTAGGAATGCATAAACATACAAAAACTTTAAGCTAGCACCAGACACCTGCCAAGACATTAAAAAATGGTCAATGCATTCTCCGGCATCTAATGTTTCTTGGGCCAATAACTTGAGATTACGAATGTACACATCTATAAGACACAGCACTGTTCCTATCCAATAGACTGCTCAGGAAAAAAAGATCATGTGCATGTATGCATTATAGGTAGGAATGCATTAACATACAAAAACTTTAAGCTAGCACCAGACACCTGCCAAGACATTAAAAAATGGTCTATGCATTCTCCGGCATCTAATGTTTCTTGGGCCAATAACTTTAGATGTAGTAGTGATGAGATTCAGGGAGATCGTGCTCATGCCAAGTGCTGCGAAAAGAATTTTTTACGACACTAATATTTTAACAGCTGCAAACACTGACAAAAACCAAAGACTTCCGAACAGTGGTTCAAGCTCAATATCTCTAAGCCCACCTTATTAGACCACAAGACTCAGAAAGCTCAACAGTAACACAAAGACCATACAGTCATCAATAGACTACAGCAGTCAAAAACAAAAAAAATGTCAAGAAGGTCACCTTGATAATGAAGTTGATAGATATAGAGAAAGATCCGTTCTCAGCTTTGACTAAACTAGTGAGAGCATTACATGCTGCATACTGAACACGAGCGTATAAACTGCTTCCCAAGCCAGAATCTAAACACCTATCTTCCTGATTCAAGTTCTGGCTTGGCACAAGTTCCGCGATGAAGGATGTTGCTTCAACTTCAGACATGTCAAAGCAAAGTGTTTTCTCAACCCCATTTATGAACACAGGCAAACCCAGCACTTTTTCAGCTCTATAACCATAGACACCTTCCATACAAGCTAAGACAGCTTCAAGTCCACCTGAATCAAGGAAATCCTGACACCATTTTGAGTTGTGAGCAGACATATGACCAATAACTAAACACACATGTGCCTGCATTTCAGACATAGATAAGTGCTTCTGAGACATTGCGTTCAATCTTTTAAGAACTTCAATAGCAAAAGCAGGCCCACCACATCCTGGGCCAGCAATTAGCCAAGTAAGAAAACGACCCGTCTGTGAAGTTCCCTCAAAAACTAGCCTCTCAAGCTGAGGTGCCCATCGTAGGTTGCCCAGACGCTCAGAATCAAGAGAAACATCAACAACAGCTCCCTTTTCATCCACCGAAATAGGAACCACACTAGATGATGCTGTAGCTCCTTCCTTGAAGACATGTGAAAGGCCCACTGCAACAGAGCCAGAAATTGAACCGCCCCTTTTCTTCCTACTTCCTTTACCGCCAGTACTCGGAGTGCTTCTATAGATAGCTGCATTCCATAAGGCATCAAAATCAGACTGTGACCTGGAATCTAAGCCAAGGGCATGTAAACCATTCACCAGTACTTCATTGTCTTCATCATATCGGTCCAAAGCAGAAAGAACTATATCTGCTCCACCTGCAGCAGCAAACCCAACTTGGACAGGAATACTGTAGCCACAGACAACTGTAAGCACACAACAAGCCTGCTGGACTACCTTTCTCCTCTGAGACAAGCTGCCTCCTGAACCTAAAACTTTCTGCATTGCCCCCAGCACAGCCTCTGTACCACAATCAACAGGGGCAAAAACCTCCTCAATCTCTCGAACTGTGGCAGCAAAGACACAAGCACTATACAAGGCCTGAAGGGTAAGGCTCATCACATCTGCCCTGTTTTGTTTTGTCCAATAACTTACTAAATACACCAATTGCCTTACACCAACATCACCTTCACCCCTGTTAAACAGAACAGGAGTCAAAAAAAGAAACCAGCAGAATTATGCTGTATATGAAGAAAAACAATTACGACATGGGAAAAAAAAACTGTAAACAAACCAATGTCATCATCTTGGCCAGTTCAAAATTAAAATTAAGGGCAATAAACGTACTACACAAAGCCATACAGGAGCATAGATTTTTTGCCCAAGCCTTACCATATCTTAGCTTTGTAGTCCTCTCGATCGTTCTCCAATCCTGGTTTAAACAAGTGAACATTTTCCCATGTCAAATAGAGACTAACAAGAGCATGGCAAGCCCAAATGACAGTTTCAGCATCCTCAAGCTTGTAGAGGATGGTTCTTATGGCTAATATACCATTCTTTACAGACATTGGAAATCCCACTCTCTCAGCAATTTTGGCCAGTGACTCCGTGGCCTCTTGCCAAGCCTTGATATCATTTATCACTTGCTGCTGAGAGAACCCATCAATACCACCTGACTCAGTATTTGCAAGCTCCTGCTCCTTGCCTTCTGGCATTACACAGCAGCTCAAAACCCTCTTTTCAGATCTTCCATTTAAGTCAGCATCTTTAGATGCCCCCACACTGGGAAAGCGAACAGACCTGCTGCCACCAGACATGAAGTAGTTTTGCTTTACATCACGCGAGCTTGTGGGGTGTCTCCTAGGTGTTGCAGGTTCATAAAGCAATCCATCTCCTTCATTACCCATACACCCATCTTCTACTTCCTTGGAATGTTCTGTCTCCTTCTCAGTGACCCCAACATCCTTTACCTTAGATACGGGGGCACCAACATTGGAATAGTCCGCAGAGCTCGTGATCACAGTGACATCAAAAGCATCTGCCACGTTTGGCAAGCTCTTCCCAATAGAAACTTCAGTATTTTGTGTAAGATGACCGAACACATCTCCAATGGCACCCAAGGCAGCACACCAACTCTGTCTGACAGACACAAAAGGCTGGTTCGTTTGAGAGCCTTGAGACTTTACCCCAACAGACTTGCTTGCAGTAGGCTTTGATATTGCTTTTGGAGGAAAACTAAAAGCCACATTGTCCTGTTCTTGCTGATCCCCGTTGGCAGCAGTTCCACTGTAGGACAATGCTATCATACCAGAAATCATGAACATGGTAGAAGTGGCCTGAGAAAGCACAAGATTAGCCAGAGCACTTGCAGGTGACGGAATTGCACCACCAAGGGTAGCCTGGGTCAAACTTTTGCAAGACAATCTTCCTTGTAATGAGCCAGATTCGACCATACCTGGAAAAAACACAAGCCAGGCAAGTCATTAAGCAATTTGAACCTACGGAACCCTCGTTTAGAAATTCAATCCCAATTTTAGATGCATGTAAGACCAAAAAAAAAAGTACATAATAGTAGATTCTACTTAAGTACCAGAATAAAACCCTTAGCACCACAAAACTGGTTACATTATTTTAAAAATCTTTATTACATGAGTTGCTTTTGAAACAGATGACCTAACATTCTAGAGCAATCAATTATCATGGAAAACTCTGAAAACCATACCAATAGGTGAAAGAGGCATCATGCACTTTGAATAGTGTACGTAGGCCAGAAATGCTTGTTGAAGTACGGCACATCCCCAAACCTGTATGGTCTCTACCTTAGGAAACTCAGGCATGGCAGCCATAGTGACCTCTACTGCTTCATTCAACCGTTCAATATCATCAATAATATCTTTCCCAAGACAAGCAAGAGTTTCTGCATGTTCAAGCCCAGCTTGTTCAAGACATAGTCTTGCATTTGACAACGGTGAAAATCCTTTCTGACTTTCATTGCTACTTGGTGTATCACTTCCACAAAAGGTTAAATTGCCATCAGATGTGAATGGCTTTAAATTGCCAAAAAATGTACCTGGTACTGAAGAAACACTAGATGCAGTCAATCCTGGATGAATGCTTTCCATGGAACCCTTAAGAATGGAACCCAAAGCAAAAATTCCATTGCTTTGCACAGACTTTGATTTGCCGAATGCCCTCATAGCAGCCACAACTACCTTAAGGGCCTCCCACCACTCTTCAGATGAGCCTAAAAATCTCTCTTTTTTTTCATTGCTACCATGTAACTCAGTTTTACCAAGAATCTGTTCAGCATCAATATGCTTATCAGAGCGTTTATGCTCTGTTGAGGGCTTATTTGAATCTGAGGTCCGTCGAGGCCCAAATTCATGACCACTCTCCACCAGCATCCTAGCCATGGTACCAATCACATTACATCCCTCTTGCTGCATCATTTCATTTGTTCTGCACACACGCATTGCCCCAATCACAGCACATAATGCTCCACTGCATACCATATTTGCAACGCTCCGAGTCCCAGCACTATGAACCAGAGACCAAAGAGCACTACACCCATGCCACTGAATCCGAACATCTTCTGGAAATGACAACATAGCTGAAACAAGGGCACGCACACCTGCCTCTCGGTCAGTATCCTTACCAGCTCTCACAGGCCTCTTTCCACTGCCCCATTCCAGGACATTCAAACCAGCTCTCGTGCAGAGAACATGAAGAGCACTACATCCTGCTCTCTGTCATCATCAAAGTCTACGTTGAAATCACAAACCAAGTCATAAGCAGATAAAACCAACACACACAACCTTTAATACTTACCTGCACGATAACATTGTCTTGATGAGTATCCATAGTGTCCATGATAGTTGACCAGGCACAGTGCCCTGTAGCTGAGCTTATGGCCCTGTTCAGTGAAGCCAGGGCTGTGCAGCTTTCTGTCTGCATTTCAGCATCAGTCTTGAACTCTCTCATTGCTGCAATGATGAAAGCGATTACATCATCACACACATACTTTGAGTTTGTTGAGGACAGATGGGCTGAAAGTGCATGTAGAGCTGTCAAAGACACAAAGCTCCCAGTCAAGCCAAAAGCAAAGCCCATAAAAGTACAATCACAACCTAGTTAGACATTGACAGCATTGCTTTATCTTATTAGAGGTTATATATGTCAATCTCACAGGTAAGAAGGACAGGCAACAATATTTCAACCCGTTAATAAATGGAACAAAAAAAAAAAAAACCTTGATTTTTGTGTGATGTGAATATATTTATTACGCAAACAAGATGTTTTTTAACAAGTTGTGTCATTACAAGACTAAACACCTCAACCCAAAATATTCCAACAGCAAGAGAATCTCTACATATGCTAAGCTGCTCTACTACCGGTTGTTGCCAGCTGCAAATTCAAAACATAAATCACTATAGATTGTGTTCACAAGTTTCCATTGTCCCAATAGCCTCTAGTCTGTAAGTTACCTTTTCAACATGTGAAATGTTCAAAATCTTACAAACTGACAGGCAAAATGGGATAAAACACACTTTGCAACAGTGGGGTGGGAAACCCAAATAGTTGGGAAAGATAGGTAGCAACCAAGCATTAATGGTGTATGTAGCTTGTGCATACTCAAGCAACAATCCTATCTTGTACTGCAATAAAAACAACCAAGAACAAGTTAAGAGACCGAGCAGATAGTATTAATTAGGCCTTAGGATCGCAACAGCATTCACATAAAGAACATTAATCCCAAAATGCATATTTGTACATACTCACCAGCTTGTGTGGAGTGTGGCTCAATATCGCATGGCTGTATAGCACTCAAAATGGCTTTAACCGCCTTCTCAGCCAGCATCGGTACAGTAGCAGTGTACGCTACAGCTGCCAATGCAGATATAGAGCTTGCAGCAGACCCGGAAGAAATGCTGTTGCATAGAGACGCTCCTAGTCCAATGGCACCCTTGCTGGAACTTGAACATGCATTGTCACATGCAGTCTGGGCCCTATCTGAACTTACAGCACCAGAAAATGATTTGAGCATTGTTTTGGAAGTCATCTCATCACCAACAGCCACGGCAGATGATTTAGCTGACTGTGTACTGCTCTGCAATTCACTCTGATGACATGTTGACTGCTTCCCAGTAGCCACACTCTCCAATCTATTACCCTTACATCCAGTTGCATGAAGTAAATCTTTACTAGAAAGGAAAGAATCCAGGCCCACACAACCTGAGTTTAGAAAACCATCATAGGCAGATCGATTGTTGCTGGTTGGGGGTAAAATGCTTCCCAAACAATCTAAACACCAGCAGAGTAGCTCCACTTGATCTTTAAGAACTTGAACAATTTCGACCAGAGCTTCTATGAGTGCAACATATAATTCAGCAGGCAATACCTTGCCTCGTCTTCTACCTGGTGGGTAAGGTACTGTCCCAGAATTGTTGGCAATGGAGGCACCTTTGCCTTGTAATGCTGCGTTGATTAATTTGTCCAAAGCATGACAGGCAGCAGCAACAACATCAGGTAGCCCTGCTTCTTTTGCCAGATCAAGCACATTTGGTAATTCAGCCTTTGCCTCATCCCCCATGCTTCCTTCACCAGTAGCCTTTGATGTGCTAAAGCCATCAAGGGGCTTATCTTGCTTTTCAAGAATAACATCCTGTTTCAAACTCATACTTTTTTCCATCCCATATGACTTCCCTTGTTCACCTTGACACTCCTTACTAGTCCTCAAAGAGCTGCACTGTTCTTCAGCCCCACAGCTCAAATGGTGTTCGGCTTTAAGGCAAGTATCACATGCTGCTTCATTGCTTCTTTGGCCAGCTAAAGTCTTTGATGATCTGACCATACTGAGTGATGTGGATGACTTCATTTGTGTGACCTCAGCAACGACACCATTACTTGTCAAATGTAAAGCCCTTCCCTTGTTTTTCTCATTGACTGTGACACAAGATCCTTTTACACTTTGTTTTTGCAACCTTACAGACTCCCTTTCCTTGGTCAGCGAGATTGTGCAATGGGGGGTAGATCCAAGAGGGAGGGATTGCACGGATGCACTGACAATTCCTTGTAATCCATTCACAAAAGCAGCATCTATTTCTGTGCTTCTACAAGAACTTGTCCCAGATTCACATACCTCGTCAACCATGACTCCAAGCAGAGTCCTACTTACATCTCGAAAATTCTTCTTCATGTTAATGAGAAGATCACCAGCAGCAATTTGACTGCTGCCTACATGAACCTTAGCATTCTTATCAACTTGTCTGGATCTGGTACTGAGCTTGAAATCCTCAGTGCACCTGTGTTCTCTACAATCAACCCTACCTTTTCCCACTTTGTCCAATGTAGAAGACAATAGCTCACTGTCAAAGGATCCTATGTCATCGTCCAAGTCCCAAGTACTTGAGCTCCTAGAGGGAAAATCCATGGCACCTTGTACTGGCCTCTGAAAATTCAAATCCATAAGCATGTTCTTCACATTCTCATTTCCTCCCATAAACGAAGGTGGTGTATATATTTCATGCTTACTTTTGCAAGCACACTCCCCCTTACAGTCTTCAAACATCAGCTCTTCAGATGTCCTCTGTCGCTTACGTCTAGCTTCATTGCAAACTGGACCAGCATGTAGAGGTTGACCTTCTTCAAAGCTCACCTCGTCTGTGGCCAGTAAATGATTTGTGTCAGTACACAGGGAATGGACTGGTTCTTGATTGGCATCAGTAAATGAAGATTGAGTTATAGCTGCAAGCGCTTCAACTTCCACTGTCCTGTCTGCTTCTGAAGCAACTGAAACTAAAGTAGACTTACTTCCTGCTTTCAATCCTTTGCCTCTGCTTATAGAAGTTTTCTGTAGGCCATGGGTCTTAAATTGCTTCACAGCAGACGCAATGAGGCGGGCACCACCTGAGGAGACTACCAGCGCGGCAGCAGCAGGCGATGTGATGGACTCGGCAAGCTCTTGCATCACCCTCTCTGCTACATCTACATCCAAGGATTTGTTGGCTTCCTGGAGACCTTTGACGTACTCATAAAGCACATCCTGTTGTGCAACTTGACGGTAGGAGACGCAGCAGGAAGCTTCAGAAGTTTCCATTTCCAAGCAAGTCACTGACAGGGATGAAACGGTGCAAGAAGAGGAGGAAGAAGATGATGATGATAATGGTCCGACGACAGAGGACGAAGAAGAAAGAGGGGAAGCAAGAAGATTAGAGCAGTAAACAGAAGCAGATGAGCAAGAGTCTGGAGAGGAAATGGCTGTGGAGATGTAAGAATGGGATGAAGAAAACGACGAAGAAGAAGAAAAACTGGGAATGGGGAGAGAGAGGTGGATAGCATTGCAATTACCTGCTACAGCAGAGTAGCTATGGCCTCGCCTGCCAGATGGCTTGGACGATGGCTTTAAAGACGTTGGACGCTTTGGCATGATGCGAAGGCAGCTCACCTGTCCCGCTTACCTCTCTCACTTCACTTCACCATCGCTAGGGTTTCCTTCGAGCTTCCTCGCGAAGAAACCCGGAAGCTAAACCTGAGCAGATACACAGCCGTTTCTGTCAAACCCTAAATTGCCATAGACGCTTCGGTAAGCGTACCTTTTGGAGCTCAGTGTGCTGAAGAGTTGAGATGGTGAAGAAGGTACAATGCTTGGCGCAAAACCCTAATTCTCTCTACACAGCAACGGGAGCGATGCTAGAGAAGAAATGCGGGTGTGGACTGCGAAATCAACAGCAGAGAAGAGGGAGAATGCAGAGAAAAATGGGAAACAAAGGGGATGAAGGGGAGACAGGGAAAGGGGAGAGGAGGAGGAGCTGCAAGCAAAATGAAGATGATGAAGCGGGTGGCTCTGATGAACGACGAAAGTTAAGCCGAGTTAAAAGCTCCCTAATTATGGCCCTCTTGCCGCCCTCTCTTCCTTTTCCTCAATTTCAAATGTGCCTACCTTGCAAGAGTTTCAAATGTGCCTATATCCAAACAACCTTGCAAGAGATTAGGTTACTTGAGGGTTTTCAAAAACCTTTGAAGAACTTTAGGATATTTCGAGGTTTTCCTATAGCTCATCATAGGGTGGATTCACACGCATCCACAAACAAAATGGGCTCCACTTGTGTGGCTAACATTGATCTGTGCCAAAAGGTTCTTCACAACCCACATATTTCACACCTTCACCACCAAACATGTAGGTCGATGCCTCACCACCCCTTCCAAGTCCTCAACAAGAACTCGAGCAGACCAACCTCCGGACAGTGCAAGGGAGATGCCCTTCGAAAATTCTCTAAAAGCACAAAAACTCGCGATTGTTGAGCATTGAACACTTACCTATTCACACAATGACCATTGCACCACACAACTTCATGATATATGCTCATTTTGCAATCTTAAAATGTGTTATTAAGTTATCTACCCTTTTAAAAAGAGCATGACAAGTACATGAAGTTTGGGAGAAATAATAGCCAGAAGTGCCTTTTGGGGGGTTGTATTTGTAGGATGCGTCTGAAGCCCCCCATAGTTAAATGGGCTATTGACATAGAAGATGAACAAGCAAGATAGCTTAAAATTAAACAAAGGCTAATGTGAAAATAGGCAGTGGACCATCAAAATTGCCCACAATACAAAATACATTGGTGGGCATGCCACATGTGTGTATGACCTATGCTATTTGACACATCTCACTTTATTTGCCTTACATTGCTTCCCTCCCGATGTATTAGGATGGCCTAGTCTTTCTACAACTCGAAGCTCCTATCCATTTTGCAAACTAATGAGTATAATATGCCTTACTTTAGACCAAAAAGTCATTGCAAATTTTCTATACTTGTGGTGCAAATAATCATGTACGTAAGGGGTAAAGACACACTCTAGTGAGATGAGATGAGTCTTTTAAGTTTATGGCCAGGCTAGTGGACACAACATGTGATCCATTTAAATGAAAAATAATTTGAGGTGATGATGCTTTGACTGGACAACTTTGGTGGTCATAGTACCCTATTAGAGTCTCACCAACCATTTAAGAGTGGTTATATGAAGCTCAATGTAATGAAAATGTTATACGTTCATTTTGACAACAATATTATTATCATAAAACAATTTTAATCTTAAACTATTGGCCACCTTGGTATAAAACAAAATCCTCATGCAAATGTCACCATCCTAAGGAGAGAGAGAGAGAGAGGCACTTTCTACAACACTATATCTCTTTATCTAGATGGGCATGTCCAAGAGAGGTGACACCAATGAGAATAGAAGTTATATTGAAGCCTATTAAGATGCAAATCTTTTTCTCCTCCTCTAAATTCAGGTTCAAAATAGGGAGTCATCATCCTATTTTTCTTGCAAGATGCAAAGTGTTGAAAAGGCTCCCTTGCTTTTTGCAAAATCTATACACCTACTAGTATAACGTTTGAGTCTCCAAAATATCATGTTTGTGGCTTAGCCCTAGCACTAGACACCATTACTTGGCACTCCTTATCAAAAACATATGAGTTGAAATGTGGCTACATTTGCTAAAACATATGGTTCTGAAGGGGATGGAGAAGTTTTATTTGAGGAATCTCTACTTTCAATTAAGCTAAAACAAGGTGGCTTGAATGTTTGACTACTTAAATCCATAACTTTTAACATTAGTCTTAAAATACATCTCTCTCTCTCTCTCTCTCTCTCTCTCTCTCTCTCTTCTCTCTCTCTCTCTCTCTCTCTCTCTCTCTCTCTCTCTCTCTCTCTCTCTCTCTCTCTAGAATTCACAATGTATCTTACAAAAGTTATGAGTGATGAAATAAAAGAAGGGATTTAGGATAATAAACATGGATGCTTTTTTAGCTAAAATTCTAGTTGTTTATATTGCAGTATAACCATTGTCTTAAGTAAAGAAGTACTTGAAGTTGTAACTTTTAACTTTTGATCAAGGGAATGTATGATGCACCTTTGTTTTTTTTTTTGCACTCTATCTATGCATGCATTTTGAAAAGAGTTTAAAGGCAAGCCCAAGGTAGACCAATGTCAATGAGCCTCTAGCGGAACAATAAATATTTGGTGAAATGCTAGTGGATAACGAATGAACTAATATATATTTTTATTATGGGACCTTTTCTCCAAGTACAAGATTTCAACAAATTTTACAAATTACTTTAAATAAGTTAACTACAAGTTAATACATCAACCTTAGAACAATAATTAAACGGGAAACTTAAATGAGAAAATATTTGTGAACACAAGACAAAAGCATTTGGTCCAATCTGCCCCCCCATATGTAAGACCCGCAGTCTCACATATGAGTATTTCAATGATTTATTAAGGTATGAAGTAATTTGATACAATCATACATCTTCTCATCTCACAGGAGAAAATAGAAAGAAAAGAGAGCTTCATCCAAGGAACCTGTAATTCTTACAAACCATGTTTAATCTCTCTCTCTCTCTCTCTCTCTCTCTCTCTCTCTCTCTCTCTCTCTCTCTCTCTCTCTCTCTCATGAAATAATTAAACCATATAAGGAAAACAATAAGAGAACTAATACTCCCTGTAGACGTTTACATGTCTCAGCCTGTCTTGGCTTCCTTTATACAAGTACAAGTCTGCAACTTGCAGCCACTATATCTCTCTGGTTTTTCGCTTGAACATAGTCGAGTTGGTACTTAGAATTACGGGAATAGGCCTAGTCTATAGCTCATCTCGCGGACTGTTTTGCTAAATTCAACCGTATGCAAAAACCGACCTACTTTTTGGGATCTCTATCAAAAAGATGTTATTTTTATCACAAATTTATTTTCTTTAGATTTTTCTAATTGTTTAGAGATATTCATATACTCTCATCTCTAACTATAATTTGTTTTAAATTCTCAATAAAGTTCACTCACATAACATTTTTTTAGTTTAGTGATCATTTCTAATGACTTTTGGCATATCAATGGGCATGGAAGGTGTCTTGCTTATACTCGCTTACCCTAAGTAGTGAAACCAATGAGGAATGCCAAATACAAACTCTCAAGAAACCATAAGTTTGAGTTTCTTGGTACTATAATACGCCCTTTGGGTGGGAAGTAAGCTTTCATGCACATGGCCATTAAAGTGTGTGTTTAGAATTCAACAACCTACTTGACTAGAACATGCCTTATAAATTTGTAGTACCAAAAGTGTTTTAACATGGTGTTATAGCAAGTGGGAGGTAAGCTTTCATGCACATGGCAATTAGTGTGTGTGTTTGGAATTTAGTACCCTACTTGCCTTATAAATTTTAAGTACCAATATTGTTTGAAAAATCATAATAGACAAGTACACTAAACATAGACCTTGCATTAGAAGTTTGTATTGCCTAAGGTGCTTGAAGATTTGCTTCTTCTTTTTAGAAGCACAGAATTATATTAAAATAAAGCGTCGAATATTTACGAAACAACTTGCTTTTTAATCAAGAAGCATAACTGTAGTGTCCTAAGCTAATTCATTTCGTAGAGTGGTTAGGTTCTGAATATAGGTCAACCCTATCTTCAATAATTTACAGACGATACCAATGGTCTAATTTATAATGACCAGTCATTTATACAAGCTTTATAGAAGTGTGTCATACCTTTTTGCTTAGCATCAGGACCAATTATTAATCACTCTAAAACAGGGAATAAAACAATGCTTACAAAGCCTCCACAGTGACTTGTAGAACAAGGATGCAAGGTAATTAGGGAAGGTTAGGTCTTTAGACTTCTTGGCATTCCAATGAGATTCAGTGTAACCATGCATCAAAGGTGGCTGTGGGTGATGGGACAGAGTGCAAAACAAATTCAAACGATGCAGTGGGCTTTGCAGAAAGAATGGTGGTGCTCAAACACATCGCTCAAACACATCCTATTCCCTACTGTAATATACTTTCCTGCATGTTGGTGCCCCTCAAACAATGATCTCAAGCAATTAGAGCAACTATGTAGAAATTTTATATGGTTTGGAAATGTAGAGGAATCTTAAATGCCTAAAGTTACACGGAAAGTTTGCGCTTTGCGTAAGAATGAAAGGGGGTTGGGCATACCAAACATCATTGATGTAACAAATCGTATGGCTGCCAAGTGGATAGTGTCAAGTATTCTATGCCTTGGAGAAGATTAGGCAATACTTATTAACATAAATTTGGATAACTCTAGACTATCTTGCTTTCACCGTTGGAAGAGGATTCCCAAAGATATGCTCTTCTATAGGTCAATGAAAATAAAAGCACAAGGGAGCCCTCTAGTCAAATCACTATGGTAGGCCTAGAATAGATGTAAGCCAGAACTCAGACATCGCAGTTAGATCAAGAAGCATGTTGTTGTTTTCTACTTGGAGTCCATCTGGTTTTCCATGGCAGTGGAAACTGTACTTCGTAAAACTTGTACAAGAATGCTCATAAACTCCACAAAAAGGGCATTAGTACATGGGGTGATCTATGGTGTAGAAATAACCATAGATGAATGACTGGTCATGAGCTCAAGGGTTGCTACAAGCTATCTGAATTAGATCTTCAACTGGTCTCTGAAGGAAAAATCTATGGAATGAGGAGAAATCCAATCTATTCCAACTTAAGGGACCCTTGATAGCCAAAGCCTTCTCGTGGAAGGCCAAACATAAATTGTTGCCCATCCCAACTCTCCCCTCTCAAGGCCCTCCCTTGCACTGTAAGCTAAATACTGGATGGAACCTATTGTAGGATAGAAAACAATGTGGATTTAAGTTCTTGAAAATTCAGTTACTAGTGATTCCGCAAAAAAAAAACCATGCATGCTCTGGCTGATTATGCACAAAGCCCTTTAGACAAATGCTAGAGCTAATCAAAGAGGGTATGGAGATGGGATATACCATAGATGTAAATGGGAACAAGAAACCATTACACATTTATTCATTGGATCCCCCCTCGATAGAGAAGGACTTCATTTTTTTAATCTATGTGTCTCCCCCCTTCATAATTGGGATCTTAACTTATTAGGGCAACATCTAAAGTGCTTGACAAAAGTGTGGAATGTGATACATGCCGAATATTTGTGGGTTGTTTGGATTAATAGAAATAAATGCTTGTTTAATCATGAAAACACCAACATGCTCCCTGGTCTGAGATATGATTTGAATGTGCAGATGGAACTCTTGCATAAAGCTAGCTTCAAAGCTTGTGAAGAATAGTACACGAAAAATGATGTCAAAGAGATGTTGCAAATGGGAAAGGCTAAGGAAGAGTTCCAAGAGAAAATCAGCCTAATACAGAAAGAAAGGATAGTTTCATGAGTTGAAGGGAAGTAGTTATAACTATCACCATCCACAAAAAGATATACATGTGTTATCACCTCATCCCCACTAGCATAAAAACATAAATTTCCAACAAGCTAATAGCTTCCATTTGGCATCAATATCACTCGTGCTATTCCCTCAAAAGCTCTTCAAATCCTTCGAACATAGAATTGGGCTGCCATGAAGCTTTTTCAAGAGGTATTCTACACCATTTGATCAAATACTCAACCTTATGAAGCACTCTTTCTCATTTGCCCACTATTCTATTCAACCCTTCCTTCTTCATCCATTGATGGAACTCATCAAAAATCTACCCCTCTAGTCCAACATAAGCCTTCAAAGTGACACATGGAATACATGATGCATCTTAGTAGTTGACGCAAGCAATAGTTGGTATGTAATCTCTCTAACTCGCCTCAAAACTTTGTATAAACCATAATAGTGATAAGCCAACTTGGTATTCGTGGTGCCCTTGAGAGAACTATGTCTTGATTAAGGGAGTCTCAAGAATACATAATCCCCCTCTTTGAGATCCAATGGCCTTCTATGCTTATCTTTATAGTGCTTCATCCTTTCTTGTGAGCTCTCGATATTACTCTTGCATTGTTGAACCAATGCTTGCATCCTTTTTGATTCCTCTTTTGCATTTAGGTTAACACCCTTTTGCTTGATGGCCATCATTAGGACACTGTTGAAGCAATGCTTTCATCCTTTTCGCTTCTTCTTTTGCATTTAAGTTAACACCCTCTTGCTCGATGACCATCATTTGGTACATTGATCTTATAAACCATATAATGCTTCAAACGGTGATATGTCAATACTTATATGATGAGTACTATTGAAGCAAACTCGGCAAGAGCATCCCATGCATGTTAAGTCTCATGTGGCAATAGTGTCTCAATAAATCTCCACCCACTTATTCACTCTCTTCATTTGATCATTGGTCTCGGGGTGATAAGCAGTACTAGGAGTGAACTTCGTTCCCATAATCGAGTTTTCCAAAATGAACTCATGAATTTGAAATCTCGATCACTAACAATTTTTTGGGGCATACCTTGCAATTTGAACACATACTTCATAATTTGCTTTCTAACCATAGATGCGGTGTACTTGACCTTTCTAGGGATGAAATGTGCCACCTTTGTCAATTTATCCACAGCTACATACAGCTACATACAAGCTATCCCATCCCTTCTTTATATGATAAAGTCCCATGATGAAATCTATAGCAATGTGTTTCCACTTCCCTTCGGGAATAGGCCTACAAGGGCTGAAGTAAACCCTGTGCTTATGTGTTGGATCCTTGTTGAACTGACAAGGCATCACTTTGACACATATGCATGTATGTCCTTCCACATCCCTTTCTAGTAAAATCTCTTTCTTATATTGTCATGGTCTTAACACGAGAAGTCCGAGAAAAGTAACACAGGGGCTAAAGTGAGCATCCTTTTTTGAGCTTCTCAAATCTTTGTTTGCTATTGCATCCCAAAAGAATGATTCCTTTTTAAGCTTGTTGGTAAGGGGAGTTGTAATTTCTACATATATCTCAATGAACCTTCTATAGAAAGAAGATAAGCCCAAAAATCCTCTTAGTTGAGTAACAATACTGGGTGTAGACCACTTCACACATTTAACCTTCTTGGGATCCATCTTGATGCTCTCTTTGCTCACAATGTGACCAAGATACTTCAGTTCTTGAACCATAAAGTACATTTACTCTCCTTTGCATACAAGTGGTTGTTTCTCCACACCTCAAGCACTTCTCTCACATGTATCTAATGCTCATCCTCATTCTTACTATAGACGAGGATATCATTGAAGAACACCAATACAAATTTGAAGAGGAAAGGTTGTAGTACTTTGTTCATAAATGCTTGGAAAAGTATTGAGCACATTCCACAATCCAAATGGCATCACCATGAAACAAAATAGCCCTCTTTCCACTCTAAAAGTTTTTTTGAACACTCATCACCTTCCTTCATTGTAATTTGATGGTATCCTGACCTCAAATCAATCTTAAAGAAGTATTTGGCATCCTTAATTTCATCAAGAAGATTATCACACGAGGTATTGGAAACCTATTCTTGATGGTGATTTTGTTGAGATCACAATATTAATACACATACGAAATACTCCATCTTTCTTCTTTACCAAAAGTACAAGTGAAGCAAATGGTGACTTGGTTCAATCCATCATGTATCTAACAATTCTTTAATTTACCTTACAACTTTATCCTTTTTCACCTTAGAGAGCCTATAAGGGGGCTTGTTGACTACTTTGCATTCACTTCAAGCTGATTAACATCTCTCTTTGGTGGTATACTCTTGGTGGGCATTTGAAACACATTTTTGTACTTATCCAAGAGTTTAGTCATACTCCCATGTGTTACTTCCTTACCCATGTTCTTGTTGACTGCTTTGCATTCACTTCAAGCTGATTAACATCTCTCTTTGGTGGTATACTCTTGGTGGGCATTTGAAACACATTTTTGTACTCATCCAAGAGTTTAGTCATACTCCCATGTGTTACTTCCTTATCCACGTCCATAACCTCTTCTTTACAAAGCTATAATACACAAACACACTTCATTTTCATGAGCTCTCTCTTGAGTTTGGAGCCATTCATCAATGTCAACTTAGACAAATAAGATCCATTCAATGTAACACACCCTTCTTCATCAATGTCAACTTAGACAAATAAGATCCATTCAATGTAACACACCCTTCTTCATCAATGTCAACTTAGACAAATAAGATCCATTCAATGTAACACACCCTTCTTAGACAAATAAGATCCATTCAATGTAACACACCCTTCTTCATGTATAAAGCTTATGAAACCTTGTTGCAATTTCATGCTGAAAGTTCCAAGTGTGGACAACTAATTGCAACTCTACACAATGTCTATTGGCCCCATGTCCAAGACTAGTAAATCAAATTTTCATGTGTATTCATTAGTGAGCATGACATCCACATCATTGCAAACCACTATACAATCCTCCTTTCCTCCGTTTGCCACATGAACCAAACACAGTGATGAAACTCAACTAGCATTATGCCTTCTCATGAATCCATAACAAACATGATAGTGGGTAATCCATCATCATAATCCCCATCATGAATACCAGTGGATCAAAAGGAAACTCCCCCACTAAGCTCATGGTCATGATGCTCATTGCAATTCATAAAATTTTCAGCATCATCCTCAAGTCCTTCATCATCTTGTTCCGTGAGAATTATGCTCAAAGATAACTTCTTTGCCTTGTTGCATGCTTTATATTGATTCTTGCTCCATTCCTCCCCATATTTGAAACATAAGCCTTTTCTCTTGAGATCATTAATGTGATTCTCCTTAATCACATTGCTCTTGGTCAAACCACTTTGTTGAATGCTTCCCATCACCGTTTGGGTCAAAAGTATTCCCATTGCGATTAGAAAGCCCCAAGATAGCTCCATCGAACTATGTAAATGCTTTTAGAGTAGCTCTTAGGGTTTTGAACTCAATTTACGGTTTAGTATTTTCAGTTGAAATTGCCAATTTTGACCAAATTTTGCATATAAACCCACCAAAATACATAGATCAATATTCCTTCACATCCAATATCACCTCAAGTGTACTTTGGCAATAAATTAGCATTAACATTGGATCCCAAGGCATCATACATGTGCAACCTCGTGTCATGTATCTTGCCCACAAACATAGCTCGTACATGTGCCAACCATGTCTTTTACATTGCAATTGCAATTGACGTTGTCATTATTCCTTGCCCACAAACATAGCTCATACATGTGCCAACCATGTCTTTTACATTGCAATTGCAATTGACATTGTCATTATTCCTTGTCCATAATAATTGGCAAGGCAAGTATCATGTAACCAATGACTTCAAGTGGAAATGTCTGCCATGCGTCTCTTTAATGCCTCCTTACTAGGGTACATAATCCTCTTCCTTTTTACCACTTTACCATGGCACTCATGGCAAGGAAGATTCAAGCAAACTCTTCAACTTGGCACCTCTTCTCTGCTTGCCAAACCTACCCTTGCATTATACTAGATTTGAATGACAAAAAAAAGATGTAATATAAGGAAGTTGAGATGTGGTTCTTTACAATTGAGTGCATGAACTCATGCCAAAACGTTTTTCAATCTCAATTGAGTGCATGAACTCATGCCAAAACGTTTTTCAATCTCATGTGAAGAATAAGTCAATGTTGAACTCATGCTAAAACTTTAATCTCATGCGAAGAAAAAGCTATACGTCCTCTTAGTTGCATGAACTCATGCAAAAACTTTTTTTAATCTCATGAACTCATGCCAATTGAGTGCATGAACTCATGCCAAAACGTTTTTCAATCTCATGTGAAGAATAAGTCAATGTTGAACTCATGCTAAGCCAATGTTGAAAAAGAAGCTCTACTTCCTCTTAGTTGCAAGCCAGTGTCCTTATCTGTGAGACTTGAGAACCCAAACATAACAGTAGGATACTCGAATCATTAGAACGCTAGATCGTTGGATCATTGGAATGAAGGATTGTCAAGGGATCGTTGGAATACCGAAATCATCAAAACATTGGATTGTCAGATCATTGGAATGATGGATCGATCATTTTGGCAAAGTTCACCATAACTTGCAAGTGTGCCCAGTAATGAACGTGTTATTTTTGGGAAGTGATTACATGCTTTAAAAGTACATCCTATGAGATTCTTATCAACCCAAAGAGACTTTATTTGGATGTCATTTGAATGGTCAATCATCACTAGTTGACCTTCTAAAGAAGTCAAATAGAGAATGGTTACCCTTGGACTAAAGTGAAATGACTTACATATTGGGAAAATAGAGAGCATAAGCTTTCCATCAAGCTAAAGGAATCCTAAATCCAGCATTATTTTGATATTCATCCACTTTTCGGCCCTACTAGTATTTAATAATGGAATTATCCATAATACCAACTACTGTCATGATGCAAAGGTATTCCAAGCATCCTCAAACTAACATAGAAGTATCTAGCTAACATCCCTCTTGCTTGAGTTTACAATTGTCCTTAATTACATGTTTGCTTATATATGAGCAGATGAGGTCTAGACAAGTGCAAAAAATATCGCTCAACCATCCACCAATCGTTATTGAAAGTCAAAAGATACTTGGTGTAAGTGTTTCACGTGCATGTGGTAGTGTGTCGATGATCAATGATTGTGTTAGGCTTGAGTATTTCCTCTTGATCAATAAATAGAGGTGGCTCTTCATAAGTAGGATTTGAAGGAAGTGGTTCTCTAAATGGTTTCAACAAACTAATGTGGAATGTGTTGGTGTGATGGGGCAGATCTAGTTGACATATAAGAATGTTAATATTTTTGTTGATCCTAAATGGTCCATAAAATCTTGGTGCCAATTTCAGTATTGGATTCTTATCAACACTTTTGAGGCGTCTCTTTCAATTCTTTGTAGCATTATATGGTAGTGATGTGTGTGAATACACTTAGGACCACCGGGGTAATTTTTCCATCACTAGGAGGTTTTTTCCCCCGTGCGTATGTACACCCTCTTATCTACTTATTTTGGGGTGTGTACTTATCTTTTGTATCTGGCACACATTTGTTCATTCTAATCTAGTGAGTTTGTGCGCTCTCAAGATTCTCTATCTTGTGTGTGTGCATTGTTACAACCCTAACCCTAATTCCAACAATTAGTATCAGAGCTAGCTTCTTTGACACTTGAATCTAGTAGTCTGCCTCCCTCCTCACGACCCTATTTTTTGTCTCCAATTGAGATACCCTCTTAGGAGAAGAACGTGTATACTATAGTGTCGTGTATACAAATTATACATAATTTTCGAGGTCCGCAACGCATTTCGGGCACCGCAAGGTTTTTGCAGATATTCTAGAGAGGCGTCATTTTGGATTGGTTCTGCTCGATTTTGGGTGTAGCGGCAAAGATTTGGTGTGCAGCAGCATCTACAGTGTCTTCAACAACATCGACCATCATACTTTCGCCACCACCAGTAACACTCTATTCTCTACTCTGTGTTAATTTTCATACACTTTACAGGTGATTCAGTCAGTTGGGCAACCATCCAAGGTTGCATTCAATGAATACTGAGTACTTGCAGTGTGTTGAAAGATTTTGCATTTGGTAGAAAGTCATGGCTGGCAGTAGTGATGTATTCAACATGTTGTTTGCTAAGGACGAACTTGATGGGACTAACTACCCATTGTAGTCCTATATGATGAGGCAAAGGCCTTTGAAATGTGGTCAGTGGTAGTGAAACTCGTCCTATTTCACAACTACCAGTGCAACCAGGTGCTGTAGGTACATCTGATACAAATGTGGCTCCTCCACATGCACCACCAATACCTCCCACTTATGCTCAAACGAGATGGGATGGAAGAGATGCACAGGAACATGCATTGCTTGCACTTTCTGTGAAGCAAAGCATTATTCCTCATATTCGGTCATGTAAGACTTCAAAACAGACATGGGATACACTTGCTGCATTATACCAGGTGTGCAATGAATCACGTGTTGCATATCTGCACAAACAATTGGAGTCTGAGCACGTGAATGAGGGATACTCAATGGATAGCTTCTTGACCAAGATCAAAGATTTTAAGGAGTAGCTTGCTAGTGTGGATGAGATATATCCTGATAGTACATTGGTACCCATAGTTCTCAATGCATTGCCACATTCTTATGAGAGTTTTTCCTTAAGTCTTGCTTTCTCAAATTTCAGCAATACCCAATCATTCTCTTTAACATCCAATTGCCTTCTATGCTTGTCGGCAGCCTTTTTATGCTTGTCTTGTGACCTTGCAATGGCTGTCCGCACCTGAGCAAAAGCAATATCCAAGTCTCTTACATACTCATCAGCTTTGCAAATATCTCATCCTTTGTTCGAAGGATGGGTGGCCCCCCTCTGCGCCATACCCCTCTGCCCCCCCTCACGCAAGCCCCTCGCCCCCCTCCCGCCAGAGCAGAAGCAACCCCCTCTGCGCCAGCCCTACCTCTCGCCCTCTCTCCCGCCAGCCCCCCTGCCCTCCCCCCCCCCCCTCTCTCTCTCTCTCTCTCTCTCTCTCTCTCTCTCTCTCTCTCTCTCTCTCTCTCTCTCTCTCTCTCTCTCTCTCTCTCTCTCTCTCTCTCTCTCTCTCTCACACACACCTGCGCATCCCCTCCCACCTCTCTCTCCCAAGATAAGGGCAGCCCGAGAGAAAGGGAAAGTGGCCTTCTATAGAGATGGTAGAGTGGTGATTATGGAGAGGCGCTCTTCATGACGGCGCGAGACCTATGGGACTACACTCAAAGTTGCTACTTGGAATTGTAATGGATCTCTACGCCTTTTGAGGATAGTTTCACTGGGAGGGACATCATCTTCTACTGTGAGACGCATCAGGCTCCTGGACAGTCCATGCCACATGTTAGTGGATACCGATGGGAGACAGCTTGTAGACAGGAGACTCGTTCAGAGCATAGAGGACGGGGTTCAGGAGGAGTGGTAGTATTGTTTAGAGAGGAGCTACAACCACTGATACATATAGTCCGTAGTAGAGATGAGCATGCTAGGTACATGTGGGTTAGACTAAGGGCAGAGACGGGCAGATATCTCTACATTGCTATATGCTATTTTGCTCCTAGTACATTAGTGTATGCATCACCTAGCGGCGGGCAGTCTCCCTTTTCTATTTTGGATGATGACATTTGGGAGTTCTCTAGGGATGGTGACATTCTCCTTCGCAAGTATGTAGAGCCGAAGCCCAGTGAAACAATCATTGAGGATCCACCAGAAGTGGATGAGCTTGAGGAGATCTTGCAGCTAGAGCAGATTGTGTATCACAAGGAACACAAGCTTGTTGTTGCAGGCAAAGTTATGAGGCGTTACCTTGTGAAGTTTAAGAACTATCTTCCCATTGGGTAGATGAAGAGTTCGTCAGAGATTACCCGCATGTGCTTCAGACATATTTGGATGCTTTTCAGTTTTGTGGATAATTGTTTAGAAGCCGGGGGGATGTCACCATTTGGTCACCCAATTGGTCCACCCATGCTTTCTCATCATGTATGTATATTGGACTGGTGTCCATGGCAGTTGTATATGCCGGGGATTGATGCCACTCATGTGATACTGTGGACTTGGCTTTTCGTTGTTGGGACTTGTGCCTCTGTGTGCATGCTCGAAAGTACCTGGTGGATCAGTGTTCCATTGGGTCTGGTACTTTCGTGTACTTGCTTGCTCATGGTTAAAGAAATAGCAAAGCTAAGGGAATGTGGATGGAACATATTTACATCAGCTCTTTAATAGTGGGTCTAAGTGCGGATATAAATTTCCTCTATTGCTCCTTCTTATGGACCTTGTTTATGGCTTGGAATTGAAGAAGGGTTTGCCAAAATCTATCAACATAGGTGAACATGTTTCATCTATTTTTCCTTCTCATGGACCTTGTTTCATCTATTTTTCCTTCTCATGGACCTTGTTTATGGCTTAGAATTGAAGAAGGGTCTGCCAAAATCTATCAACACAGGTGAACAGAGAGTGTTTCTCCAATTAGTGTAAGATGTCCCACGGTTGCCTAGCCCTAGCCTTGTATTATGGTGGAAGAAAATTATTTTTGATCAACTTCTTAAAAGATTTTCCAAGTTTGGGGTTTGTGGTGGCGACTATTCTTGGTGATAATCCACCATAAAGCAGTACTCTTTCTCCACTATATGGTTACTAGCACACTTGATTTTATCCCATTCAGAGAATTTATCCCTTGAATTTTAATTGTCAAAAGTTGGCAACATGTGCATCATTATTCCCATCATAATTTTGAAAAGTAAAAGCTTTACGGCTAATCTTACTACTCTTCTTTGGAATCTTGGGCATGTAATGTGGCTAATAGTTCTAGGGGTTCTAGAGTCTTTAGAATCTCATGACTCAGTAACTCTACTCCTCTTTCTTCGAGATAATCTATGTTCTAGCTCCCTCATTAACTCCCTCTCGTAGCTATTTGATTGGAAAGTGTGAAGTTGCTCTTGAATAGATGGAAGTTGTGGATTTTTCCCCATGATAGAGAAATTTTTAAGAGAAATAGAAGATGAATGGTAATTTTTTGTGAAAAGAGATATAAAGCAAATAAATAGCTTACCTTTCACTTGAATCTTTCACTTGAATAATCGAAGAAAGAGTTATCGTGCACCAAGCCTTGAGTTGATTGCAAAAAATCAAGTTTCACTCTTTGTTCCTAAGGTAAGACAAGTGTCAATAACTCCAAGTAATTAGTCTTCAAGTCGTTTAGAAGCTAGAATGGTTTGGTAGCTTTCTGGAAAAGTTTTCTCACATTTTTTGGACACTAGGACTATGCAAAATTTTTGTGCAGAAATAACCTCTTGCAACATTGGGACTCAGTGGTAGAAAAGTTGAGAAACAACCTCTTGCAAACACTGGGATTGAGTGGTAGGAAAGTTGAGGAACAACCTCTTTGCAGCACTAGGATTGGGTGGTAGAAAAGCTGAGAAATTTTTAAGGCACTGCAATAATGTAAGAAATCAGCCTTGAAGCTGTCGTTAGAAGCCAAGATGATTTGGTAGCTTTCCAAATATGTTTTCTCTTATTTACCACCAAGACTATGTAAAAATCTTGTGCAAAAACAACCTCTTATACTTGGCTCCCATTTGTGAAAAGACAAACTTTGGGCCACCCCAATGTAATGTAGAAAGACTATTATTTTAAGCCTCATGTGTAGAAGAGCTATTAAGGTAGCTTAATCACCTTATATGGATTAAGAAAAAAGTAATCACACTTGATCTTAAGGGAATGAATCTTGATCTTTGCACACAAGATAGCTATGTTTCTACATATTTGGGAACTCTACGACATTTCTAAACTCCTTATGTAGCCAGATCTTAAAGAGATACACCATATTAATTTTTTAAATGATAAATGATAAGCATCATTATATGTGAATTTTCCCTGTTTTCTTCGAGCCTTTCAATTACACAAGCCTTTCTATTAAGGTTTGAAGCAGCTAGTTTAGCGAAAGGTCCTTCCTTTGCTTCCTTCTTTTGTCCAAAGGGTCCTTTGTAAGCCTTCCTTTAAACTTTAGTTCCCTGTTTGTAAGCTTTTGATTTTTATCATTGATAAATATCTAGCTCTGATACCACTGACAAGATCTTAATACAAGCATAAATATATCACCACTCATTTACCTTGCGAACTAGAATTGAACGACATGTGTAAATAAATCAACCATGGATAAATAATATGAAAGTATATAAAAGCATGAAGAAATAAACACAATGGCTCTTGGCCAAATAAATGAAGTAACTATGCATGATGATACCCACCGCAAATGATAAATATGTGATATGCATAACCCTACACCCATATGACATCCTAATCGACTCTATCATTGTAGTGCTCACTCAACAATGCCAACCACATTAGTTACATACACGTAATTGGATTCCTCACTTTTCAATCCCATTATGACAGCATATGATAGGCATAAATATCTACACTAGTAATAGTAGCTCATTATATCACGTGGAATCACTTGTAATACCAATAACGCTAGCATGGACCCAAATGTGCATACACTAATAACATTCCCGTTAGTATTTAATAATAGAATCACCCATGATACCAACTACTAGTATTTCGGGTATCCCTAATAACTCATTAACTGCAAGCTCAAACAAATCTTTTGGCTATGGTTATATATAAATGAGGTCTACCATACTTTTTTTCGAGCAAACCAAAAAATTGAGTATCCCCAATAACTCATTAACTGCAAGCTTAAACAAATCTTTTGGCTATGGTTATGTATAAATGAGGTCTACCATACTCCAAGTGACTTTTTTCGAGCAAACCAAAAAATCGAGTGGGGCATGGCAAAAGGCCTCTTATAAAGCTATTTATCATTGCACAAGTGATTCGCACACCATGACTTTGACTTTCCAAATAAAGCGGGTGCATTATCTTCAAATTGGTGCAACCAGGTGTTTTCATGCTTGTGTGTTTCCATAAGTAGATTGACAGTGGATCATATAAATATTGAGTGAGAGATAGAGTCAGAGGAAGTAATAGAAAAAAAGAGAGCACATTGGTTGCACTACATTACATATCTTCTGGTACATCCATTAGTACATTGATCCCAAACCAAATAAATATTAAGTGTGAGATTGAGTAAGAGAGAGCCATAGGTAAAAGTTGTGATAATTGGTAAAACCATATCCAAAACCATAGGAATCATAAACAACTACTATAAAAAACACAAATAACTAGTCACCACACCACTGTAAGTATGAGGAAGGTGCAGATGTTCACTAGTCGTATGGTTTTTCCCCTACACGTGCATCAATCTCATCATTAGCAACATGTAAATTGCTAACCTTCTCATGTCTCCCCCCCACTTCATAGCACGTAGTAAGGGCTGCACATGTGAAGACAATAGTCTCTCATCCTTGTCCATCATCGATGCACACACACATCCTGTCTTTAAACATACCTTGAGAATAGGGGCTATACCACATTCCAACTCAAGGCAAATACCATCACGGTGGCAAAACAACTCAACAAAGCAATCCATAAATGTGAAACTCCTCTCCAAGACACCGCACCACTCCTTCCCAACAACAGGCTCTCTAGCCTGTGATATCTCTAGCAAATGGTGGTAAGCCACCACTGACTCCAAAGGTTACATATACAGAGTCTCCACAATAGTGGTGAACTCCAAGCAAAACATAGACACTATCCGTCATCTATGCACCACAAAAAGCATAGAGGAAGCATACTGCAAATGAAACCCAAAAATGGTCAAATCCAAGACAATGTTGTAGGTTTGCATTTAGCATAGAGACCCAATCAATAGTGGCAATACTACCTCTGTCTAAAAGCCCCCACTCTCATAGTAACTACTAGAAGGAGAGTAATGCATGATAACAATCCACTACTAGGTGTCTAGATTTGATATATGTTAGTATCGATCCAACTAAATCATAGTTTCCCCTACCACACAAAGGTGAAATGATCATTAATGTATTATATAACAATAAGATATAAAACAAAATATTTAAAGCAAAGAGTCTAAGCGTTTGGGATTACTGTTGAGATATCGAGCTCGTTTAGTGAGGCGGTGGACACTGATGACCCGCCTGGGGAATAGGCCCCACACTTACACCATTGGTATGGTTGGTGAGATCTTGGGTGATATGCGGCCAGTGGGATGACAGGCTGTGTGATAGCCATTCTAGAGACTGGCATAGTTATAGCGCTAGCTCATTTAGTTGGGTTCACACTATAGAGAACTCGTGTATGTATTGGTTGAGTACCTTTCATATTATTGTGTACTCTTATCTTTGTATATGGTGTGTTGAGTGTTGAGTGAAGAAGAAGAAGATTTTCAGCCTCTCACCGTGTGTGTTCTCTATTAGGGTTTTGTGAGTGTGGGTGTGTGCTTGCAAGAGCTCAAGCTCTCTTCCCCCCTGCATCTTTTCATGGTATCAGAGCCTGGTTTGTGCTAAGGGCTGAGCTGCAAGCAAGAGAACCACAGGAAGCGGTACGAGGGTAAGAGCTTCAACTACTCTTCCCTATTTGTGTTGGTGACTACACCCTTGTCGGGAGCTCTACGGGAGGCACCGGCAAACGATCTCTGATTGAGGAGCTTTCTTCGCGGAAGTAAAGCTATAGGGCAACTATACTGTCCTATTGGACTTCATTTTCTGGGCCGAAAACGCGTTTCGGGCGCGTCTGGACCTCCGTTTTTCAGAAAGCAGGCGATTTCGAGCACTGCGGGTAAGTCATCGATTCTCTGCAGAACTTTGTTTTAAGAACTGCAGGAAGACAGATTGACTGTGCAGACACTGTGGGTGCTGCAAAGAGGTCTACAGTTGCCATTGGGTGTATGTATGCACATTGAAGTCACTGGTTGTGACATTTGAGAGTACTACAGTACCGCTGCTCTGCAGGAAATACAGCAGCTTGTGCAGGACAAACCAGAGTGCTGTT
Source organism: Cibotium barometz (assembly GCF_041138505.1). NCBI lineage: Eukaryota > Viridiplantae > Streptophyta > Polypodiopsida > Cyatheales > Cibotiaceae > Cibotium > Cibotium barometz. The sequence goes on along the minus strand of NC_141108.1, from coordinate 10,611,731 downwards.
TCTGGTAAAATTGTGTGTTTGGCAAGATGTCAAATGATGAGTTAACCCAAATTGTGGCTGAGAAGCTAGATAAGAATAACTTCCATGCTTGGAGGTTGAGGTTGACGAATTTCTTGATGGGAAAAGGCTATTGGGACTACATAGAAGGTGAGCATGAAGAGGCACCGGAGATACCGGATATAAACTGCTGCAGATGTGAAAGAGTTTAAAGACTGGAACCAAGGAGCCAGGAAGGTTATGTATTGGCTCTCCATTAGTATACAGGACACCATGATTGGGCACATTCAGGATGCCATTTTCCCCAAGGAGGCGTGGGACACCTTGGTAAAGCTCTATGAAACAAATACCAAGGCACGTAAGATACAGTTGAAGAATGAACTTCATACTGTGGAGAAAAAGAGCATGTCTGTGAATGACTATGCGCTGAAGATAAAGGGTATTATGGAATCCCTTGCATCTATTGGTGTGTCAGTAGATGATGATGACAAGGTGGAAGTCTGTCTACGTGGTCTCGGGCCACAATACAAGGCGTTCAAGACGTCCATTCAGACTCGGGAAAACATTTCCAACTTTACAGATTTGGTGTCTATGCTGATTATCAAAGAGAAGAGCTTGGGTGAAGACCGACAGTCTTCACAAAGCAAAAACAGTTCAGAGCAACAGGCCTTCTACACGAGTTCAGGAAGGGGACGAGGTAGAGGAGGTCGTGGACGCGGTCAAGGAGGTGGCCGAACAGGTAATTAGAATTATGGCCAGCAGCAGCAACAACAACAGTCCCAGAATCAACAACAACAACAACACGCAGGTGGAAGAGGCAAATTCAGAGACAGGGGGAGTCAAAGAGGCCGTGGAAATTGGCAAAGGCAATATAATGATGCATGTGAATGCTATTATTGTGGTAAGCCTGGACATGTGCAGGCAGAATGTTATAAGAAGCAGGCTGACATGCAAAATGGGAAAGTGCAGCAAAACAACTATGCATCCTCAAGCAGAAATAATGAGGATAATGAAAGGTTGTTTGTTATGCAGCATGTTGTGAATGCCATGTCTGAAAATGTTGATGCAACACAAAAATATAATGTATGGTATGTGGATTCAGGCACTTCGAACCACATGACGAGTCATGGGGAGTGGTTCAAGGAGATGAAAAACCCGGAAAGACCAGGTGTTGTGGAAACAGGGGATGACACTGCTCATCCAATTGCCCATGTTGGAGATGTGCCATTGTCTATGCAGGATGACAAAGTGAAGTACCTTGCAGATGTACTTTATGTACCAAACATAACAAAGAATCTGGTTTCAGTTGGCCAGATGATTGAGCAAGGTTTGCAAGTTCGGTTTAACCCTGATGGTTGTTATGTTGAAGACTTTAAAGACAAGTGCAGGTTGGTTGCAAAAGGCAACAGAGTGGGCAGAATGTTTACATTGAATGTAGACATGCCTGAAATGAGTGCTACGATTGTGAGATCACTGTTCCCACCGCGCAACGGATTCGGGGTACTAGCAGCGGAAGTAGCACTTCTTGCGCGAGGCAGGGTCCCACACTCGGGGCCTCGTCCACGGATATCCGGACAAAAGACTAATCCGTCGGTTTTTCCAAAACCAGACCCGGAAAAACTTCCCTTATCCGGAAAGCACGGGCGATTCCACCAGGATAATTTTTACTCTAACGTAGTCAAAACTCTTACTGATCAACAGATCCGACTGCATCTATAAAGATACTTGGTCAGATCAAGGAAGAAACTTGCACTTGGATCATTGGGATCAACGCTTTTTTCCCCACCAAGGAGGCACAGCCGTTGATTCCTATCCATAGAACAATTTCTATCCGGGATTTACTTTATCTATCGTAATAACAGAAATTGAGTCTCGATTTACGGATCCATCAGTCCAGCCTAACCCCATCCGATCCCATGGGTTAGCCAACCGCCCAACCACTGTAGTGATGGGATCCAATTTGGAATTTGGTTAGGTTTTGTCCCGGGTACCAAGGAAAAGAGTTCCAAGGCCCCCTAGCCGGAATTTCATGCAAACATAAAACTAGCCACACCACTTACACACCCAATATGAAAATTGCCTTTTTCTTAGCATCAGCTAACTTTAAAACAATCCTTTAATGAAACCATAGTACCACTGATCACAATCTCCCAAATTATCCAGTTGATTCATAATTTTCCATCATTCCTTCATCAGAGTATCTATGGCATCATTGGCAACTAGAACGCTCACCACCTGTCCACACAGGGGCCGTTTCAATAGTTCCTAGCCCATAATACTCAACAATATAATCACTTATCAAGATGGACTCTCGTTGAAGATCAGCAAGATCAACCAACAGATCCATATAAAAGAGCCATGGACTCATCCGTTGAGGACCAGCAAGGTCAGTCAACCAGATCCATGCCCGGTTCCAGAAAACAACTCTTACTCCTTGTTCCAATATCTTCCTCGACGCACGCGTGGGTATCCTGGGCGACCCAGAGCCCGAGCACCGTATGGTCAGCACCCTCTAGGATCCTTCGCAGGTGACCTAGCGCTTCACTCATAGGCCGCTTCCTTGGTCCCTCATCCACCGTACCGGAAGCTCACCATTTTAATCGAACCGAGGCTGGTCAAGACCTCGGCCGACCTTGCTACGCGAGACGTCCTCCATTGACTCTCCGTCAGCAGTTGCAACTTTATCAGTTAGGTCTCCACGACCTTAATCACAAGACGGTCAAAATGCTTTCCCAGCATTCTTGACATAAAACAGCCATTTACAAACAGCATTTACAAACAGTTTACAAATACAATTTCTATATTAACTCTCATTTTTCCACATTATCCCTCATGCAATCCACATTACTTATTCCACATTTCATTTATATGTGTACTCATCCAATCATATCATTTTCCATCTCTTCACTTCAGATTCCTTCACATCACATATCATATATTCACATCCATATCCACATCCATACATCCACATCCACATCCACATTCACATCCATACATCCACATCTACATGCTTATCTCCATTTTCACATCCTCATTTATACATCCACATCCCATATCCACATTCATACATACACATCCATATCCACATCCATATCCGCATTCATACATACACATCCATATCCACATCCACATGCATACATTCATTATCACGTCCTCATTCATACATCCACATCCACATACATACATACATACATCCACATCCACATCCACATTCTCATTCACATCTATACATCCATATCTACATGCACATTCACATCCATACATCCACATCTATATCCTCATTCACATCCATACATCCACATTCATGCATCCACATCTACATGCCTACATCCATACATACACATCCACATTTACATCCATGCATCCACATCCACATCCTCATTCACATCCATACATCCACATTCATACATCCACATCCACATCCACATTCACATCCATACATCCACATCTACATGCTTATCTCCATTTTCACATCCTCATTTATACATCCACATCCCATATCCACATTCATACATACACATCCATATCCACATCTACATGCATACATACATCCACATCCACATTCCCATTCACATATATACATCCACATCTACATGCACATTCACATCCATACATCCACATCTATATCCTCATTCACATCCATACGTCCACATTCATGCATCCACATCTACATGCTTATCTCCATTTTCACATCCTCATTTATACATCCACATCCCATATCCACATTCATACATACACATCCATATCCACATCCACATGCATACATACATCCACATCCACATTCCCATTCACATATATACATCCATATCTACATGCACATTCACATCCATACATCCACATCTATATCCTCATTCACATCCATACATCCACATTCATGCATCCACATCTACATGCATACATGCATACATCCACATCCACATTTACATCCATGCATCCACATCTACATCCTCATTCACATCCATACATCCACATTCATACATCCATACATCCACATTCATACATCCACATCCACATCCACATTCACATCCATACATCCACATTCATACATCCACATCCACATTCATACATCCACATCCACATCCACATTCACATCCATACATCCACATTCATACATCCACATCCACATCCACACATCCACATCCATACATCCACATTCATACATCCACATCCACATCCACATTCACATCCATACATCCACATTCATACATCCACATCCACATCCACATGCATCTTATCATATCTTATCACTTCCCATATCTTTTATGCATACCTCTATGCATGAAATTCAATTATGCTAAAAGTAACACTTTTATAATAAAATATTCAACTTTTATGCATACCTCTATGCATGAAATCCAATATGATAAAAGTAACACTTTTGATATAAAAAAATTATCCTTTATGCATACTTCTATGCATGAAAATTAAAAATGATAAAAGTAACACTTTTGATATAAAAAAATTTCCTTTATGCATACTTCTATGCATGAAAAATTAAAAAATGATAAAAGTAACACTTTTGATATAAAATTTTTTCCTTTATGCATACTTTTATGCATGAAAATTAAAAATGATAAAAGTAACACTTTTGATATAAAAAAATTATCCTTTATGCATGATATTAAAATTCAATTTCTCCATGATTATAATGAAATTCTTTCAATTAATCTAGGATGATAATTCCTAGAATATGGTAGGAAGTCCTCTTTTTATGCTTTGAATGAAATTATTTTATGCATAATTTTTATAAAAATTTTGCCATAGCTCCGCTGCTATGACTGATAAATCTCAATTTTTTCTAAGGGATAAAGCTTATCATTAAGGAAATAATTAAAATGATCTCTAATTGGATCATTAATCTATAGTGGATTGAATCATCAATATGCATAAACTAAAAGCATAGAAAAAAAACCATTAAATTGGCCTCAAGCATAGCTTAATCTTGGGTTAAGGAAAAGCTTTATGAAAAGCTTGATTTGGATTGAGAACGGGTCATGAGTATGACCATTTCTTGAGTGAGAGAGAGAATTTACATAAAAATCATTAGAATTTAAACATAAATGAAAATTAACTTCAATAGCATCTATTAACTTATGTAACTCTTCACTACTATTCAAACTTCAATAGTATTTAAAAAAAACCATACCAATTAAACTTCTCAAGCTTGAGAGGGGTTGAGAAGAGAGAAACATTGAGAAATTATAGAAAGATCAATATTCACTAATTACCTTACAACTTGCTTGATTCTTTGTTCACGGTAGAGGCCCCCAACCAATCAATTGGTTAAGTATGTTGATGGAGCCACTAATGGGGATTGAAGAAAGAGGGAAGATCCAAAAACTAGTGAATTATTAAATGAATTCACAGTTCTTGGCTTAGGTGGAGTAGAGTAACGATGCATAAACACTATATATTTTTCAACAAGGGGGAGGCTTCTATTTATAGGAAAAATTGAGCTCCTAACCAAACAAACTGATTCTAGAATTTTCTAAATCAGTTTGGTCAATATTTGACCATTTTTAGGTCAGTTAAGCTAACTTTTTGGAACTAGACTTGAATGAGGAGAGAGGAGAGATGAAATATCTCAATTTTTATGAGTTTAAAACTCATTCAAGCATGTGAAATATGCACCTCCTTTAAAGAACTCCCCTTCCTTACATATGTGTCATAATGGAATCATTTTAATATTGCTCATAGTTTTTTTTTTACTAATAAACCTTGTACATTTTCAACTCTTCATCTTATGTGAAATATGCACCTCCTTTAAAGAACTCCCCTTCCTTACATATGTGTCATAATGGAATCATTTTAATATTGCTCATAGTTTTTTACTAATAAACCTTGTACATTTTCAACTCTTCATCTTATGTGAGCATTTAAGGGACTCCCCTTCCTTACATATGTGTCATAATAAAATCATTATACCCAAAATATCTCATATTTTTAATATTGCACATAGTTTTTTACTAATAAACCTTGTACATTTTCAACTCTTCACCTTATGTGAGCATTTACTCATTTTTGGGTATTTTCTTTTTTACAAGTTGGATTTATCTCCTCCCTACACATGGATTGATGCTATTGGTCCATAGGAACCTTAATTGGACCATAGTCTAAAGATTTCTGAAAATCTAGACCCTTAGACTAAGGTTCTTTATACCTATTTCCAATTAATTCCAATTGCACATTGGAAAATTCTTTTTGAATTTCTATTTCAGGGGAACTCATCTGAATTATAAGAGATATTTTTCTATCCAAAAATATTCAAAATCTGAATATTCTCTCTCTAGAATATTTCTCTCTCTCTAGGCTAAAACAGATAGAAACAAGGTCTTTATATTTCTGAAGAGGGATTGATTACAGGGAAAGATACTAGACATCAAAAAAGGGGGTGGGGGAGGAATCTTACAACGATGTTTGCAAATGGTTCAGGAATTGTTGTTGCAGACACAGACATTTGGCATAAAAGGATTGGACATGTAAATGTGCAGAGATTGAAGTCTATGCAGACAAAAGGAATTGTGACAGGGCTGCCAAAATTTAAAGTGGAAGATATGCAGAAAATATGTGAAGCATGCCAATTTGGGAAGCAAACAAAGCATGTGTTTCCACGTAACAGATATGTGAGCAGAAATGCACTAGATGTTGTGCATTCAGATGTATGGGGGTCCTACGAAGACCATATCTATGGGAGGCTGCAGGTATTATGTGACTTTCATTGATGACCACACAAGGAAAGTGTGGGTATATTTCATGAAGGAGAAGAGTGAGGTGTTCACTCACTTTCAGAATTTCAGAGTTTTGGTTGAAAAGCAAACAGGGAAATATGTAAAGTGCCTAAGGTCAGATGGAGGGGGAGAGTACTTCTCCAATGAGTTCTCTGAATTTTTGAAGAAGAATGGTATTCGGAGACAGTTTACATGCAGATACACTCCGCAGCAAAATGGAGTTGCTGAGCGGAAAAACAGGCACATTGCTAAGATTGCGCGAGCATTGATGGAAGAGAAGAATATGCCGCATAGCTATTGGGCTGAGGCTGTTTCTATAGCAGTATACATCATGAACAGGACTCCAATTGCAACCATACATGATGTAACTCCAGAGGAGAGGTTTACTGGCAGAAAACCAGATTTGTCTCATCTGAAAGTCTTTGGATGCATTGCATATGTGCATGTGCCAGATGAGCTGAGAACTAAGCTGGATCCAAAAGCTGAAAAATGTGTGTTTATTGGATACTCCCTTGAGCAAAAGGGATACAGGTGTTATAACCCTGCTACACGTGAGTTGAGGGTAAGCAGGGATGTTGTCTTTGATGAGATGAGCAGCTGGTATGCTACTGAAAAAGAAGCTGTTGGGGCTGATGTGAGTGGAAGTGTGGTTGCACAGAATGCAGGTCAGCAATCACAGTCTTTGAGTGGACCAGGAGAGTCCTCATCTAGTGGGTCTATTGATAGACCATGGAGTGGCAGGCTGCGTCATAATACCAGTCCTGCAAATGTGATTAGTACATCACGTAAAGAAAAAGAGAAAGTGGTTGAGCCCCTTGGTATGCCTGACATTTTTGCAGGGCATTCTCATGTTGATGGAGAGTCTAGTGGCTCAGATATGAGCCTTGATGAGGAGCTTGGGATCCCAGCTATGAGAACACCTAGTGTAAAGAAGGCTATGGAAGCCATGAATGAAAAGCTGCGAAGATCTGGGAGAGTGAAAAATCATGTGCAGAGATTTACCTATGATGGTTATGTGGCACATCACTATGCATATATGGCAAAGGTTGTGCAGGTTGTTGAGCCCAAATGCATTGATGAGGCTGTTGGAAATGTGTGTTGGGAGAAAGCTATGGATGAGGAGATGGATGCACTATATGGAAATGAAACTTGGGATTTAGTGCAATTGCCTGAAGGCAAGAAAGCCATTGGATGCAAGTGGGTGTACAAAGTTAAACATAACAGTGATGGAAGCATAAACAGGTACAAGGCTAGATTGGTAGCCAAAGGATATGCGCAGACATATGGCATTGATTATGAGGAAACTTTCAGCCCAGTTGCTAAGATGGCAACATTGAGAGTTGTGATAGCAGTGGCTGCGTCAAAGCAATGGTCTTTACATCAAATGGATATAAAGAATGCATTCTTGCATGGGGATTTGCAAGAAGAGGTGTATATGTTGCAGCCACCTGGATATGAGGATGTGAGTCACCCCGAGCATGTTTGCAGGTTGAAGAAAGCCTTGTATGGCTTAAGCACCAAGAGCATGGTCTGACAAGATTTCTGAATATCTTGTCACTATTGGCTTTCATGTAGCCAATGCAGATTTCTCATTGTATGTGAGACATGGTGATAGCTTGTTGTCATCTATGTAGATGACTTGATCATTACGGGGGACCATGATGCAGAGATCTTTGATGTAAAGATCTTGCTTAGACAGAAGTTCGAGATGAAGGATCTGGGGAGCTCAGATATTTCTTGGACATTGAGGTGATTAGGTCACCACATGGTATTGGATTACTGCACAGAGACAGTATGGCTTGGACATGTTGTCCAAGTATGGTATGACAGGCTGTAAGCCTATTTCTGTGCCATTGGATCAGAATGGCAAGTTGAGTGCAGATTCAGGAGAGATCTTGGAAGATCCTACTATGTATAGGCGCATAGAGGAAGCTTGATTTACATGACGATCACCAGACCAGATTTGAGCTATGCTGTTGGGTTGGTGAGTCAGTTTATGCAGGTTCTACGGAAACCGCATTTGGATGCAGTGAGACGCATACTGAGGTATGTGAGGTCTACTTTGCATTGTAGACTATTCTATGAGACTGGACAAAGATATGTGTACATGAGTACACAGATGCTGATTGGGCTGGTAGTATCTTAGATAGAAGATCTACCAGTGGCTTCATGTTTTCTTTGGGGAGTGCTGCTATGACTTGGAGCAGCAAGAAGCAGCCTACGGTTGCTCTATCGAGTACAGAGGCCGAGTACAGAGGAGCTGCTATGGCAGTTTGTGAGGTAGCTTGGTTGAGAAAGCTACGTGCAGATTTGGGTCTATCAGTGGATAGGCAAGTTGTCATTTTTTGTGACAACATTAGCAGTATACAGTTGGCCAGGAACCCAGTATTTCATGCTCGTACGAAGCATATAGAGGTCCACTACCACTTTGTTAGAGAGAAGGTCTTGGCAGGAGACCTTGACCTTGTTTTTGTCAGCACAGAGGATCAGGTAGCTGACATCTTCACCAAAGCATTGGGTACAGAGAAGCTCCGCAGATTCAGGGCTTCGCTTGGTGTACATGAGATGGAGTTAAGCTCGAGGGGGAGTGTTGAGATATCGAGCTCGTCTAGTGAGGCGGTGGACACTGATGATGACCCGCCTGGGGGATAGGCCCCACACTTACACCACTGGTATGGTTGGTGAGATCTTGGGTGATATGCAGCCAGTGGGATGACAGGCTGTGTGACAGCCGTTCTAGAGAGTGGCATAGTTATAGCGCCAGCTCATTTAGTTGGGTTCACACTATAGAGAACCTGTGTATGTATTGGTTGAGTACCTTTCATATTATTGTGTACTCTTATCTTTGTATATAGTGTGTTGAGTGTTGAGTGAAGAAGAAGAAGATTTTCAGCCTCTCACCGTGTGTGTTCTCTATTAGGGTTTTGTGAGTGTGTGTGTGTGCTTGCAAGAGCTCAAGCTCTCTTCCCCCCTGCATCTTTTCAATTACCTCCAATGGATGTGCCATAATAAAAAACCATCCTGAATTTGAGAGTGATGATATACCAATAAAACTCTAGTGCACATGATCCTCTATGATAGTGTCCCAAGGAGGCTGTGAGTCGGAACCATGAAGAACACCTCCAAAAGGGAGGTCCAAAAACACAAAATCAGTTGCCCACATCACATACCTCCCCTTCCTAGCATACTCTTAACCCTATGCTCTAAACCTCAACATATGCTCATGAATCTTTATGTATGTTGGATTTTTCATCCCACTTGAGAAATCCCTTCCAATAGCAATGTGGTCTCCAATAATATCAAGACACTTAGGCTCATTGCTAAGACAAACATCCCCAAGTGCATAGTCTAGTTCATACACATAATTGGATGTTCTCTTTGCAACTCACTATCACTAACACCCCCTTCATTGTCATAGTAATCCACAAGAAATATTTCAAATAAGAAATTTAGAAAAGAGTTAGAGATGGCACTTACCATGTAGGGATGTTCTATCCTCTGACACCTTAGCGTCATCATCATTAGTGTGACTTTCTATGTATGCTGCTCTCCACGTTGGCCACCACCACCTAGAACCACAAGGATTGAGTCCATAGACACACATAAAGTTCATTAAATAAAAAATGCACAAGAGACAAATGAATTTTCATACCTCTCCCTTGTGTAGTCTTTGCCATCTCAACTACCCTGGGCTGGTCTCACATAACTTGTGTTGGTCTCAACTACCCCAGGCTATTTTCACATAACTACCTTGGGTTGGTCGTCTCACATAACTTGTGCATGAAGCTCCTTCTCTCTATCCAATACCTGACCCTTCTCTAGATCTATCCATTGTGGATAGTTTTTCGATTCCCACTTTGAACATTCATGCATAGGCAGAGGAAAACATACTAGTGGCCTCATTTGGTAATCACCAACCACCACTGCTTTGCTCTTACTCGAATAGTGGGTATTTGACTCTTTTCTCTCAAATGAACAAAAACATGCATACATATACAAGGCATACCCATTGCACCAATTTTTGGTAATGAAAGAAGACGATAAGATTCTATCCTTCACGTTCCAAAACAAATATTCACACAAGTTGCTACCTATAGACCACTCTTTGAGCTGCTATATCGAGGTCAAGTCAAGCTTCTTAAGAGACTTGACTCATCACCCTTTTTTCCTTAAGAGACTTGACATCACGGGCCTCTAGTGGAAATAAGTATTTCCTTTTCTCAACCTTCACCTTTTTATAGTAGTCAAACAAGGAGCAATCTTTCGAGACCACAACACCACCAAGAACGTCCACAAAATCTTTAAGCACAACCAATTCTATGTGTCATGTTTTTTCTAACATTACTTCTCATCAAAGTCAACTACAAAACCAAAACATAGTTGTATAGTGTGTATTAGGAGACATGTTAAACATACAGTTTAAGAAAGGCATAAGCAAGAGATTTATATAATAGGTTGCCTAATGAGTAGCAAAAATGCAAAAGAAGACTAACTTACTGTCTTTAAATATGGTCCCCCATAAACCCTAAACCAAAACATAGTTGTATAGTGTGTATTAGGAGACATAGTTGTATAGTGTGTATTAGGAGACATGTTAAACATACAGTTTAAGAAAGGCATAAGCAAGAGATTTATATAATAGGTTGCCTAATGAGTAGCAAAAATGCAAAAGAAGACTAACTTACTGTCTATAACAAGGTTGAACATGGTTTTTGTGGCCTTGTTGGCTTCTAGCAAAGACATCTAGTAGATTTCTGACTCAATTTTGGGGGACATCATAGAGGGAAAGTAGATTTAACTTCTCCAAAATAGCATAGCTATCTGCTCTCCATTTGAGTGCCCATACTCTGGACCACCAATCATCACCAAGTTTTAGATCAATAATGTTGAGAATCTACACCGAAACAAAAAAGATGATATACACATACATAGATCAAAAAGTATCCATGCTACTTTCGCAACCTCAACTCATAATATACCATGCATGCTATAAACAACAAATTTATAACAATCAAGAAACACTATGAAACGAGTAAAAAGGTAGAGAACACATCTCTTTTACTTTACCAGGCATACCAGTGAGCCCCAAATATTAGTAAAGATGAGAAGCTTGCAATTTCTAGTAGAATGGAATAGAGCAACAAATTACATTGTAGACTATCTTTCCAAGGTATCTCTATTTAAGAGTGTACCTAGGCTTGGCCCCTTTAGTGTGTAAGTCTATTTAAGCTATTAACTTTTTATCTTTTTCAAGCAGATCCTTTAAGTAACCTTGTAGTTGGCAACAGTAATATTTGCATAATTTACAACCTCATCACGCAATGTGGCACCAACCATAACATGTGTATTTAAGCTAGAAATAAAAACTATAAAAGAGAAGAGTGGCATTAATCTTTGTGAGTAGAAATCTAACATGTTATGCTTCAGTGTAAGGTTTCTATAAAAATTTTGCCAGAGTCTCCTTTGTTTTTTGAACAAAATTCTAAAATTTTCTCATCCATTTATGGACACAATTTATATGGTTATCACAATTATAAAAACATCACTAACAATTAACACTAATCCTTATGAGTGCCATTTATGGACACAATTTAAATGAAAAGAGCATCAATATGGATCCTTTGACAATCAATTTGAAAACCCTATCACCACGGCCATTATCATTATCATCATTACTAGTATCATAAACCATTATCATTCTAGTGTCACAAGCTTTCAAGAAGCAAGCTTAGCTCATTGCATATGGAGGGATTCCCTTAGCATTGTGGTGATAGCTATATGCTACAAAAAAAAAGGGGCCAAGGGAGGCCGCGTTGGCATGACCTCCCTTGGTCTATTTTTTTGATAGCATATGGTTATCACACACACATACACACACATACACACACACATAGCATATGGTTATCACACACATACACACACATATATAGTTGTCAACTCCACATATATGGGATAATCAACACATGAGCAGGATCAGCCAAGTAGACACGATGACATTTCTTCTAACACCCCCCACAACGAGGAGAGGGTGATGTTACCTTCTTACTGTATGACTTTAAGGCACACTCAATGAACCATCTCTCAGAGGTTTGGGGTTGACAGGATGGAACTCTATGTCCAAGGCAATCTAGCATAACCATCTCAGCAGATGCGATAGAGAAGAGAAACTGGCAGCGGCGGCACTTTAGGGTGGTGCTGGCGCAGTGGCGCTGGCAGCGTCTGGAGGCAGTAGGCGGCACGCACAGGTAGTTTTGAGGAGGTACAGTAGGGTAGCGCTGGCGCACATGGCAGAGGTGGCGCAGGTAGGTCGAAGGCGGCGTAGCCGGCGGACGGTGGCGGCAGAGCTCTTAGGGTAGCGCTATGGGCAGTGGAGCACTGGCGGAGGTTGGTGCTGAGGGACGGAGCACCGACGGATGTGGGCGATACAGGGGCGGTTGCCAGCGGCGATGGAGGAGCTAGGCGATCCTAGAGGAAAGAAGATGATGATGAAGGTTCCTCATAAGTTCTTCCTGAAAATCTCCACGAGTTTTTCTATGTTCCACCATGAGGGTACAAGCTTCTTATATACTTTGGTAGGGGGTCCATGCTTTTGTCTTTCCTTGCTTTTGCTTTGCCTCTTTGCTTTTGTTTTATTTTTCTTGCTTTTGCTCTGCCTCTTTGCTTTTGTTTTAAATATTAATAATAGTCAAGTAGGTTCAACCGCCCCAACAATGGCAGAATATTTTCGAGATGTCAAGTTCTTGATTTGTGCTTTTACAATCTTCAAGGCCTTGCTTTTTGTTACATATCCGTAACGCCGCTACGGGCATTACCACAAGAGGGGACGGCCTCTGGCTCACCACCCAGCCATAGAGGAAGAATGAGGATTGCCCCTCATCCCCGCCAGGCTATATAGTGTGTGGCCTGCCGTCCACACTAGCCTGGCCGCCCATGACTCCGCATGGGCGTCCTCTCCCACTGAACCCCGGACATGGCCATCCGGTCTGCCGCCGCCGCCGTCGGTCACAGGCGTTAGTGACATTACCCCCCCCTTAAGAAGAGTTTTCGTCCTCGAAAACAAACTGGGGAAACCTTTTGGAAATTGCACTTCGGCGTTCCAAGTTTGAAATTCCTCATCCCTATCTGTCCATTTAACAAGTACCTCCTGGTACACTTTATGTCGGGTTTGTCTGTCACGATACTCAAGAATCCTTTCCGGTTCATGTGGTATCTTTGGTGGAGTGATCAATTCCACCAAAATATCTAGAGAAACTACGTTCTCTGACCCGTGAATTGATTTTTTCAGTTTACTAACATGGAAGACAGGATAAACTTGAGAACTCTCCGGTAACTCAAGTTTGTAGGCTACGTCCCCAATCTTCTTAAGGACCTTGAAAAAAGGACCGCAATATCTAGGAGAAAGTTTATCACACTTTCCGTTTTCATGGTTGCTGATTGCGTAGGAACCTTTAAAAATACAAAGTCACCTTCTACAAAGGTCACTTGTCTGCATCCTTTATTGGCAAATGTTTTAGCGCGATCCTGTGCGCTACGAATGCTCTTGCGTGCAGCTTTGAGCATATCATATCATATCTTCAAGGGAATCCTTGACAGATTGAATCTTCTCCTTTTCTAGGCCTACAGCCACCATCAGAGATCTCGGCTGGAATCCATACATTAACATGAATGGTGTAAATCCAGTCGTCGTCGCTGAATGATTGGAGTTGTTATAAGCAAACTCCAATATGGGCAAATATTCTTCCCAATTTGATTGCTTCTTACTTACATAAGAACGCAACATATTCTCGAGTATTTGGTTAACTTTTTCAGTTTGACCATCAGACTCCGGATGATCTACCATACTCAATCTCAGAGTAGTATCCAACTTTTTGAAGACTTCCCTTCAAAAATGACTGTTGAACTTTCTATCTCTATCTGACACTATATCTGCGGGCAGGCCATATAGCTTGTAGAGATGTTCAATAAAGAGTTTTGCTAACTCTGGCGTTTTAACAGTTTTTCTTCGTGGCAATAAACTTTGCCATTTTAGTTAACCTGTCCACTACCACCCACACCGAGTCATTCCTTCGACTCGTCTTGGGTAAACTGGTAATGAAATCCATGGAAATGCTTTCCCATTTCCCTTGAGGAATTTCCAGCGGCGGCGGATGGAGTAGTTGTCCAACCTTAAGACGTTCATGTTTATTGACCTGGCACTTACTGCATTTCAGCACATAAGTCTGGACGTTCTTAAAACAAACTAGGCCAATAAAACTGTCTTTTTAATAGTGCATAGGTCTTCTGAATTTCAGGATGACCCGCACACTTGGACTATCAAAACTATACCCCGAAGGCTCGGCTAGCCTCTCCGGACTAACTCTCGCCTCGCTACCCGCACCTACGGCTAGTCTCTCCGGACTAGCATTACGTGTCGGCGAGGAAGGTGGGCGCGGCTGTGACAAAGTGCGTACGCGTACAGCACGCCAGACCTCTGTAAAGACAGGATCATGCTCACACAAGCCATGATTTGGTATTTCAACCAAAACCCCAAGGCCAATTTCATGCCTTGATTTTGCATCATGTCATTAGCACAGAAGCTAATGTACTGGAGAGCACTCTAGTAGCGCAAGTTCTTAGACTATGCTACTAGATATTTGTAGACTACGCTACCATGTTGCATCACCAACTTGTTAAAACTTCTCCTTGGAAAGCTTTACGGCCATAAGAGAAATAAACTAGAGCCAATCTAATCATGCATCACAAGGATTAGTTCCAAAGCTGAGAGATACTTTCTCTCTTAGAGTAACATCTTTGCACAAGCATATGCTCTAGAATCTTGTTGAGTTTCTAACTACCATCAATCTACGGATAGTTAAACTCCACTCTAACTCAGAGTAAATGTAACTTTTGAAAATTTCCTTTCAAATATAACAATCAAACTTCCTATCTCTTATGCCATACTATATCTGCGGAGGCAGATCGTATAGTATGTGGAGATGTTTGATAAAGATTCTTGCACCACTACGGGTGTCTGGAGTTACATCCAATCACTTACAACTCTTTGTTGCTATTACCAGACATATCCCTTCAAGTATTGTCTGGACTCACACAACTTTTCGAGTTTATGTGATATTTGAGGATATCCCTCCTTTCCCTCAAGAAAGGTTTTTGTCCTCAAAAACTCTACTCTCAAGCGGACTACGCGCTAGTGTCATAGGTCCAAGAACAAATCTAGACTGTGTTTAATATCATATGTTATATTCTTGAGTCCTTCCAAGAAATTTTTTAAACATCTTGCAACGAAGATGTAGTATAGTGTCTACGCACATATGGTGGTACTATTGATAAACTGTTTTGCAACAGATCAGTGGTTTCACACTTGTAACAAAGTGCTTCATTGTTGCATATTATTACCCTTCATAAGTGGTTACACACTTATGAATAATTTGGGTGGATTGTACCATCTATCAAGAAAAATTCCAAACCACTAATAACCACATTATCAATCCACAGATAATGACTGAGCTTGCTGCGAAGCCATAGGTTGCTAGATAATTGATGGTAATTACACAAGCCCAATGTCTCATTACATCATACATTCAATATAAATGCAAACATCACAGTACTTCGTGATGATGAACTTAGGAATTTCATCCTATCCCTGTTTGGTGTTGGTATGAAGTATAACTATGAGAACATTATTTGCTGCCTCCTCATTATAGCGGCAAAGCTACCTACCCATTACAGGTGGCAATCTCTACCAAGCTATAACCAATGACAAGCAAATAAATGAGTACTCTTGTAAGTTCTTCATGACCATATCTCGCACCAAACTCATAATCACTACGGATTAAATGCCAGGGCTTGCAAAATTGAATGTTATCTGATAGGTAGAGGGGATCATCAAACTACGGATGACTTCGACAACTCACTAGGACTAGTGATGTGTAACTTTTAAGTTACTCCACTCTCCTTGCTTATTCCATACCATCGAACAAATCAGTCCCTCGATTTGAGCAACGTCAACATATTTATGAGTACGTCAATACTCATGGATTGTGGTTCGGTAATTTAAAATGTTGATCTAGAGTATCTTTCACTTGAGGATCTTAATTTTATTAGCGGTTATGTATTAGTAGTGAGTAACTACGTACTCACTATCATCACATTAGTGAGTAACTACGTACTCACTATCATCACATTAGTGAGTAACTACGTACCCACTATCATCACACTAGTAGCTCCATACTAGTCTGTGAGTAACTCCGTACCCAATGGCGTACCTCCCCCGAGTGGGAGTACCATATACAGCCATCTATAACAAGATGCTTAAGTCACTTGCTGCTAAGAAGTGACTACACAAATTGACCCCTCCATTGCACATTGCAGTTCAATCTTTGGTATT
This sequence comes from Cibotium barometz, assembly GCF_041138505.1. Taxonomy (NCBI): domain Eukaryota; kingdom Viridiplantae; phylum Streptophyta; class Polypodiopsida; order Cyatheales; family Cibotiaceae; genus Cibotium; species Cibotium barometz. The sequence continues at coordinate 10,594,622 of NC_141108.1, read as the reverse complement.
ACAACACGAATTTTTGGACGTCCTTATCATAGAGGTCAACTTAAAAACTAGTGCATAGGTCTTGTGGAGTCTCGGCTGACCTAACCACACCACTGGTGACTTCCTACAAAAAATGTGGCGCCGAAGTCACCACCTATGTACTTTAACTCCGTACAGTACATGGTCTTCATATGTCATCTATGGAAAGTTGTAAAACATTCCTGCGAGATGGATTTTTTTCACCTTAAAATTATTGTGCACCATTTTAGTGTGAAGAGCTTTTCTTGGGTACCATGGTTCACCCCAAGCTCATCTTTTGCTAAATTCTCCGATTTAACAAAAGATATGTCTGCCTCTGAACACTCTGGTTCAACCCCAGACTTTGAGTTTACTTCTTAACACTCCGGTTAAGTCAAAACTCACCAGATACAGTAGGATTTACCACTAAGCTCTCCGGCTTAGCCTTCTATCCTAACTCAGCCCGATTTTATGTACACTACATATGTCGGATCCGATACTAACAACAACCAGGCTCATCTGGAGTGAGATACCACTCACTATTGCCATGTAAAACCTTATTAAATCCTAGAAATGCTCCACTCATTCCTTAGGGGTCATACGACTTATAGGGTTTACACGCGCATGAACTTGTAAGCAAAATAGCCTGTCATGCAATATACAATTGCTTATGTAGGAAAGTAATATATTTCCCAAATTCATATGGTAGCAACTAAAATGTGCTCACAATCGCACACTTATGTTGAACATAGGCAAGACTACGCTTGCAAAATGCTATAGGGCGTCCCCCATGCATGAAACTGTCCAACCAAACTAGTCTTACTGCTAACCTCTAGATTTAGATCACTCCGGAACTAAATCACTTTGTTAGCACTAGTACACCATCATCGTCTTGCTACCTAGAGCTTCTCCGAACTCTGTAACTGGGTTTTATCCCAACTTATGGCTATATTTGGTAATTTTCAAAGTTCAAATTTTATGTTGCACACTTTATCACTACAGACAAGTGTACATACAGACCTGCCAAAGAGTCAAGTTACATGCACAAGCCTTGGCGTCCCATTCCACCAAGACTACAATTGATTCCGTGAGAATTTGATGTCCCATACCATCAAATTACCACCAAACCAATTGATGTGACATATAAAAAGGCTCTTTCCCCCCTCGAAAGATCACCACAAACTCTCGAGCAGTGGGATGTCAACGCATGGCAATAAAAAGAAGAGAAAACCATGCTAGTAAGTTTAAGAACAATTCTCTTCGATCAAATTGTAAGGGCATTGAGCATTACATCTCAAGACTATACCCCTTCAGATTTGTTTGTCACTACAAAACAAACACAAGACGACGCTCGCAAAAGTGGAAATTGAAATCTGGCGAGGCTACGCTCCCAGAGTCTAACACTAGTCATGTCTAGAGAGTACATTGCTAATGGGGTCATGTGATCAAGGCTACTAGCAGGTAATCGACAAACGCGACCTCAATCCCAGCTATCTTAAATGCCATTGACCAATTTTAGAAGTCATGACCATGGCAAGACTGCGCTTGCAAAAGTGTCTCTACGGACTACATTTGTTCGTCACAATGGACCACATCCAAGTAGACATTTTTCATTGGGTCTAAGCACATTGGAGCCACGAACTTCTTCTTGTGGACTTTCAACAAGAACAATGTGTCTGATCTACTCTCATATTACTTTGTGGTAAACCACATGGTTAAACCACTAACAGAGAGAATTTATATCCTGTATTTATGTATTGTCAACGAATACTTCTCGAACTACGCGAGAACATTACCATCGATTTCCCTCTTGCCACCTTAAAAAAATTCTAGTGCACTACGGCACAATGTGGGTATGAGTGCACTTACGACGTGACACCAACATGTGCACGCCATGACATGACATGTGTGCAAGACTGTCAATGGTTCAGCAGACATGTGCACGCTACGGCACCCTTAGACGTACGTGCACCGCACGAGCAAGTGCGTTATGCCACAAATGGCCAGGGTGCACTACGGCACGACTGTGCCACACTTCTCCCAAAGATATAACTCCAAGTGTTGGTGGGGGGTTAGTGTGCTACGGCACATATATTCGTCTACTACACCATGAATGCAAAGCATGTGCACTACGACACGATTGGGTTGGACTCTACCAATGCGTCCACAACTGGTACCAAACATTGGAGGATGTAGGCATTGCGCATAGGCAAGGTGTAAAGACTATTGTCGCAATCATTTTCTACATTAGAGCCAGTGGAGGAGTGTCGATCGACTCCAGCATAAACGTGGGCTATGTCATAATTACGATAGGGCACTAGCCTTACTCTCATGGGAAACACCCACTTTTTTTTCTTTTTTTTTCTTCTTTTTTTTTCCCTGGCCGTTGCAACGCTGGTTGGCTGCTCTGCTGATGGCGGGCCGGTCCCTGGCGGTCCCTGGCTTGGCTGGCGTTGGCCGGCCGCCGCCGCCGCCGGTTGGCTGGCCGCCCCGCTGGTCGCCGCCGCCGCCGCCTGGCCGCTTGGCTGGCTTGCCGTTGCGCAGCGCAGCCGTCAGAGCCTTGCGCTTGGGCTCTACGCCCCTCAGTCGGTGGTTATTGCTTTCAGCAGCATTCCACAAGCCCGCCGTAACCACAACTGACGCCATTTGCCTTATACAAGACAAGGCCCTCCCAGCCAATCATGCCTGGGCTGTTCTTCGCCGTTTCCACACTGGTCAACATAGCAACGGGCGCATTTGTTTTCTTCGCCTTCAGCAGCAGCTCCACACACCTGCGTAGCCGCTTGGGCTGGCCTGGCCGACTGGCCGCCGCTTGGCCGCTAGGCTGGCGTTCCGTTGCAGAGCGCAGCCACTCAGACGTGCTCTTCGCCCCCATCTTCAACGCAAAATGACGCTTTGTTCACGCCTCCCCCACCCCAGTGATCATTGTGGGGCTGGTCTGTGCTGGGCTGCTCTTCGAAGGATTCGTTGGGGGCTGCTCTTCGCCCCTTCAAGGCGGGTTCCCCAGTCAGCCCTCAAGGCGGGTTCCCCACTCAACGCAAGAGGCGACTTCTCCTTCTTCGCAGTGGGGCTGTTGCTTCGCCCCCCCTCCATTCCCCCACACAGTATAGAGAGTCGATTTTTCTCTCCTACCAAACGAATTCAGTTTTTGCAAACCCTTTCAACGCAGAGAGAGAATAAAAAACGAAAATTTGCTTACCTCCATTGCTTGCTGTGTGCGCGACGGGGAGAGAGAGAGAGAGAGAGAGAGAGAGAGAGAGAGAGAGAGAGAGAGAGAGAGAGTTCTTCCCCTCCATTCTTCCATGGCTGCCTCCCTCCACACCCTCCATTCGAGATAAGGATAAGGAGACGAATGGTCAAAAACCATCGAGTGGGCTCCGGTCCCCCGGTCACGCGCGGGCTCTGACAATCCCATCGAGCCACGCTCTGATACCAGTGTTACATATCCGTAACGCCGCTACGGGCATTACCACAAGAGGGGACGGCCTCTGGCTCACCACCCAGCCATAGAGGAAGAATGAGGATTGCCCCTCATCCCCCAGGCTATATAGTGTGTGGCCTGCCGTCCACACTAGCCTGGCCGCCCATGACTCCGCATGGGCGTTCTCTCCCACTGAACCCCGGACATGGCCATCCGGTCTGCCGTCGGTCAGGCGTTACAGCCTACGTGACACTTTTTGGCCCTGGAGCTGTTTTTTTTTGAAAAAGTGGCTTTTAGCTTTTTGATCCAGTTCGATGTTCTTTTTCCAATGGTGCCTTGAGCTTTTGGTCAACTTAGTTTGACTTTTTTCTTTTTCTTGCTTTTTGACCAAGACTGGTGCTTTTTCTTGTGCCAATATGAGGATCCCTGTTCCTATTGTCCATCAATTAGTCCAACTGTCCGGGCATGAGTTCCATCATGTGAAAAGAGCTAGGAGGACCAAATAGTTCGTAAGATTCCTCCCCAGCCTCTCAGGATGTCCAGTATCTTCCCCTATAATCAAATCCCTCTTCAGAAATATAAAAGATCTTGTTTCTACCTGTTCTGGCTTAGAGAGAGAAAATGTTCTAGAGAGAGGTTATTCAATTTTGAATATTTTTAGATGGAAAAATATCTCTTCTTATTAAAATAAGTTCCCTCGAAACAGAAGTTCAAAAAGATTTTCAGAAGGTGCATTAGAAATCAAGTATTAGAAGGTGCATTAGAAATCAAGTATAATCTGTTTAAGAGGCCTTATTCCTAGGTGGTCCAAATTTTTGAAAAAATTTAAATTAAGGTTTTGAGGGGCCAACAGATTCATCCAAATGTGTGGAGAAGATAAATAGAAGAAATCAAGAAAATCCCCCCAAAAATGAGTAAATACTCACATAAGATGAAGAGTGGACTAAGGACCAAAGGAATTACTAAAAAAATAGATTTTTGACACTTCACAATGGGAATTCCCCCCTCATGAAGGAGGCGCCTACTTCACATGTGTGGTGGAGTTTAAAATTATAAAAAATTGAGATATTTCATCTCTCCTCTCTCCTAATTCAAGTCTAGTTCCAAAAAGTAAGCTAAACTGACCTAAAAATGGTCAAAAATTGACCAAACTGATCTGGAAAATTCTAGAATCAGTTTGCTTGGTAGAAGCTCACTTTTTTCCTTAAATAGAAGTCTCCCCCTTTGTTGAAGCTTAATAGTGTTTTATGCACTGTTACTCTACTCCTCTTCCCAAGAGCCAAGAACTATGAATTTCTTAATAATTCACTAGTTTTTGTCCATTCCCTCTTCTAAAGAATTGGTGTGGCCACTCTTGTTGCAAACAAGAGTAGATCCCTCAAACCATCAAGCCAAAGGAAAGCTCCCAGAATTTCATGTAAGTAAGAAATCTTACTTTTTCTTATTCTTTTAATGGTTTTATAAATTGTTTGTTATCTTAAAATGATAAACAGATGCTATGCCTTCTTGGAAAGGCTTTCCCCCTCTCTCATTCTTAAATTCAGCCCTTCTTTATCCTAGTTAAGTAATCTAATTGTTGGAATTAAACTTTTCATATTGTTTCTCTTTTAAAAGTGAAATTAGTTTAGAGTGCTTAAAACCAATTGGGGATAATTTTTAAGTAATTTTAAGTTAAGAAAAATTAAAAAATGGTCAGCCATACAAAGGAGGTTGTGGCAAAATTTTCTAAAAATTGGTGAAATAAGTTTTATCTTCTATTATCCAAAAAAGAGTAATCCCCACCAATTGTGTATTCTAAAAGTGTAATTTTGATTTTATGCATAGAAAGATGCATAAAGAAATTTATTTTTATTTCAAAAGAGTTATTTTAAAAAATTTTCATTTTATGCATAGAAAGATACATAAAGAAATTTATTTTTATTTCAAAAGAGTTATTTTCATCAATTTTGATTTTATGCATAGAAAGATGCATAAAGAAATTTATTTTTATTTCAAAAGAGTTATTTTCATTTTATACATAGAAAGATGCATAAAGAAATTTATTTTTATTTCAAAAGAGTTATTTTCATCAATTTTTATTTTATGCATAGAAAGATGCATAAAAAAATTATTTTTATTTCAAAAGAGTTATTTTCATCAATTTTACTTTTATGCATAGAAAGATGTATAAAGAAATTTATTTTTATTTCAAAAGAGTTATTTTCATCAATTTTTATTTTATGCATAGAAAGATGCATAAAAAAATTATTTTTATTTCAAAAGAGTTATTTTCATCAATTTTTATTTTATACATAGAAAGATGCATAAAGAAATTTATTTTTATTTCAAAAGAGTTATTCTCATCAATTTTGATTTTTTGCATAGAAAGGTGCATAAAGAAATTATTTTTATTTCAAAAGAGTTATTTTCATTTTATGCATAGAAAGATGCATAAAGAAATTTATTTTTATTCCAAAAGAGTTATTCTCATCAATTTTGATTTTATGCATAGAAAGGTGCATAAAGAAATTTATTTTTATTTCAAAAAAGTTATTCTTATCAATTTTGATTTTATGCATAGAATGATGCATAAAGAAATTTATTTTTATTTCAAAAGAGTTATTCTCATTAAAATTGAATTTATGCATAGAAAGATGCATAAAAGATTTATTTTTATTTCGAAAGTGTTATTCTTCTTAAAATTAAAATTTTACATAAATAGATGTGTAAAGAATCTTTATATAAAAAAATAAGGATTCTCTTGCATTCTAAGAACGGATGTGATGAGATGGGATGTGAATCAGATAGATGAAAATGAATAGAGAATAAATGTGATGAAAATTGAAGTAATGAGAATGAGAGGTAGATAGATGTGATGATATGTGATATGAATCAAATAGATGAGAATGAATGGATGGATAGATGTGATGAGAATAAGAGGTAAATCGATGTGATGAGATGGGATGCGAATTAGGTAGATGGGAATGAATGGATGGATGGATGTGGATGTATGTGAAGAATAGAAGTGGATGTATGTTAAAGAATGGATGTGGATGGGTGTATGTGAAAGGATAGATGTGGATGTGTATGTGATAAGTATGGATGTGGATGTATGTGAAAGAATAGATGTGGATGTGTATGTCATAAGTATGGATGTGGATGTATGTGAAGAATAGAAGCGGATGTATGTGAAAGAATAGAAGCGGATGTATGTTAAAGAATGGATGTGGATGAGTGTATGTGAAAGGATAGATGTGGATGTGTATGTGATAAATATGGATGTGGATGTATGTGAAAGGATAGATGTGGATGTGTATGTGATAAGCATGGATGTGGATGTGATAAGCATGGATGTGGATGTATGTGAAAGGATAGATGTGGATGTGTATGTGATAAGTATGGATGTGGATGTATGTGGGAGAATATATGTGGATGTAAATGTGATGGATATGAACGAGAATTGAAGCGATGAGATGTGAAGTAAATTGGATAGATATGAATGATAAGGGATGTGAATGAATGATATAGGATGTGAATGAATGTGATAGCATATGAATCAAGATGTGAATGAATGATATAGGATGTAAATGAATGATATAGGATGTAAATGAATGATAAGGGATGTGAATGGATGTGAATGAATGTGATAGCATATGAATCGAGATGTGAATGAATGATATAGGATATAAATGAATGATAAGGGATGTGAATGGATGTGATGTGATGTGAATCGGGATGTGAATGAATGATAAGGGATGTGAATGGATGTGATGTTATGTGAATCGGAATGTGAATGAACGATAAGGGACATGAATGAATGTGTTAGCATGTGAATCAGGATGTGAATGAATGAGATGTGATGTGAAATGAATGTGAGAAGATGAGATGTAAACTGGATAGATGTTAATGTATGTGAAGTGGTAGATGCAAGTGGGTGAGATCTGATGAGAAAAAATGAGGAAATAAGTGATGAGATAGAAAAAGATGTGATTAGATGAGAATGGGAATGCTTATGAAATAATGTGGATTGATGTGCATGGATATTTGAATGATGTGGATTGATGTGGATGGATGTATGGAAGATATGGATGGATCTGTGGATAATGTGGATTGATGTGGATGATGTGGATTGGTGTGTGTATGATGAGTGAATGATGTGGATTGATGTGGATGTGAATGTGGATGATGTGGATGGATGTATGGATGAGGTGGATTGATGTGGATGATGTGGATGGATGTATGGATGAGGTGGATTGATGTGTGGATAATGTGGATTGATGTGCATGGATGTTTGAATGATGTGGATTGATGTGTGGATTGATGTGGATGGATGTATGGATGATGTGGATTGATGTGTGGATGATGCGATTGGATGTGATTTGATGTAGGAATGATGTGATGTGATAGGGATCGATGATGAAAATAAAATTGTGGTAAGATGAAAAAAAGATGGGGTCTAATGTGAAAGGATGCGGAGTAATGAGAAAAGATAGAAATATTGTTGGAACTATATTTGTTTGTGAAATCTGTTTTTAAATGACTATTTTACGTCAAGAATGCTGGGGAAGCATTTTGACCGTCTTGTGAATGAGGTTGTGGAGACCTATCTGTTAAAATTGCAATTGCTCAAACAGACAGTCTCATTGGAGGACGTCTCGCGTAGCAAGGTCGGCCAAGGTCTTGACCACCCTCGGTTTGATTAAATGGTGAGCTTCTAGTATAGTGGATGAGGGACCAAGGAAGCGGCCTATGAGTGAAGCGCTAGTAGGTGACCTGCGAAGGATCCACGAGGGTGCTCACCATACGGTGCTCAGGCTCTAGGTCGCTGAAGATACCCACGAGTATGTCGGGGAAGATATTGAAACAAGGAGTAAGAGTTGTTTTCTAAATTCGGGCATGGATCTAGTTGATTGACCTTGCTGGTCCTCAACGGATGAGTCCATGGCTCTTTTATATGGATGTGTTGGTTGATCTTGCTGATCTTCAACGGAGATTCTATCTGGATATTTTTATGTGATTATATTGCCGGGTACGTATTGGATCTCGTTGGTTGGCCAGCTGGTCCTCAACGGAGAGTCCAAATGACATATTTTGTAATACAATGGACTGAGAAGTTTGAAGGATGATGATCAGAAATATTATGATTTTTTTTAAGGATTGTTTTAAAGACAACCGATTCTGTTATAATGGCAATTTCATATTGGGTGTGTACGTGGTATGCCTACCTTAATTTTTGCATGAAACGCCGGCTAGGGGGCCTAGGAACTCTTTTCCTCGGTACTTGGGCAAAACATAACCAAATCCTTATAAAGGAATCCCACGAATACAGTGGTCTAACCCATGGGCCAATTGGGGTAGGCTGGATCAGGGGATTCCTCTGCGATACCATTAAGTTACAATTAGTTACGTTAGTTAGATTAAGTCCTGAGAAGACCCTTGTTCTGTGGGAGGGAATCAGTGGTTGTGTCTTGTTAAAGGAGGAAAAAAGCGATGATTATATGGACTAAGTGCAAGTCTCTTCTTTGATCTGACCATGTGACTTCAGGTTTGGTCGAATCAGTTTGAATAGTTAAGACTGACTTGTTAGATTAATTCTCCCGTTCTCAAAGATTTTCCCTGGAGGAATCGCTGTGCCTTCCGAGCAAGGAAAGCTTTTTTGGGCTCGGTTTCGGAGGAACCACCAGGCTAGTCTCTTGTCTAGATATCCGTGTGGTGGGAGAGGCCCCGAGTGTGGATCCTTGCCCTGCACGAGAGGCTGACACTGCTTCTGCCGCCCGTAGTGCCCTGGGAGGGGGCACTACGGGCGGAGGAGGGATGGGGGTCTTACAACTGGTATCAGAGCCTTGTTGAAAGCTAATAAGGAGAAACGCATTTATCTAAAAATTGTAATAAAAACTCAGAAAGAGCATTTACATATTGTATTTTCATTCCTTAAGCTTCATTAATGAAGATTTTTAATCAAAGAATTTGATTTTATAGATAGAAGTTCCACACTTATTTGGTGTTCCAGACCTCACCCAGTCACAAGACATGATTGCTTTCGCCTTCGAGCATCTCATCTCTTCCGCTACAACTTGAACGAGCCGAGCCACACTCGTAGGCCATTTCGAGGATCTATATTTCCCTAACCCAACGGAGAGACGACAGCACAAGTGGTTTACAGGGCAGTATGTCCATGCCTCTTGCGACCATTGCGACACCAACCATCTGGACAGGAATACCCAGTCCTGGAATGATCTTAAAGCCTATCTAAGGAAGAGATTTTGTCCCGTTGCATTTTTAGAAACCAAGATGAAGGAATTCTTAGAGCTAAATCAGGGGAGAAAAACCATCGAAGAATATCACCAGGCATTTGCTCTTCTCCTCAAGTATTCACCACCTCTAGACGAAGAGCAACTCATGGCTAGGCTCATTTGGGGAATGAACGAACCCTTAGACACACTGGTCAAGAATGCCAAGCCAGTGTCCATGGCAGAAGCTGTCAGAATGGCAAAAGACTTTGCCAAAGCCTTCATCGTGAAAGTCCCACCAAAGCCAAATCCCTCATCCTTCAAGAGATTCGAGACATCGAGAAGTTCTTCCAACCTTCCGCCTCTAAAGAGACACCAAGGTCCCAACCAGAATCTGGAGACGCGAAGCTTCAGAAATGAAGGAAGACCTTTCCCTCGAAGTACTTTCTGAGGAACTCTGGCTCCCTCAAGAATGCAAAGGGAAGAGCTGCGAAGTGAGAACAGGTGCTTCGAATGTTGGGGGTTTGGGCACCAGCTTAAGGATTGCCCATCTCCTTCTGTGGGCCAAGGAAGCCAGGGTTCTAGAATTCAGAGACAGACTCCTTCATATCAGTCCAATCAAGGTCCCCCTTGTGCCAAAATCAACGCTGTGAGACCCCCGCCTCTCCTCCGTGCGGTGCCCCCTTCCAGGGCGCTGGCGGTGGAAGCAGCATCAGCCTCTCACGCAGGGTAGGGATCCACACTCGGGGCCTCGGCCATAGATATCCAGACAAGAGACTAGCCCGACGGTTCCTCTGAAACCGAGCCCGGAAAAACTTCCCTCGCCCGGAAGGCACAGGCGATTCCTCCAGGAGGGAACATCTTCGAATGGGAGAATTAATCTAACGGGTCAAAGTCTTAACTATTCAAACTGATCTGACCGAACCTGAAGTCACATGGTTAGATCAAAGAAGAGACTTACACTTGGTCCATAGAATCACCGCTTTTTTCCTCCTTTAATGAGGCACAGCTGCTGTTAATTCCCTCTCACAGAACAAGGGTCTTCTCAGGACTTAATCTAACTAACATAACTAATCGCGTAACTTAATGGTATCGCAGGAATCCCTTGATCCAGCCTAACTAGCCCATGGGTTAGCCAACCGCCCGTAGTAGCCAACCGCCTGACCACTGTATTGGTGGGATTCCTTTATAAGGATTTGGTTATGTTTTGCCCGGGTACCGAGGAAAAGAGTTCCCAGGCCCCCTAGCCTGCGTTTCATGCAAAAATTAAGGTAGGCATACCACGTACACACCTAATATGAAATTGCCATTATAATAGAATCGGTTGTCTTCAAAACAATCCTTAAATGAAAATCATAATATTGTTGATCATCATCCTTCAAAATTATTGCTGATCATCATCCTTCAAAATTATGAGTCCATTGTATTACAAAATATGTCATCTGGACTCTCCGTTGAAGACCAGCTGGCCAACCAACGAGATCCAATATCAAAATTTGATTCACAAAAATCATTCTTTTTAGTCTATCTGAATCTTCCTCGATGTACGCATGGGTGTCCTAGCAACCGCGAGCCTGTGCACATCACCTGGTCAGAACCCTCTAGGATCCTACTTAGGTGTCCTAGTACTTCTTCAATCATCGAGGACCACTTCGTTGGTCCTCGCCCATCGTACCGGAAGCGCACCATTTTAACCGTACCGAGGCTGGTCAAAGGCTTTGCCGCGACGAGCGACGTCCCTCGACGACTCCCCGCCAGGCTGTTACCAACGAGCCTCTTCTTAGTTTAAACACATACCAAATGCTTCCTCCAGCATTCTGGCGTAAAACAGTTCTTTAAAGAAAACAGAAGTTCTATGCAACTAAAATTCCTAGTTTGAGATTGGTTCCACAAAACCCTTTTTCCTTAATCCATAATTTCATAATGATAATCCTTGATCTCTCATCGGGTAATCTCCCCATCATTTGCCTGACTCTCCAACTAGATTCTTGGTTATTTCGATCAAGGGAAAACTAGGTTAATTCAACGGCAGTCTATTCTTTGTATAAGAAGTGGAATTGGTCACGAGGTTTTTGCACAAGTAGGTTTACTGACCATCCCTATTGTGGTCTAACCAAAATCATTCGGTTTAGTTCTAACAAGGATTTTCTTCAAATAAATATCTACTAAACTTCTAAATCGTAAAGAAATTCCAACTTTGTGAATTTCATTCCTTCTTAACCATAGTAGATTAAGAAATGGTTTTATTAGAGAATATCGGATTTTAATGAAAATACTTTTCTTCCATTTAATCTAATTTTGGGTAAATATCAATTCGGTGATTTGACCACATAAAATATCTAAAGATATTCTTTCTTCCAACTTAATTTATCAACCCTAATTCTCTAGGAGGAATTATGGTGAAAATTCCTCTTTTATTAGAGAATATCGGATTTTAATGAAAATACTTTTCTTCCATTTAATCTAATTTTGGGTAAATATCAATTCGGTGATTTGACCACATAAAATATCTAAAGATATTCTTTCTTCCAACTTAATTTATCAACCCTAATTCTCTAGGAGGAATTATGGTGAAAATTCCTCTTTTGTTTCACCAAAAAATAATTCAATTCTTTCTCTACTTAAATACTACAAAAATTCTTCTTTTAACTAAATACAAATATCCATTTTTTTAATAAACTTAAAATTTCTCTTTTTCTCATTTAATGATTGGATTTCAATTGTCATGGGAATTTCTCTTTTATCATAAAATAAATTTATCTAAATTCCTCTTTAAATTAAATAAAAAAATTCATTTTTCCAATATATACCAAGAATTCCACTTTTACCATTTACATGATAGAATTCCAGTTGTCATGGGAATTTCTCTCTTATCATTTAAATTTTCTCATGCATAAAAATAAATATAACTAAAATTTCTCTTAAAATTAAATAAAAATATTCATTATTTTAGTATATCAAATTTTCTCTTTTTCCATTGAAATACATGGATCTCCATTATCATGGGGATTCCTCTTTTTGCATAAAAATAAAATTACCAAAAATTTCTCTTTTTCTCTAATTAATTATTTAAGTATAAACTCTAAAAATTAGTTTTCCATGGATGTGATGAAAATCATTCTTTTAACGTAGGATGACTAATCCTAGAATATGGTAAGAAGTCCTCTTTTCACATTATGCATAAAAATGATTTATGTATTAATTTCCAAAAAATTTACCATAGCTCCGTTGCTATTACTGATAATTTTCAATAAATTTTGAAAGAATAAGACTTTGTAATGCTATTATGATAGAATAACTATCATTTAGACCTAAATCCAATTTATGGATTTAAATCATAAGTTTATCATGATTTTATTAGCATATAAGCATTATAAAGAAATTTCTTTAACCTCTAGCTTAACTAGCATAGAATTTGATTTTTTAATTGAGAATTTATCAATGAGAAGCATTATTTGAATAGAGAATTGGTCATAGGAATGACCATTCTTTTGGGGAGAGAGAGATATACATAAAAAAACATCCTAAATTAAGCATAAAGATAAACTTTTTGTGATTAATCATTAGAATTCTTTAGAAATCTTAATTTGCATTGAAAAACAATCCATTTGAAACTTCTCAAGCTTGAGAGGGGTTGAGAAGTGAAAACATTGAGAATATTAGAGAAAAACCATGAAATCATATCTTACCTCCTCTTGATTTTGCTTGCTTCTTTCTCTTGATTTTGTTTGCTTCTTTCTCTTAGAAGGAAGCCCCCAACCAATCAATTGGTTAGTGTGTTGAGAGGAAAGCTCCAAGGATGGTTTTAGAGAGAGAGAAGCTCCAATCTCTCCAAAATGTAGAGGATTTTTAAGGGATAATATAAAATATGCTTATTTTAATGTAATACTGGCATGGTCTAGTTCACAGATGAGAATACAAAAGAATGAGGGTCTATTTATAAGTGAGGAAGGCTACTAACTGAGTCCAACTAAGTTCTAAAATTTTTCAACGTCAGTTTGGCTGAATTTGGACAAGATTTGGACCAGTTTAGCTCCCATTTTGATCTACTTTTATTCATGAGAGATAAAATATCTTAATATTTTTGAATTAAAAACCCCCCTACACATGTGAAGGAGGCGCCTACCTCAAAGGTCTCTCCCTCCTTACCAAGGTGTCAAAAATTCATTATTCCTTCAAAATATCTCATTTTTTTAGTAATATCTCATAATTTTTAACTAATATACCTTGTACTCAGTCAACTCTTCATCTTATGTGAGTATTTACTCATTTTTGGGTATTTTTTTATTCATTGGATTTATCTCATCCCAACACTTGGATTAATCTTATTGGCCCATAGGAACCTTAACTGGACCATAATCCAAAAATTTTAAAAAATCTTGACCCTTAAGCTAAGGTCTTTTAAATCATTTTTTATTGATTCCTAATGCACCTTAGAGAATTTACTTTGAACTTCTGTTTTAGGGAAATATAGTTTTGATATTAGGAGAATTCGTTTATCCAAAAATATCTCAATATTGAATTACCTCTCTCTAGAATTTTTTATCTTTCTAGGAAAAAACAAGGAAAAATAATATTTTCTTGTATTCAGAAATAGGGAACGATTACAGGGGATTGAAGTAAAGCTTATTCATTATTCAAGCCGAGGAGAAATCTTACATCCTCTCCCACTTGAAAAACGCGAGATGTCCTCATCTCGCAAAGTGGAGGTAATCTTTCGCCAACTCTTCTTCTTTCTCCTAGGTGGCGTCTTCTAGAGGGAGAAACTTCCACTTGACTAAAAATTCTCTGAGGACTCTACTCAATTGTTCATCATAATCAAGCACGTGACTCGGGCTGGGTACATAATTCTTAAGCAAACTGAAATGGAATACATTATGTACCTTGAGATGGAGAGGCAGAAGAAGTTTATAGGCTAGATCGCCCACTTTCTTTATAACAGCATACAGTCCACAGTATCGGAGAGAGCTTATTGTACTTCCCTAAGGATAAGGAACTTCTTTTTGGTCGTACTTGAATGAAGACCATATCTGATTCTTCAAACTTTATCTCTCTGATCTCTTTTTATCTACGTACTGCTTTTGCCTATCTTGGGCTGCCTTTATATCTTTACAGATTGATTGCATTTGCTAGTCCATGCCATTAAGCATTTGTTTGGATATCTTGACTCTGATCAATGGGTCGGACCAAGTCAATGGTGTAAGGCAATCTTGTCCATACAAAGCTTTAAAAGGACTCATCCCGATGTGATAAGAAGCGTTGTAAGCAAATTCAACCAGATGCAAATGGCTTAACCACTTCTTGGGTTCGTTGCCACAGCATGATCGAATGATATCTTCTATTACCTAGTTCACTCTCTCACTCTGGCAATCTATTTCGGGGTGATAGTCTGTGCTGAGATCCAAGAAAGTTCCTACTACTTCGAAGAATGCAGTCCAGAATTTTGATGTGAATTTGGGATCTCTATCACTTACTATCCTCTTGGGTAAGCCATGTAATCTGAAGATCTCTTTAAGGAAAACTCTGGCAACATCCACTGTAGTATATGTTTCTTTCACTGGAATCAGATGGGCAACTTTGGTTAGCCTGTCAACTACCACAAAAATGGAGTTGTAACCTGATTGCACTGAAGGTAATCCAGTGACAAAGTCCATACTGATATACTTTCACTTCATCTGAGGAATGTCTAGAGGCTGCAGTTTCCCTGGCATCTTGAATCTAAGACACATTAAGCATTTTCACACATGATCAAGTACATCCTTTTTTAGTCCTGGGCAGAGGAAGCTTTTCTTCACAAACATATAGGTTTTTATAAACCCTGGATGTCCAGCTATCAGGCTATCATGGGCTTCTCTCATAATTCTTCCCTTTATTCCCTCATCATTGGGAATACATAGCCAATTATTATAATGCATGCAAAATTGTGCAAACGTTTACTCAAGTCCATTTTGCATAAAAAACATTAAAAAAGGACTACTTTTTAGATATTTTTTTAAAATAGATCACTTTTATGTAGGTGGAAATTAAAAAATTAATAAATATTGCTCTCTTTTTAGACATTTTAGAATGCATTTACTCACTTAAAGCAAGAGACCTCTAAAAAAATGACTTAATTTGGACTAAACCAAACCCATCACATTCCATGAAAATTTGAGTACAAAAAACATTACAATAATTGCAGAAAATAAATACTTCTCCTTGCAACTAAGAGAGATCTTTGACCCTTTGCTTCAATATCTCTACGGTTGTCTTGCGCAAGTGACTAGATTTTTTCAAATCAAAACCCATACACAAGGATTTCTACATCCTCTAGATTGAGCATGTCCATACGGCGATAACTTCCTATTTTCTTTCCCTTTTTGCTTTGTTTCAGCATCTTTTCAATGTATCTTCTCTACTTGTCTAATACCAATGCACTTCCACAGCATTCAATACATCATGCTTTTTGAAAACCTTTGTGACTTTTGTGAGCTAAAACGGATTACCATTTTCATCGTTGGTAGCGAGAACCGTGATCATTGTGCCCTCACTTAGCTTATTTACAGTTCCTTCCCACATTTCTTTCTCTTGTTGTCGACGATTTCTGCTCTTCTTGGGACCAACATACATTTCCCCCGTTTCTCCATGAACAAGAGATAATAACTCTACTGATATTGGCATATCATTGACACTAGCAGCTACATCATTGTCACTCCTTTCACTAAGGCCACTCTGGTGCCACACAAATGCATGTTGTAGCTGAAATGTGTCATCCCTGAACTCTTCAAATAGCTTCTCCTGCTTTGCAAAAAAACTCTCCCACCATGCCAGAGAGCTCGTTGGAAAAACACATGTGCAACATGTATTATCTCCTTGATCTCGTTCAAATATTATAGGAAATCAACAGAGCGATTTTCTTTCTCAGCTTTTTGTGTCTCGTTTGTTGTAGAGAGCAGCATGTACTTTGCTCGTTTAATTTCATGACAAGGAACAAATAGTAAGAACTTCAAACCCTCTGGTGGCAACCAATCTTCAGAGTTTGAGTATTTTTTAGACCACATGAGAGTATGTTCCTCCACTTGCTTAATTCTAAATTGATGTTGAAAACTATGATCATTGAGCTGTGCAAATGATGGCATGTTAGTGGCCTCACCGGTTGTAAAGCATCTAAAATCATATGTTTCTTCCATGATTTTGATGGAGGGCTTGAGAACATATGAATCCTCTAACAATGTGCAGATCTGTGAAAGGTCAAATGCGCTTTTCTTTGCCAATTCGATTGAGAACCTACTAAACATCTGGTCAATCTGGTCATGTGTGTGTCCCACCAACAAAAACCCAAGCTTGACTTTTTTGAATATCTTCTTTTGTACTAGCATATTCAAGTGTGCAAGGAGAACTTGGTTTTTGTTTTCTTTGCTAGTGGTAAACGCTCATAACTTCCCTCTAGACTTAGCTTCTGTTGAAGCTCCTTCTATAAATGGATAATATCTGTCTGGTTATGCAGTATAACTGAATACCAAAGGTTTGGTATCCAATGAGGGTTCGTTAGATAAAACGAATAGAAAGAATGGTAATGGTTTGTCAGAATCATCCAGTTCTAAGTAGAGAATAGGTGGTAGTTTGCCTTGCCATTCTTCGATGATGTTTTGAATGATGGTGATTGTCAAATTAGGATCATTGTGAATGTTAGGAAAATTAACAAAGATCCTTGATGACATGACACCATTGAAAACAAGGCTCCTATAGCATGGAGTTGGATAAAATTTTCCTCCTTCAGATTCTTAGGAGGATGCATAAAATGAGGCAACATGGTTTTCTTTTGATCCATACCATCAATGTGACAAGGCCTAAATATTTCTCCTTCTCTAAACACTTTTTCCTGTGCTTTGCTAACTTTTGGTGCTTTGTGCTCTGCTGCTCCCTGTGGGGTGGATCTTCAAGGCATGTAGAATGGGCACTGCAAAAGAGATTCAATATTTTTTCAATGTAAAACATTAATTCAAAATAACCAACATAGCCACTTTAATATATATATAAATTCAAACTTAACTTACATTTTTCTTATGTAGTCTTTGATGTGTCTCGCTTTGCTTTTAACTCCGCACATATTTGGTAAACACCCATCCTGCTCTTCTTAGGAATTTTGACGTGAGAAATCTTGTCTCCATATTCTCAAGAAAGAGGGAAGTGAGAGAGTGGGGTTTAGAGTTTCTTTTTGTGACTCCACATATAAATTGCATACCTCTCTTTTAGTAAAATTGTCAGGGAGATGTGTGAAGTTTGAGTTAGGTAGTACTTCTCCATTGAAGGTGATTAAGTTTCCCAACCATTGCTTTAGGAAACAATATTGGGGGGTTTCATGTGCGCTCAATGTTAAAGAAAAACTTTCTTGGGCCACATTTGCTAAGATTTTTAAAATTTTTAGACTGCTTATACAAAATAATTTTAAGAAACTTGCTCTACAAACTGGAACATCTAAGACCGCAAACTTAGTTGACACGATGGAGTGTCACCACACACAAGACCTTAAGAACACATTTTGTTGACCTCTCCCTAGACCAATTTTTTTTTGATGCTCTAGTTGGATTTTATGAAATCCTAAGCTTCTCAAACAATTTCTAGCACAACAAAAAACTCTACATGTCTCTCGAATTGCTAGACTTGAAAGAAATCACTGCTTTCTCTCACCTCTTGTGCCCTTTGAGGTCATTGTTGCTCACGCTTTCTCTCATTAACTGCTACATTCCCATTAAGTTGTAGTGGTTCTTCTTCAACCACATCAAAAGAAACTCTTCTTGAGCACTGTCTAGAACAAGGAGTTTCTTCATTAGCATTGAAATTTGTGTTTACAAAAGGTGTTAGCGAGATAGAAGGGCAAAAGGGGTGTGAATTTCTAGGACTACTTAGGAGTTCCATTTGCTAGAGTGTGACAATCAAAATGAATTAACTTGGACTTTTGAAGGGGTGCCTTAGTAGGGTTAGTCTTTGTTCAATGGAAAATAGTTTTTAATATTAATAAAATAAATAATGCTAAATTTAGGAACCATGAGGCTTTAAAAGGAGAGGGAGAGGTTCCTTTTTCACATACGCAAGTTGTGTTTGGATCTTTGGAGCACTCGACTATCTTCTCTACGATTGTGTCTTTTTTTGTGCAAACTCTACTTCAATGTAAGCGTGTCTTTTTGAAATTTGAATTTTTAGTAGTAATATTGTATTTGTTTTGTTTATTACATTGCCTCAAAATCCTAAAACAAATAAAAAGTATAAAATATTTTTCAACCACAAATTAAAAAAAAACATTTTTTCACTTAAAAATTTTAATTTTTTAAAATTTTTAAAAATTATATTGGTAATTTTTAAAAAATATATTGGTTACTTGAAATTATATTGGTTACTTGAAATTTAAACTAAAAAATAACCATCTTTTCTAAATCCTTTTTTTTTTGAAATTTTGGAGTAGAAAATAACGGTCCAAATCTTAAGTGGAAAAAACATGTGGATTCCAGAATCCTTTTTATACTTCTGTACAAAATTCAAACTTGTAAATTTTTCTTTGTGAAATGGAAACCAAAGTTTTGAGAAAAATACATTATCATTGTTAAAATCTTAATTTATTTGTAAAAAATAAAACATGAAGTGCAAGTTATTTTTTAAAATCGTTATTTTGGGTGAATTTTGGTGATCCTTCTCAGTTTGTGAGAAAGAATGGTTTTCAAAATTCTACTTTGTGGAAATCTAGATTCCAGAATCCAACTGAAGAGAAAAATTGGATTCTAGAATCCAACCTCCTTGAGGAAGTGGATTCTGGAATCCAACTTGACACAAGGAAGTGGATTCTGGAATCCAACTTGACACAAGGAAGTGGATTCTCGAATCCAACTTGCCACAAGGAGTGGATTCTGGAATCCAACTTGATAGAAGAAGTGGATTCCAGAATCCAGCTTGACACAAGAAAGAATCCAACTTGATAGACGTAGTGGATTCTAAAATCCAAAAAGCATAAAAAAGCAAGGGTTCATGAAGAAGAAGGAGAGAAAATTCTCTTGCTTTGAAAATCTACTTTCTTTCTTGCACTGTTACACGGTTGCTAGGAGGTAAGCCACGTTTTTCCTTTTTGTAAGATTCCTCCCTCAAACTTTTGAGGTGTAAAAGTGTAAGAACCTCCCCTTCTGTTCTTGTAATTATTCCCCTCTCTGAAATAAAAGAAAGATCTTGTTTTACGAAAATGTCTAGAGAGAGATAATCCAAAATTGAAATATCTTTGGATATAAAAATCCTCCTAGTGTCTAAAATGGTTTCCCCTGAAACAGAAGTTCAAAATGAACTTTCCAATGTGCATTAGGAATCAATTAAAAATAATATAAGGTACCTTAGCCTAAGAGTCTAGATTTTTAGAAATTTTTGGCTTATGGTCCAATTAAGGTTCATATGGGCCAATAGGATTAATCAAAGTGTTGGGATGAGATAAATCCAAAGAATAAAAGAAAATACCCAAAAATGAGTAAATGCTCACATAAGATGAAGAGTTGACTGAGTACAAGGTTTATTAGTTAAAAATTAAGCCACCGCCTCACTAGACGAGCTCGATATCTCAACACTCCCCCTCGAGCTCAACTCCATCTCATGTACACCAAGCAAAGCCCTGAATCTGCGGAGCTTCTCTGTACCCAATGCTTTGGTGAAAATGTCAGTTACCTGATCCTCTGTGCTCACATAAACAAGGTCAAGGTCTCTTGCTAAGACCTTCTCTCTGACGAAGTGGTAGTGGACCTCTATGTGCTTCGTACGAGCATGAAAGACTGGGTTCCTGGCCAACTATATACTGCTAATGTTGTCACAAAAAATGACAACTTGTCTATCCACTGATAGACCCAAATCTGCAAGTAGCTTTCTCAACCAAGCTACCTCACATGCTGCCATAGCAGCTCCTCTGTACTCGGCCTCTGTACTCGATAGCAACCGTAGGCTGCTTCTTGCTGCTCCAAGTCACACCAACACTCCCCAAAGAAAACATGAATCCACTGGTAGATCTTCTATCTGAGATACTACCAGCCCAATCAGCATCTGTGTACCCATGTACACATATCTCTGTCCCAGTCTCATAGAATAGTCCACAATGCAAAGTAGACTTCACATACCTCAGTATGCGTCTCACTGCATCCAAATGCAGTTTTCGTGGAACCTGCATAAACTGACTCACCAACCCAACAGCATAGCTCAAATCTGGTCTGGTGATCGTCATGTAGATCAAACTTCCTACTATGCGTCTGTACATAGTAGGATCCTCCAAGATCTCTCCTAAATCTGCACTCAACTTGCCATTCTGATCCAATGGCACAAAAATAGGCTTACAGCCTGTCATACCATACTTGGACAACATGTCCAAGCCATACTGTCTCTGCAGTAATCCAATACCATGTGGTGACCTAATCACCTCAATGCCCAAGAAATATGTGAGCTCCCCCAGATCCTTCATCTCGAACTTCTGTCTAAGCAAGATCTTTACATCAAAGATCTCTGCATCATGGTCCCCCGTAATGATCAAGTCATCTACATAGATGACAACAAGCACAACCCCTCTATCACCATGTCTCACATATAATGAGAAATTTGCGTTGGCTACATGAAAGCCAATAGTGACAAGATATTCAGAAATCTTGTCAGACCATGCTCTTGGTGCTTGTTTTAAGCCATACAAGGCTTTCTTCAACCTGCAAACATGCTCGGGGTGACCCACATCCTCATAACCAGGTGGCTGCAACATATACACCTCTTCTTGCAAATCCCCATGCAAGAATGCATTCTTTACATCCATTTGATGTAAAGACCATTGCTTTGATGCAACCACTGCTATCACAACTCTCACCGTTGCCATCTTGGCAACTGGGCTGAAAGTTTCCTCATAATCAATCCCATATGTCTGTGCATATCCTTTGGCTACCAACCTAGCCTTGTACCTGTTTATGCTTCCATCACTGTTATGTTTAACTTTGTACACCCACTTGCATCCAATGGCTTTCTTGCCTTCAAGCAATTGCACTAAATCCCAAGTTTCATTTCCATATAGTGCATCCATCTCCTCATCCATAGCTTTCTCCCAACACACATTTCCAACAGCCTCATCAATGCATTTGGGCTCAACAACCTGCACAACCTTTGCCATATATGCATAGTGATGTGCCACATAACCATCATAGGTAAATCTCTGCACAGGGTTCTTCACTCTCCCAGATCTTTGCAGCTTTTCATTCATGGCTTCCATAGCCTTCTTTACACCAGGTGTTCTCATAGCTGGGATGCCAAGCTCCTCATCAAGGCTCATATCTGAGCCACTAGACTCTCCATCAACATGAGAATGCCCTGCAAAAATGTCAGGCATACCAAGGGGCTCAACCACTTTCTCTTTTCCTTTACGTGATATACTAATCACATTTGCAGGACTGGTATTATGACGCAGCCTGCCACTCCATGGTCTATCAATAGACCCACTAGATGAGGACTCCCCTGGTCCACTCAAAGACTGTGATTGCTGACCTGCATTCTGTGCAACCACACTTCCACTCACATCAGCCCCAACTTCTTTTTCGGCAGCATACCAGCTGCTCATCTCATCAAAGACAACATCCCTGCTTACCCTCAACTCACGTGTAGTAGGGTTATAACACCTGTATCCCTTTTGCTCAAGGGAGTATCCAATAAACACACATTTTTCAGCTTTTGGATCCAACTTAGTTCTCAGCTCATCTAGCACATGCACATATGCAATGCACCCAAAGACTTTCAGATGAGATAAATCAGTAAACCTCTCCTCTGGAGTTACATCATGTATGGCTGCAGTTGGAGTCCTGTTCATGATGTATACTGCTGTAGAAATAGCCTCAGCCCAATAGCAATGTGGCATATTCTTCTCTTCCATCAATGCTCACGCAATCTCAGCAATGTGCCTGTTTTTCCGCGCAACTCCATTTTGCTGCGGAGTGTATCTGCATGTAAACTGTCTCCGAATACCATTCTTCTTCAAATATTCAGAGAACTCATTGGAGAAGTACTCTCCCCCTCCATCTGACCTTAGGCACTTTACATATTTCCCTTGTGAATCAAAGTTATAGAATTCAAGGAATTCTAGTATGAAATTCAAAATTCATATCAAGAAGTCTTGGGGATACTAATTCAAGAAATACTCCTTGTATTCAAAAGAAAATCAAACTGAAAACTGCATAAAAATGAGATGTGATGATATGTGATGTGAATAGATGTGATGAGATACGATGTGAATAGATGTGATGAGATACGATGTGAATCAGATAAATGTGTCTGAATGGATGAGATGTAATGTGATGTGAATCGGGATGTGAATGAATGAGATGTGATGAGATGTGAATGAGATGTGAATGAATGAGATGTGATGAGATGACATGTGAATCAAGATAGATGTGAATGAATGAATGGATGAGATGTAAAGTGATGTGAAACGGGATGTGAATGAATGAGATGTGATGTCTTGGGAATCGGGATGTAAATGAATGATATGGGATGTGAAACATGGATGTGAATATGTATGTGTATGTGTATGTGAAGAATGGATGTGAATGTGTGTGAAGAATGGATATAGATGTGTATGTGAAGAATGGATATGGATGTGAATATGTATGTGAAGAATGGATGTGAATATGGATATGTATGTGAAGAATGGATATGGATGTGTATGTGAAGAATGGATGTGAATATGTAGTGAAGAATGGATGTAGATGTGTATGTGAAGAATGGATATGGATGTGTATGTGAAGAATGGATGTAAATGTGTATGTGAAGAATGGATATGGATGTGTATGTGAAGAATGGATGTGGATGAGTATGTGAAAGAATGGATGTGGATGTGTATGTGAAAGAATGTGATGTGATGTAAAGAGATGTGATGTGACATGAATATATGTGGATGTGAAGTGATAGATATGAACGTATGGATAGATGTGAGTAGTCGTACATGTGAACGATTGGATGGTGAACGAGATGAGATGTGTATGAATGAGATATGATGTGGATAGAAGTGAGGTGATATAACGTGGATAGAATGTATGTGATGGGATGGTTATGAGAATGAATGTGGTGGATATGAATGAATGAATGTGATGGATATGAATGAATGTGATGTGATGGATGTAAATGGATGTGATGTAAATGAATGTGATGTGATGGATGTAAATGAATGTGATGGACGTGAATAGATGTGATGTGATGTGAATCGGGATGTGAATGAATGAGATGTGATGTCGTGTGAATCGGGATGTGAATGAATGAGATGTGATGTAAATTGGGATAGATGTGATATGTGATGTGAATGAATATGATGTGATGAGATGTGGATATGGGTAGATGCGAGTGGATGAGATTGATGCGGATAAATGAGAACAGATGTGATGAGATGGAAAATGATGTGATGAGAATGGGAATACATATGAAATAAATAAGGATTGATGTGGAACAATGTGGAAAGACGAGAGTTCGTTATAGAAATTGTATTTATGACATGTTTTTAAATGATTGTTTTATGTCAAAAATGTTGGGGAAGCATTTTGACCGTCTTGTGAATGAGGCCGTGGAGACCTATCTGATAAAGTTGCAACAACTGACGGAGAGTCAACAAAGGATGTCTCGCATAGCAAGGTCGACCGAGACCAGCCTCGGTTCAATTTAAATGGTGAGCTTCCGTGGATGAGGGACCAAGGAAGTGGCCTATGAGTGAAGGGCTAGGTGACCTGCGAAGAATCCTAGAGGGTGCTGACCATATGGTGCTCGGGCTCTGGGTTGCCAAAGATATCCACACGTGCATCGGGGAAGATATTGGAACAAGGAGTAAGAGTTGTTTTCTGAACTCAGGCATGGATCTAGTTGATTGACCTTGCTGGTCCTCAACGGATGAGTCCATGGCTCTTTTATATAGATTTGTTGGTTGATCTTGTTGATCTTCAACGGAGATTCCATTTTGAATTTTATAAGTGAAAATATTGCCGATTACTATGAGCTAAGAACTATCGAAAAGACCCCTGAGTGGACAGGTGGTGAGCGTTCTGGTTGCCAATGATGCCATAGGCACACCGATGAAGGAAAAATTAGAAATTAGGATTCAACCGGATATTTTGGAGGATTATGATCAGTGATGCTATAATTTCATTGAATGATTGTTTTAAAGACAGCTGAATCTGTGAAAAAGGCAATTTCATATTGGGTGTGTAAGTGGTGTGTCTAGTTTTAAGTTTGCATGAATATCCGGCTAGGGGGCCTAGGAACTCTTTTCCCTGGTACCCATGATAAAACCTATCCAAATTCTTAAATGGATCCCAACACTACAATGATTGGACGGTTGGCTAACCCACGGGACTGGATGGGGTTAGGCTGGACTAATGGATCCCTAAAATGAGACTCAATTCTGGTATGGTACGATAGATGAAAGTAAATCCCAGATAAAAATTGTTCTATGGAAAAGAATCAACGGGTGTGCCTCTCAATGAGGAAAAAAGCGTTGGTCTCTATGATCCAAGTGCAATCTTTTCCTCCTTGATCTGACTATGGGACTTACGGGTTCGGTCAGATCAGTTCAGTTAGTTAAGGCTTTTGACTATGTTAGAGTAAAAAGATCCTGGAGGAATCGCCCATGTTTTCTGGGTGAGGAAAGTTTTTCCGGGTTTGGTTTTGGAAGAACCGAGGGATTAGTCTCTTGTCTGGATATACGTGGGCAAGGCTTCGAGTGAGGGACCTTGCCCCACACAAGAAGTGCTACTTCCGCTGCTAGCACCCCAGAATTCTTTGTGCAGTGGGGACAAGGATCTTTCACATCACATCTATCCACATCACATCACATTCATCCACATCACATCTCATCACATCCAATTACATCTATTCAGATCCTCGTTACATCACATCACATCACATTACATCTATTCAAATCCTCATTACATCACATCACATCCATCCTCATCACATCTCATCCATTCACATCTACCCATATCCACATCACATCACATCACATCTCATCCATTCACATCTACCCCGATCCACATCACATCAAATCACATCCATTCACATCACATCTCATCCATTCACATCTACCCCGATCCACATCTCGTCCATTCACATCTACCTCGATCCATATCTCATCCATTCACATCACATCTCATCCATTCACATCTACCCCGATTCACATCACATCACATCCATTCACATCACATCCGTTCACATCACATCTCATCCATTCACATCCGTTCACATCACATCACATCCATTCACATCACATCTCATCCATTCACATCTACCCCGATCCACATCTCGTCCATTCACATCTACCCCGATCCACATCACATCTCGTCCATTCACATCTACCCCGATTCACATCACATCACATCCGTTCACATCACATCTGATCCATTCACATCTCATCCATTCACATCTTATCACATTATATTCACATCCATTTATATCTCATCATATCATATTCACATCACATCACATCCATTCAGATATCATCACATCACATTCACATCCATTCACATCTCATCGCATTATATTCACATCCATTTATATCTCATCATATCATATTCACATCACATCACATCCATTCAAATATCATCACATCAAATTCACATCTCATCGCATTATATTCACATCCATTTATATCTCATCATATCATATTCACATCACATCACATCCATTCAGATATCATCACATCACATTCACATCCATTATATTCACATCGATTTATATCTCATCATATCATATCACATCACATCATAGATATCATCACATCACATTCACATCCATTCACATCTCATCGCATTATATTCACATCCACATCTATTTACATCGCATCTTATCCACATCTCATCACATCCACTCACATCTCCTCACATCACATTCACATCCACATCCATTTACATCTCCTCACATCACATTCACATCTTATCACATCACATTCACATCCACATCCATTTACATCTCCTCACATCACATTCACATCTTATCACATCACTTTTAGTACGGTATTCTACTTTCGATACCGATGGGACTTTTCTAAGTTTCTACCAATTACTTGGCCTAGTTAAAGGTACTTTTTCTCGATATATATTTTCATATTCTTTCTCAAATTTCTCAAGTGAAATATATTCAATATTCTTTTTTTTAGTAAAAGATTCATGGGATTTACAAAATCAATTCTACCCATATTTTCCAATAAATTTAATAATGCTCAAAATTCCACTTTTGATAAATACTCCTAATTTGAATTATGAAAAAAATTCCTCTTTTACCATTTAATTTCTTGGATCTCAATTATTATGGGAATTTCTCTTTTTGCGTAAAATAAATTTACCAAAAACTCCTCTTTTTCCATTTAATTACTTGATTGTCAAATACCATGGGAATTCCTCTTTTTGCATAAAAATAAATTTACCAAAAATTACTCTTTTCTCTTAATCAATTAATTAAGCATAATTATAAAAAAATATTTCTCATGAACATGATGAAAATCATTCTTTTTGCATAGGATGTCCAATCCTAGAATATGGTAGGAAGCCCTCTTTTAGAATTATGCATAAAAATAAGATATGTATTATTTTTTTACAAATTTTACCATAGCTTCGCTGCTATTACTGATCATTCTCAAATTTTTCTAAAGAATAAAACATTGTAATGCAAATATGACAGAAGATCTATTCTTAAACTTAAATCTAAACTATGAATTTGAATCATAATTTCAACCCATAATCATAAACCTAATTATGATTATTCTACTAGATTAAGCTATTTCCATTATTCCTCTTTTCCCAATTTGATAGGATTATCACTTTCCCATTTAGAATCAATAAAAGTAGTTTTTAACTACTTATAAATATTCTAAAAGAATTTACCATTATTTTTGTTAACATAAAAGCATAAAAATACCATTTTCTTATCCTCTAGCTTAACAAGCTTAGAGTTTGGTTTTGAAATAAGAATTTATCAATGAGAAGCATTCTTTTACTAAAGAATTAGCCATAGGAATGACTATTCTTTTTGGAGAGAGAGATATACATATAAGAAAGCATTCTAAATAAGCATAACGATTAACTTTTCTTGATTACACATTAAAATTTTTAGGGAAAGCTTGATTTGAATTTAAAACAAACAATTAGAAACTTCTCAAGCTTGAGAGGGGTTGAGAAGAGAAGTCATTTGAGAATATTAACAAAAAACCATAAAATTCATTCTTACCTCAAGGATTAGCTTGCTTCTTTATCTAGAAGTGAAGCCCCCAACCAATCAATTGGTTTAGCAAGTGAAGAAGAGAGCTCCAAGAGTTGTTGAAGAGAGAGAGAAGCTCCAAGCTCCCCAAAAGTAGAGGATTTTTAAGGGATAATAGAAAATATGATTATTTTAATGTAATACTAGCATGGTATAGCTCACAAATTTTTTTACAAAAGACTAAGGGTCTATTTATAGGTGAGGGAGGCCACTACCCAAGTCCAACTCGGTTCTAGAATTTTCCAGGTTCAGTTTGACTCAATTTGGACAAGATTTGGACCAGTTTGGCTCCCTTTTTATCCAGTTTGATCCACGAGAGAGGAGAGATAAAAATATCACAATTTTTTTGAATTAAAAAACCTTTCCACACATGTGAAGGAGGAGCCTACCTCAAAGGTCCCCCCTTCCTTACCAAGGTGTCAAAAAATCATCATTTCTTCAAAATATCTCAATTTTTTAGAAAAAACTGACCTGCCTGGGGGATAGGCCCCACATTTACACCACTGGCATGGTTAGTGAGATCATGGGAGATATGCGGCCAGTGGGATGACAGGCTATGTGACAGCCATTCTAGAGATTGGCATAGTTATAGCGCCAGCTCATTTAGTCGGGTTCACACTATAGAGAACCCGTGTATGTATTGGTTGAGTACCTTTCATATTATGAGTACTCTTATCTTGTATATGGGTGTTGACAAGAAGAAGTTTTTTCAGCCTCTCACCTTGTGTGTTCTCTATTAGGGTTTTGTGAGTGTGTGTGTGTGCTTGCAAGAGCTCAAGCTCTCTTCCCCCTTGCATCTTTTCAAATCGGGATGTGAATGAATGAGATGTGATGTGAAATGGATGTGATGTAAATAGGGATAGATGGGAATGGATGACATGTGATGTGAATGAATGTGATCTGATGTGATGTGCAACGGGATTGATGTGAATGAGATGAGATGTGATGTGAATGGATGAGATGTGAATGAATGTGATGTGATGAGAATCAATGAGATGTGATGACATGTGGATATGGGTAGATGCGAGTGGATGAGATCTGATGAGGATAAATGAGGAAGATGTGATGAGATGAAAATGATGTGATTGGATGAGAATGGGAATACATATAAAATGGAGGTGGATTAAATAATGTGGAAGAATGTGGAAAGATGAGAGTTCATTATAGAAACTCTATTTATGACTTGTTTTTAAATGACTGTTTTATGTCAAGAATGCTGGGGAAGCATTTTTACCACCTTGTGAATGAGGTCGTGGAGACCTAACTGATAAAGTTGCAACAGCTGACGGAGAGTCATTGGAGGACGTCTCGTGTAGCAAGGGCCGAGGTCTTGACTAGCTTCGGTTCGATTTAAATGGTGAGCTTTCGGTTACGGTGGATGAAGGACCAAGGAAGTGGCCTATGAGTGAAGCGCTGGCGAAGGATCCTAGAGGGTGCTAACCATACGGTGCTCGAGCTCTGGTCGTCGAAGATACCCACACGTGCATCGGGGAAGATATTTGGATCAAGGAGTAAGAGTTGTTTTCTGAATTCGGGCATGGATCTGGTTGATTGACCTTGCTGGTCCTCAACGAATGAGTCCATGGCTCTTTTATATGGATATGTTGGTTGATCTTGCTGATCTTCAATGCAGATTCCATTTTGATTTTTATAAGTGAAAATATTACCGGTTACTATTAGCTAGGAACTATCGAAAAGGCCCTTGAGTGGACAGGTGGTGAGCATTCTGGTTGCCAATGATGCCATAGGTACACCGATGAAGGAAAAATTAGAAATTAGGATTCAACCGGATATTTTGGAGGTTTATGATGAGTGATAATATAGTTTCATTAAAAGATTGTTTTAAAGACAGCTGAATCTGTGAAAAAGGTAATTTCATATTGGGTGTGTAAGTGGTGTGACTAGTTTTAAGTTTGCATGAATATCCAGCTAGGGGGCCTGGGAACTCTTTTCCTTGGTACCCAGGACAAAACCTAACCAAATTCTTAAATGGATTCCATCACTACAATGGTTGGGCGGTTGGCTAACCCACGGGAGGCTGGACTGATGGATCCCTAAAATGAGACTCAATTCTATTATGGTACGATAGATGAACTAAATCCCGGATAAAAATTGTTCTATGGAAAAGAATCAATGGCTATGCCTCTCAATCAGGAAAAAAGCGTTGGTCTCTATGATCCAAGTGCAAATCTTTTCCTTGATTTGACTATGGGACTTATGGGTTTGGTCAGATCAGCTCAGTTAGTTAAGGCTCTTGACTACGTTAGAGTAAAAATATCCTGGAGAAATCGCCCGTACTTTCCGGGCGAGGAAAGTTTTTTCGGGTTTGGTTTTGGAAGAACCGAGGGATTAGTCTCTTGTCCGAATATACGTGGGTGAGGCCCTGAGTGAGGGACCCTGCCCCGCGCAAGAAGTGCTACTTCCGCTGCTAGCACCCCAGAATTCATTGCGGGGAGGGGACAGGGATCTTTCAGCTAGTATCAGAGCAAATTGGCTAAAGTGGATCAACCGAGAAGCCAAAAATGTCAAAAATTTATGAAGTAACAATAAAAAGTTAGAAATGTGTGATGAAATTCATACAAATTGATATTCAGACTAAAATTCATAATTTAGTAATTGGGTCTTCAGATGAAAGTACTGCAATTGCATGGAATCCCTTACTTGCTTGAGGCCTAGACATGATAGTATTTACCTCGTAATTCTAAGGACCATGACTACCCGTATATACCGAGGATAAAACTGCAGCTCTTTACTGGTAGTATATACAAGTAAATCTAAGACCTTGAAATTATAAGCAAAAATGCTATCCAGATGATGAATTCGAATGTGGTTGATATGATTTTAAAACTCTGGTTTGAGAACTGATGAGTTGATTTGGATTCTGATTGAAAAATGATGATTCTTGAATTTTGGTTGAAAAGCGATAAGCTGAGCAAAACCACAATGAGGATGAATGGGACGAGTCCCTGTGATGATGTTCATAACTGGAATGATGATAATGACTTTAGCAAATCACTATGAGATTAGTGGATTGTGCTGAGACAGATTGCTACTATTAACACTTGACCTAGTGGATCAAGTTAAGGGATGACAAATTAAAAATTTGTATAATTGAATTCCCATGGAGGACTGTTCAGATGGAAATTTCGGTCTAATGGACCATTATTGTGTTAAAGATATAAATGATATGATCTAAATGAATTGTTATCTGATGATGAGTTCTATATAAGGGATCTTTATCCAAGGATTCTGTTGGGTTGACCAGACTATAAGGATCCCCAGAATCAATTGGGAACCCCAGAATCAATTGGATCTTAAGGGAAAGAGTTGTCCTCTAGTTTGCAAGATGAGGACATCTCGCGTTTTTAAAGTGGGGTAGGATGTAAGATTCCACCCTCCAGCTTTTGAGGTGTTCAGGTGTAAGAACCTTCCCTTCTGATGATCTTAAAATTATTGCCCTCTTTGAAATAAAAGAAAGATCCTATTTTGGCCTGGAGAGAGAAAATGTCTAGAGGGAGGTAATTCAAAATTGAGATATTTTTGGATATAAAAATCTTCCTAGTGTCTAAAATGGTTTCCCTTGAAATAGAAATTCAAAAAGAACTTTCCAATGTGCAATTGGAATTAATTGAAAATAGGTATAAAGGACCTTAGCCTAAGGGTCCATATTTTTAGAAATTTTTGGATTATGGTCTAATTAAGGTTGTTATGGGCCAATTGGATCAATCCAAGTGTAGGGAGGAGATAAATTGAAGAATAAAAGAAAAACCCCCCAAAAATGAGTAAATGCTCACATAAGATGAAGAGTGGACTAAGGACCAAAGAAAACAATTAAAAAAAATAAATTTTGACACCTCACTGTGGGGATCTCCCCTCATGAAGTAGGCACCTTTTTCTCATCATTACCCCAATTTCTAATTAATAAAATGAGATATTTTAATCTCTCCTCTCTCCTATTTCAAAACTAGATCCAAAAAGTAAGTTGAACTGACCCAAAAATGGTCAAAAATTGACCAAACTGATTTGGAAAATTCTAGAATCAGTTTGCTTGGTTAGAGGCTCATTTTTTCCTATAAATAGAAGCCTCCCCATTTGTAAAAGCTGAATGGTGTTTATGCACTGTTACTCTACTCCTCTCTTGCACCATCTACATTGAATTTTTTAATAATTCAATTGTTTTTGGCCTAATCCTCTCCAAGTGAATTGGTGGCCACTCTTGCTTCAAACAAGAGTAGAACCCTCAATCCCTCAAGACAAAGGAGAGCTTACAAGCTCCATGTAAGCTATTTTTCTTACTTTGTTTATGAATTTTTAATGAAAAATCTAAGGTTTTCTTGATTTTTATGTTTTGCAAATGTTTGAATTAAATTCAAATGCTATGTCTTTGATAAAAAGGTCATCCCCTTCTCTTCTTTACATTCCAACCTTTCTCAATCCTAGAAAGATTAACTAAGTGATTAATTAAACTCTTCTTATTGTTTACTCTCTTGAATTTAGAAAATTATGTAGATTAGAGTTCTATAATTCTAAATTGGGTTAATTAAGTTAAATAAAGAAAGATAAAAATGAGAAATGGTCACCCATACAAAGGAGGTTATGGCAAAATTTTCTAGAATTTTCTGAAAAAGAAAGTTTATTTTTATGTCATTCCAAAAGAGTAATTCCCATCATTTTTGCATCTAAAAGAAATATTCTAATTACTCCATGTACATATTTACCTATGAATATGCATGGATATCACTGATATTAATTATTAAAATTGATTTCTATGCATAGAAAGATGCATAAAGGAAATTTTTTATTATAAAAGTGTTATTCGTATTAAATTTGATTTTTATGCATAGAAAGATGCATAAAAGATTTTTTTAAATTATAAAAGCGTTATTCTTATAAAAATTAATTTTTATGCATAAATAGATGTATAAAGAAATTCTTTTTATAAAAGTGTTATTCTTATTAAATTTGATTTCTATGCATAGAAAGATGCATAAAGGATTTTTTTTAAAATTATAAAAGTGTTATTCTTATTAAATTTGATTCTATGCATAGAAAGATGCATAAAGGAATTTTTTTAATTATAAAAACATTATTCTTATAAAATTTGATTTTTATGCATAAATAGATGCATAAAGAAATTCTTTTTATTATTAAAGTGTTATACTTATTTAATTTGATTTCTATGCAAAGAAAGATGCATAAAGGAAAATGTTTTAAATTTGATTCTATGCATAGAAAGATGCATAAAGGATTTTTTAATAAAAGCGTTATTTTTATAAAAGTTGGTTTTTATGCATAAAGAATTTTCATATCAAAATTAGAATTCTCTTAAATTCTATGTTTAAATTCTATGAGTATTTGATAACTGAATAATTAAATACTCTAAGAGAGAAATTTCTATTGTTTTATATTCACACGGATTGTAAAAAGAAATGGATGTAGATATGTATGTGAAAGCATGGATGGGGATGTGTATGTGAAAGAATGGATGTGGATGTATGTGAAAGAATGGATGTGGATGTGTATGTGAAGAATGGATGTGAATGTGTATGTGAAGAATGGATGTGGATATGTATGTGAAAGAATGGATGTGGATGTGAATGTGAATGTGAAGAATAGATGTGGATATGTATGTGAAAGAATGGATGTGGATGTATGTGAAAGAATGGATGTGGATGTGGATGTGTATGTGTAAGAATGGATGTGGATGTGAATGTGTATGTGAAGAATGGATGTGAATGTGTATGTGAAGAATGGATGTGGATATGTATGTGAAAGAATGGATGTGGATGTGTATATGAAAGAATGGATGTGGATGTGGATGTATGTGAAGAATGGATGTGGATGTGGATGTATGTGAAAGAATAGATGTGGATGTATGTGAAAGAATGGATGTGGATGTGGATGTGTATGTGTAAGAATGGATGTGGATGTGAATGTGTATGTGAAGAATGGATGTGGATATGTATGTGAAGAATGGATGTGGATATGTATGTGAAAGAATGGATGTGGATGTGTATGTGTAAGAATGGATGTGGACGTGAATGTGTATGTGAAGAATGGATGTGAATGTGTATGTGAAGAATGGATGTGGATATGTATGTGAAAGAATGGATGTGGATGTGTGTGTGAAAGAATGGATGTGGATGTATGTGAAAGAATGGATGTGGATGTGGATGTGTATGTGTAAGAATGGATGTGGATGTGAATGTGTATGTGAAGAATGGATGTGGATATGTATGTGAAAGAATGGATGTGGATGTGTATGTGAAAGAATGGATGTGGATGTGGATGTATGTGAAGAATGGATGTGGATGTGTATGTGAAAGAATGGATGTGGATGTGGATGTATGTGAAGAATGGATGTGGATGTGTATGTGAAAGAATGGATGTGTATGTGTATGTGAAAGAATGTGATGTGACGTGACATGAATATATGTGGATGTGAAGTGATAAATATGAATGTATGGATAGATATGGGTAGTCGTACATGTAAATGATTGGATGGATGTGGATGAATGAGAAGAGATGTGTATGAATGAGATAAGATATGGATAGATGTGATGTGATGTGTATGAATGAGATAAGATATGGATAGATGTGATGTGATGTGATGTGTATGAATGAGATAAGACGTGGATATGAGGTGTGATGTCATGTGAATCGAGATGTGAATGAATGAGATGGGATGTGAATGGATGAGATGTGAATCGGGATGTGAATGAATGAGATATGATGTGATTTGAATAGGGATAGATGTGAATGGATGATATGTGATGTGAATGAATGTGATGTCATGTCATGTGAATCAGGATGTGAATGAATGATATGTGATGTGAATGAATGTGATGTGAATGAATGGATGTGATGTGAATTGGGATGTGAATGAATGAGATGTGATGTGAAATGGATGTGATGTAAATAGGGATAGATGGGATGGATGATATGTGGTGTGAATGAATGTGATGTGATGTGATGTGAAATGGGATAGATGTGAATGAATGAGATGTGATGTGAAATGGGATAGATGTGAATGAATGAGATGTGATGTGAATGGATAAGATGTGAATGAATGTGATGTGATGAGATGTGGATATGGGTAGATGCGAGTAGATGAGATCTAATGAGGATAAATGAGGAAGATGTGATGAGATAAAAATGATGTAATTGGATGAGAATGGATGTGAATGGATGAGAATGATGTAATTGGATGAGAATGGATGTGAATGGATGAGAATGATGTGAATGGATGAGAATGATGTGATTGGATGAGAATGGGATGTGAATTGGGATGTGAATGAATGAGATGTGATGTGAAATGGGATAGATGTGAATGAATGAGATGTGATGTGAATGGATAAGATGTGAATGAATGTGATGTGATGAGATGTGGATATGGGTAGATGCGAGTAGATGAGATCTGATGAGGATAAATGAGGAAGATGTGATGAGATAAAAATGATGTAATTGGATGAGAATGGATGTGAATGGATGAGAATGATGTGAATGGATGAGAATGATGTGATTGGATGAGAATGGGAAGATGTGATGAGATAAAAATGATGTGATTGGATGAGAATGGATGAGAATGATGTGATTGGATGAGAATGGGGATACATATAAAATGGAGGTGGATTAAATAATGTGGATTGATGTGGAAGAATGTGGAAAGATGAGAGTTCGTTATAGAAACTGTATTTATGACCTGTTTTTAAATGATTGTTTTATGTCAAGAATGCTGGGGAAGCATTTTGACCGCCTTGTGAATGAGGTCGTGGAGACCTGATAAAGTTGCAACAGCTGACGAAGAGTCATTGGAGGACGTCTCACGTAGCAAGGTCAGCCTCGGTTCCATTTAAATGGTGAGCTTCTGGTACGGTGGATGAGGGACCAAGGAAGTGGCCTATGAGTGAAGCGCTGGGTGAATTCCGAAGGATCCTAGAGGGTGCTGACCATATGGTGCTCGGGCTCTGGGTCACCGAAGATACCCACACGTGCGTCGGGGAAGATATTTGAATCAAGGAGTAAGAGTTGTTTTCTGAATTCGGGCATGGATCTAGTTGATTGACCTTGCTGGTCCTCAACGGATGAGTTCATGGCTCTTTTATATGGATCTATTGGTTGATCTTGCTGATCTTCAACAGAGATTCCATTTTGATTTTTATAAGTGAAAATATTGCCGGTTACTATGAGCTAGGAACTATCGCTGAGTGGACAGGTGGTGAGCGTTCTGGTTGCCAATGATGCCAGTATGGTTTCATTATGATCAGTGACACTATGGTTTCATTAAATGATTGTTTTAAAGATAGTTGAATCTGTGAAAAAGGCAATTTCATATTGGGTGTGTAAGTGGTGTGAATAGTTTTAAGTTTGCATGAATATTTGGCTAGGGGACCTGAGAACTCTTTTCCCTGGTACCCAGGACAAAACCTAACCAAATTCTTAAATGGATCCCATCACTACAGTGGTTGGGCGGTTGGCTAACCCACGGGACTAGGCTGGACTAATGGATCCCTAAAATGAGACTCAATTCTGTTATAGTACGATAGATGAAGTAAATCCCGGATAAAAATTGTTCTATAGAAAAGAATCAACGGCGGCTGTGCCTCTCAATGAGGAAAAAAACGTTGGTCTCTGTGATCCAAGTGCAAGTCTTTTCCTTGATCTGACTATGGGACTTATGGGTTCGGTCAGATCAGTTTAGTTAGTTAAGGCTCTTGACTACATTAGAGTAAAAATATCCTGGAAGAATCGCCCGTGCTTTTCGGGAGAGGGAGGTTTTTCCGGGTTTGGTTTTGGAAGAATCGAGGGATTAGTCTCTTGTCCGGATATACGTGGGTGAGGCCCGGAGTGAGGGACCCTCTTGCCCTGCACAAGAAGTGCTACTTTCGCTGCTAGCACCCCAGAATTCTTTGCGCGGAGGGGACAGGGATCTTTCACCCATCTCCTTCTGTGGGCCAAGGAAGCCAAGGTCCCAGAGTTCAGAGACAAACTCCTTCGTATCAGTCCAATCAAGGTCCCCCGTGCCAAAATCAGGGCAACCCCAGAAGAGTGCCAGCTCAGTCTGCAACCTCCATGCAAAGCAGTCTCCAAACTCTCTCCCAGAATTGGAGTAACCAAAGAGAGAGAGTTCCACCTTAGGAAGTGGAGGAAGAAAAAGGATAGATCTATGCCACAATTGAGCATCAGGGGAAGAATCGTCAATTTTCAGTCCTCCAGACTCTAGCAGAGTACCAAGGTAAGCAATTCAAGTTTTTGATTGATTCAGGCAGTACTCATTCTTTTATTTCCCCATGATGTCTACGTAAATTAGTCCTAAATCAAAA
The DNA here is from genome assembly GCF_041138505.1 of Cibotium barometz. NCBI lineage: Eukaryota > Viridiplantae > Streptophyta > Polypodiopsida > Cyatheales > Cibotiaceae > Cibotium > Cibotium barometz. The sequence goes on along the minus strand of NC_141108.1, from coordinate 10,557,417 downwards.
ATTAGGGAAACCTATGCAAGTGGAATTGGCGAGTGGAAAGATTCTTTTCACACACCTTGAGACAAATCTTATTCAATTTAATCTAGATGAGAACATAACAGAGTGCTAGTTTAGAGTCCTACCCTTGGGAATCTATGATGGAATCCTTAGAATGGATTGGCTCCATAAGAATCAAGCTGACATTCATTGTTACAATGGAACCATCTCTTTCCTTGACCTTCACGGGAATAAAGTTCAAGGAACTAGAATTTCTGGATCCCCAGTGCTGTAATTAGTCAACGCTTCTAACTTGTTAAAGGGGCTCAGAAAGAGGCAAGCTGTTTATGTCATTAAGATGAATCCAATAGATATAAAATGCAAGGCTAAAGGACCAGAGTGGTTAAGTGAGTATGGAGATGTGTTCCCAGAAGAACTGAGATGCCTCCATCTCACGAAGTAGATCATGAGATCGAGTTAACCCCCAGAGCTCAGCCAATAGCCCAACTTGCATACAAAATGCCAGTCCCTGAAGCCATAGAACTTAAGGAGCAGTTAAGACAACTGTTCGAATACGGATTCGTCAGACCCAGTGTCTCACCTTGGGGTGTGCCCGTTCTCTTTCAAAAGAAGAAAGATGAAATGGAACGTTAAGACTCTGTATTGACTACAGAGGATTGAATCAATTAACAATTCAAAATAAGTATCCTATACCTAGGATTGATTAACTTCTAGATCGATTAAGTGGGACCCAAATGTTCACTAAGATAGATCTCAAATCCGGATACTACCAGATCAAAATCAAGGAACATGACATCCCGAAGACAACACTCAATACTCGCTATGGGCATTATGAGTTCACAGTCATGCTGTTTGGATTGACTAATGCCCTCGCGACGTTTAATCATCTTATGTAGGATATTCTCAGAGAATACTTGGATGATTTTTTTCTTGTCTTCTTTGATGATATCTTGGTATACTCAAAGAATGCTGCAGATCATGAAGATCATGTGCGCAAGGTCCTGGAAATCCTAAGGAAGCACCAACTCTTTGCAAAAAGAGCAAGTGTTCTTTTTTTGTCGACCAGGTGGAATACTTGGGATTCATAGTGTCTAAAGATGGGATTTCTCTTGATCCCGCAAAGATCCAAGCAATCGTAGATTGGTCGGAACCCAAGACGGTAAAGGAAGTCAGAGGATTCCTAGGATTAACTGGATGGTATAGGATCTTTATACCCAGGTATGCTCAGATAGCATCCCCTTTAACTAACCTTCTCAAGAAGAGTACCCTATTTCAGTGGTCTGCTATGTGTTAGAGTGCCTTTGATAAGCTGAAGATAGCCTTAGTAACCAACCTTGTCCTTAAATTGCCAGATTTTACCAAACCTTTTGAGGTAGTTACTGATGCCAGTGGGTTTGCCTTAGGCGGTGCTCTTATGCAGGAAGGTCATGCAGTGGCATATGAATCCAGAAAACTCAGAACACGAGACAAATTATGCCATCCATGACTTGGAGTTACTCTCAGTAGTTTATGCTCTGAAGTTGTGGAGACATTATCTTTTGGGACAAAGGTTCACCTTGATGGACAGATCATCAAAGTCTGAAGTGGATCTTCACCCAAAGGGATCTCAACATGCGTCAAAGGAGATGGATGCAGACCCTGCACAAACTCAATTTTGAAATTAAGTATCGGGCAGGGAAAGAAAATGTGGCGACAGATGCGCTCAGCAGAAAAGCCTCCTTGCTTGCAATTACTTTGGATGAGCCCTTTCAAAGCTATGTATGGACAAGATTGCCTTACACCATTGACTTGGTCCGACCCATTGATCAGAGTCAAGATGTCCAGACAAATGCTTAATGACATAGATCAGCAAATGCAATCAATCTGTAAAGATATTAAGGCAGCCCAAGATAGGCAAAAGAAGTACGCAAATAAAAAGAGATCAGAGAGAGAGAGTTATAAGAATCAGGATATGGTCTTTATTCGAGTATGACCAAAAAGAAGTTCCTTATCTTTAGGGAAGTACAAGAAGCTCTCTCCCAGATACTATGGACCATATGTTGTTATAAAGAAAGTAGGTGATCTAGCTTATAAACTTCTTCTACCTCCCCATCTTAAGGTACATAATGTATTCCACCTCAGTTTGCTTAAGAAATATGTACCCAGCCCGAGTCACGTGCTTGATGATGAACAATTAATTTCTCTGACTCAAGGCTAGATGGTACTCCAACCTGAAGAAATCTTGACGTTCGGGAGAAGGTTCTCAGGAGCAGAGTCCTCAGAGTGTTTTTAGTCAAGTGGAAGTTCTTCTCTCTAGAAGACACCACCTGGGAAAAAGAATAAGAGTTGGCAAAAGATTACCCTCACTTTGCGAGATGAGGACATCTCGCATTTTTCAAGTGGGAGAGGATGTAAGATCCCTCCTCAGCCTGAATAATGAATAAGCTTTTACCTCAATCCTCTATAATCATTCCCTATTTCAGAATATAAGAAAATATTGTTTTTCCTTGTTTTTACCTAGAGAGAAGAAAAATTCTAGAGAGAGGTAATTCAATATTGAGATATTTTTAGATATAAAATTCTCCTAATATCAAAAATATATTTCCCTAAAACAGAAGTTCAAAATAAATTCTCGAAGGTGCATTAGGAATCAATTAAAAATGATATAAGGGACCTTAGCCTAAGGGTCTAGATTTTCAAAAATTTCTAGATTATGGTCCAATTAAGGTTCTAATGGGCCGATAGGATTAATCCAAGTGTTGGGATGAGATAAATCCAATGAATAAAAGAAAATACCCAAAAATAAGTAAATTCTCACATAAGATGAAGAGTTGACTGAGTACAAGGTTTATTAGTTAAAAATTAAGAGATATTACTAAAAAAATGAGATATTTTGAAGAAATGATGAAATTTTGACACCTTGGTAAGGAGAGGGGGACCTTTGAGGTAGGCACCTCTTTCACATGTGTGAAAGGGTTTTTAATTCAAAAACATTGTGATGATAATTTTATCTCTCCTCTCTCATGGATCAAACTGGATCAAAAGGGGAGCCAAATTGGTCCAAATCTTGTCCAAATTGAGTCAAACTGAAGTTGAAAAATTCTAGAACCTAGTTAAACTCAGTTAGTGGCCTCCCTCACCTATAAATAGACCCTCATTATTTTGTATGCTCATCTTTGAGCTATACCGTGCCAGTATTACATTAAAATAATCATATATTCTATTGTCCCTTAAAATTCCTCTACTTTTGGGTAGCCTGGAGCTTCTCTCTCTCTTCAACAACTCTTGGAACTCTCTTCTCCACTTGCTAAACCAACTGATTGGTTGGGGGCTTCACTTTTAGAAAAAAGAAGCAAGCTAATCCCTGAGGTAAGAATGAATTTTATGGTTTTTTGTTAGTTTTCTCAAATGACCTCTTCTCGACCCCTCTCAAGCTTGAGAAGTTTTTTAAATGGTTGTTTAAAATTCAAATCAAGCTTTCCCTAAGAATCTTAATGTGTAATCAAGAAAAAGTTAATCTTTATGCTTATTTAGAATGCTTTCTTATGTATATCTCTCTCTCAAAAAGAATAGTCATTTATATGGCTAATTTTTTAGCAAAAGAATGCTTCTCATTGATAAATTCTTATTTCAAAAACTGAACTCTAGGCTTGTTAAGCTAGAGAATAAGCAAATGGTATATTTATGATTTTGTCTTAATAAAATAATGGTTAATTCTTTTAGATTATTTATAAGTAGTTAAAAACTACTTTGATTGATTCTAAATGAGAAATAGATTATCTTATCAAATTGGAAAAATAAGAATAATAGAATTAGCTTAATCTAGTGGGATAATCATAATTAAGTTTATGATTATGGTTAAAATTATGATTTAAATTCATAGTTGAGATTTAAACTTAAAATTAGATTTTCTATCATATTTTCAATACAATGTTTTACTCTTTTAAAAAAAATTAAAAATTATCAGTAATAGCAACAGCGAAGCTATGGCAAAATTTTTAGACAATAATACATATCTTATTTCTATGCATAATGCTAAAAGAGAACTTCCTACCATATTCTAGGATTCAACATCCTATGCAAAAAGAATGATTTTCATCATATTCATGGGAAATAAATTTTTAGTATTTATGCATAAATATTTAATCAAAAAGAAAGGAGGAATTTTTGGTAAATTTATTTTTATGCGAAAGGAGGAATCCCCATGATAATTGAGATCCAAGTAATTAAATGGTAAAAGAGAAATTTTTGGCATAATTGAAATAATGGATATTTTATTTAATTTAAAAAAAAGAGAGGAATTTTTTATAAATTTATTTTATGTATAAGAATTTTTAACTGATAAAAGAGGAATTCCCATGACATTTGGAATTCAATCATTTAAAAACAAAAAGAGGATTTTTAAGCATATTAAAATTTGTATTAAATTAAAAGAAGAATTTTTATGGTATTTTAAGTAAAGAAAGGTTTAAATTAAATTTTGGAGACAAAAGAGGAATTTTCTCCATAATTCCACCTAGAGAATTAGGGTTGACAATTAAATTGGTAGAAAGAATATTCTTAGATATTTTAGGTGGATAAATCATCAAATTGATATATACCCAAAATTAGATATATACCCAAAATTGATATATACCCAAAATTAGATTAATGGAAGAAGAGTAATTTTATAAAAATCATATAGAATCATTTCTTAATCTATTATGGTTAAGAAGGAATGAAATTCATAAAGTTGGAATTTTCCTTACGGTTAGAAGTTCAGTAGATGTTTATCTGAAGAAAATCCTTAAGAATCAAAATTAGAAGTAAACCGAATAATTTTGGTTAGACCACGACTGTGAGAATGGTGGCCAGTAATATACTTGCCCATGTCTTGAATCTGAATCAAGCAAAAACCTCGTGACCAATTCTAATTTTTGACACAAAGAATAGACTACCATTGAATTAGCATAGTTTTCCCTTAATCGAAATCACCAAGAATCTAGTTGGAAATTCAGTCAAATGATGGGTAGATTACCTCGATGAGAGATCAATGATTCTCATTAAGAAAATTTGGATTACGAGAAAATGGTTTTGTGGAACCAATCTTGAACCGAGAATTCTACTTGCATAGAACCTCTGTTTCTTTTAAAGGACTATTTTACGCCAGAATGCTAGAGGAAGCATTTGGTATGTGTTTAACTAAGGAGAGACTAGATGCAAAAGCTGGCGGGGAATCGTTGAGGGACGTCACTCAGCAAAGCCTGCCGAGGTCTTGACCAGCGGTATGGTTAAAATGGTGCACTTTCGGTACGATGGGCGAGGTACGATGGGCGAGGACCGACGAAGCGGTCCCTGCGTGAAGTGCTAGGACGTTTCGAAGGAACCGCCGGGCTAGTCTCTTGTCTGGATATCCATGGGCGAGGCCCCGAGTGTGGATCCCTGCCCAGCGCGAGAGGCTTCCGCCGCTTCCGCCGCTTCCGCCGCCAGCGCCCTTGGAGGGGGCGGGGGTCTCACATCCACGGCCTTTTCTCCCATACCTTCCCATTCATTGGGATATTCTTTCCACTCCTTCCATGCTGTTCATCGTGGGAGCTTTATTTTTCATGTTGTACTTGCAGTTCCATTTACTATGATTTTACATGTTACAATTGGTACACGTTGGTGGCACTGTGCATTCCTTCTTAAGGTGGCCTTCTTGTTTGCATTGAGAGTAGAACACATTTTTGTGGAATTTTGAGCTCTTGTTCGTTTTCATCTCTTGCATCAGCTGCTTCACCTGCAACATAAGTTCTTTGAGGCTTATTTTTGCCTTTTCGGTTTTCTTCTTTTTGTCCTTTCTTTGCAACACAAGTTCTTTGAGGCTTATTTTTGCCTTTTCGGTTTTCTTCTTTTTGTCCTTTCTTTGCAACACAAGTTCTTTGAGGCTTATTTTTGCCTTTTCGGTTTTCTTCTTTTTGTACTTTCTTTTCTTTACGACCATTGGAGTCTCCTCTGAGGTATCGCTTGAATCATCCTCCTCAATTGTGACACTTTTCCTGGGCTTTCTCTTTTTTCTTCTTTCTTTGCTTCTTTTTCTGCCATTTTGGCAAGCTTGACCAATTCCTCAAACTCCTCTTCCATTTCCGCCTGCTTTGTGCTGACCTCCTGCATTAATGTCTAGCTTAAGCCCTTGGACAAACCAATCTGTAACTATCTGCATTGAGGGTCGGGTTTGTTCTGCCACTCTCTACCTCAAGCTTAGCAATTTGATCGCATAGGCCTCTACATCCATGTCTTCTTGTTGGAGTTCTCTCATTTGATCACAGACTTGAGTTTCAGATTTTATCTTTCCGAATCTCCCTAGAAAAGCAATCATGACCAACTCATAAGTTTGGAAATGGTTATCTTGTTATCTTGACACCCACTATGTGGATCTGTGTTTGAAGGTATTCATGAAAGCATCTCTGTGGATTTTACTAAGCTCTGATTCTTCCACATCCCGAGGTCTGGCATTGCTCAAACCTCCTTACATGTAGATCTACATCTTCCCCTTTAACAATGGGAAATTTTTGGCTAATGATGCCATGGCTCCCTTAAACTTTTTATGGGGGTTTTGTTGTTGTGGTTGTTCTTTCTAGTTTTGTTGCCCCACCCTTCTTAGGCTTTCTGGACTGGACTATGCACAACTTCTTGCTCTTGGCACTCCTTTTCTTGGTCCAAATTGTGCTTGAAACTTGACATGTGTGGGGTTGTAGAAGTTTTTGCACTATCATTGGAACGGTGTGAGACACTCCCATCTGCCTAGAGGGTTTCTTGGACGTCATTACCTCTCTCCATCCTCAAGTTCACAATCATGCAAAAGGCATACCTGAATCCATTTTTGCTAGTTGGGTTGTGTGGTGGAAGGTTCTTTGCACTGGCTTGCCTAGAAAAGCCCCTCCATGCTATGGCTTCTCCGCAGACTTGTTTTAGAGAGCTATTTCTAGCAAGATTAGTTTGAGCGGAACCAAAACTTTCTTTTTCAGAGTTTGCTTGGTGGAAAAATGCCACTGAGTAGAGAATTTTTGCTCCGCCACAATTTCCCAAAAGATTGGTAGAGGTTTTCCTGAGTCGGAAGTTTTTCAGTGGAGTTGTAGTAGAGTTCCCTCCTGTAGGATGTTTTCCAGTGGATTTGCACTAGAGTTTTTTCCCTAACAGGATTGCTAGGTATTTATCACCTATTTCCCTCTTAGTAGCGAAATGGCAAGACAACGGTCTGAGGTAACAGACCAGTCAGGCAATGCCGTGGGAGGTGTGTAGAGGTGTGTAGCCACCCACCAGAGCTTTTGGATTCAAACACCAACTCTAGAGTGGTCATGGGGGGGCACTCAAGATGACACTGCTCCATTTATGAAATCCACACACTCTCACTCTAATCTCACTCCGCTATGTAATTCTTTCACTCTCTTTCAAGTGCACAACATGTTTATTAAAATAGAAACACAACACTCTTATTCAACACATAGCAGAGAGTACGCAGAGAGTACACAGAGATATAATGAATGGTGACATTGCACTTTGTTTAATGTATTACTTCCAGAATCAGTACAGGTTCACTACAGATCATTTACTACATATGGCTATGACTTCCTATAAACTATGACTATGTTAAGATTCACATCACTCGTTGACAACTACTAGCTGTGAGCTAACTGCAGTATATGCAACCTCTGTAACCTTCAAACTCGTGCACCTCGCCAACCTTTTGTAGTAGTGACCAGCCATCCTTTTAAGCTTAGATTTCTTGATCTTAGTAACATCTGCTCTGGTGGTTACAACCTGCCACCTTCACACGTGCAGTATCGAGGTGGTGCTCATGACATGAAAGGTGGTCTAACTAAGCACTTTGTCGCCATTGAGCTGTTGGATGCAACAAGGGGTGATGTGTAGAGTTCAAAGTAGTGCTAGAGAGCTGTGCAAAGTTCAAAGTAGTGTTGGAGAACTCTAAGAGGTGCTACAAACGTTAGCAGGGTGCTATAAAGCTCAAAGAAGTGCTATAAACCTTAGAGGGGTGATGTGTAGAGTTCAAAGTAGTGCAGGGAGCTGTGCAAAGTTCAAAGTAGTGTTGAATTGCTCTAAGAGGTGCTACAAACCTTAGAGGAGTGCTATAAAGCTCAAAGAAGTGTTATAAACCTTAGAGGGGTGCTTTAGAGCTTGAAAAGGTGCTAATAAGAGAGATTAAAGAGGTTCTAAAAGGATTTCAAAATTGTTTATTCAAAGTTCATAAGAGACAAACTTTTAGCATTTGAGACATTGACTTGTAACAACAAGATTCAAAGGGAGGGTGATGGGAGAAGGTAGAGAGTGGAGAGGAAGAGGGGGATGTAACATGCCCATCTTATAATAATATATGTTTATTTGATAGTTGAATTTATGGTCTTTTTATATGTAAAAATCATAAATTTTAATAATTGATCTATTTCCACTTGCAATATTAAAATTCGGAGTCCAAATTTAGAATCTTCGTGTGATTTTACATTAATATAGGATTTCACAGCACTCAAAACGGACATTGAAATAAGCCTCTACGTAAGATTTAGTTTTTCTTAGTTAAAGTATGGTAAACTTCCAACCTTAATATATGCATGTCCAAGTGTCTGATTGTTGATGAATGGACTGCACCCCTATGACCAAGGAAACACCTTGGATAATTTCACCATTTCGCAGCCTATGGGCGCACCGACACGCATACGAGGCCGTCGCTCTAAAAATAGGGGTTCTACCCCAAAAAGATACCCAATATTAATCATTGAGCTATTTCCACCTGCAATATTAAAATTGAGAGTCCAAACTTGGAATCTACGCATGATTTTATGCTAATATAGGATTTTATAACACTCAAAACAAACATCGAAATAAGCCTCTACGTAAATTTTAGTTAAAGTATGGTAAACTTCCAACCTTAATAAATGCATGTCCGAGTGTCCGATTGATGAACGGATTGCACCCCTATGACCAAGGAAACAACCCGAACAATTTCACCAAAAATTTTTTTGCAGCCATCGAGCGCACTGACACGCATATCGAGGCCAATGCTCCAAAAATAGGGGTCCCCATCCCAAAAAGATGTCGTACACCTACCCAAGTGCCTGTACAACAGTCGTGCAAGGACCAAGGGCCCGACTGCCCTAGCGCATGATTCCCACTGACCGCCGCCACATGGACACCCATGTGACTAATGATCCAAAAGGTACATGCATACCTCACCTTTTACCTGAGTACATGCATACCTCACCTTTTACCTGGGTACATGCACCTTTCCTTTCCCTAGGCTCATGCAGCCCCATAGATTGGTGTACTTTCACCGTACACTATCCTTTGCATCCCGCTTTGCTCTCCCTTTCCCTGCACCCGCGTACTCATACTGGCTCCTATATAAACTCCCTAGCTTCCTCCATGCCCGATACCTCGACACCCTGCACAACTAGTCGTACTCGACACTATGCAAAGACTGTACCTAACAGCTTGTACCTAACACTATGTGCAGGATTATACCTGATAGTCCTCTGTAGCCCCTCTTCCAGCAAGCCCTTTTCAGCCCATCTCCAAGTAGGCTTTGCATAAATTTTTTTCAACATCTCACCCTTGTGTTGAGGAGAGGATGCCCTTAGCTGTTGTGAATAGACTTAAGTGAGAACTCCCCTTATCTCCCTGTAAGTGTAGGCTTTTGCCCCAAATTCTAGTTTAAGGACACCTTCCCCCCCATTAGTGGTGACTTTAGTAAGCACACTTTGGCTCTTGGGGAGGTGGTTCCCACATAAGAGTTTTATGCTCCTAAAGTGGGCAAACAAACTCCTATTCGCGATCCGGTTGAAGCATTGAGTTCGTGGCGGTGTGGGCTAGGAAAATGTGGAAAGAATGGCACCTCCTCAACAAAGATGCCAAAATACCACCTTGGGAAGCATGCATAATAACAACCTTAGAGGGAATGCCTCAGATGTAGCTCCAAATAAGGAACTAATGGCTAGGTCAGCTTAATAATCATTTAAAAAGAGGTTTTTTTTAAATTAACTTCTAATGTTAACATTAATTCAGTAAAAAAGAAGTTGCTACTTTTCCTTTGAAAATGCCAAAATTCTTGTGAAATTGTTGCTTTTTTAAGAAGAAGATGTTCTCCCATGTTCACATGCCTAGGGTGGGTTAGCCTCCTACTATATGCACATATAATGTGCATATAAAATACTTTCCCTCTCTCAAAACATTGCAATCTTGAAAATAAAAAGAAGGAAAATTGCACTGAATGTTCTCAACTGACTTCCAAGTAGTCGAATTCTCAATTTCCCTGTCTTTCCACTTAATTTTAACCTCAAGAATTAGGGGACCACAAAGTTTCCTTTCCCTGAATTCAAGTACCTTTTCAGGTTCATGTGGAACATAAGACAAATCTTCAACTTCAACGAGTTCTTTGATTGTGGATTACCCATTCATTTCTTTTTTCTATGGGTGCGACCCAAGCGTAGCTCTTTGTCACTTGGGAAATATAAGAGGCTCAGCTTAATATATTGTGGAACCTATACAGTCATCAAGTGTCTGGGCAAAAGTTCCTATAAGCTATAGCTCCCAGCCCATATTAGTTCACAATGTATTTCATGTAAACTTGTTAAAGCCTTATGTACTCAGTCTCGATCATATTCTTGATGATGAGCAAGTTGTAATCCCAACTCAAGGTGTTCAAGAGATAACATGCTACCTTGCACACAAGAAGGAAGAGAAGAGAAGAGAAATGCATGCAAGGGTCGAGTCCGGACAGTTGCACTTGGCCAATGCTAATAGGGTTAAGTTTGATTCTTTATATTGCAAGGAGAAGAGTAGTCTTTGCCACCAAGAGAAGAGGGTAGTCTTCAAGAGAAGAAGAGGTTTAGTGAAGCACCAAAGCTTCACAATGGAGAGGCAAGGTAGAGGGATGAAAGAAATACACTAAAATGAAGATTACACTAGTATATGTAAATACTCTAAGATGAAAATACAAAGTAATGGGGTTCTATTTATAGGTGAGGGAGGCCACCAACCAAGCCCAACTAGGATCTAGAGGCTTCCAGCTTTAGTTTGATCCAATTTGGACAAGTTTTAGACTAGTTAGGCTCACTTTTTTGATCTAGTTTGGAAGAGGAGAGATGAGAGATAACATATCTCATTTTTTTGAATTAAAAAATGACGATATGATGGGAAATCTAGGTGCCTCCTTAATGGCCTCCTCCCACCACCCTGCGGTGTCAAAAGGCCTCCTAGAAGTCTCCTTTAAATATCAGAAACTCAATCATGATTATTGAATCTTCACCTCATGTGAGCCTTCCTTTACTATTTTCTCGTGGATAATTCCAAAATTTTCCATTTTTCTTTTAATTCTATTTTCCAACCTTATTGGATAAGGATATCACATTTTTAAATTCAAAATAATTTAATAAGGCTTAGTACTTTGAACTAGGGGACTCCTTGGTTCACCTACTGTCCAAATCTAATGCAACTTAGAAATTTCTAATTAAAATTCTATTTCAGGGGATCACTTCCTATTGGCTGGAAGAAAATGCTTATCCAAAAATATTTCAAATTTTCATTATCTCTCTCTCTAGAATATTTTCTATCTGTAGACCAAAAGAGGGTCAAAAAAGATCTTTTTCCATTCTGAAAGGGAGGATGATTATAAGAGACTGAAGGGGAGGTTCTTACATCTTTAAATCATCAAAAGGTGGAGGGAGGAATCTTACAGGCAACTACAAACCTCTTATGATGGTCTAGCCAAGGTCAAGGAAATAAATTTGTCAAGCCTGAGCAAGGACCCAAGGCCGGTGTATATTGGAGAAGACCTCTCTGTAGAGGAAGAGACTGAGCTTATCCCTCTACTGACAGAATTCTAGGATTTCTTTGCCTAGAAGAAGTACATGGACATGTACCTCCTGAAGTAGTCCAACACACCATTCCAATGGTTGATGGAGTCGAGGCCGCAATAGGCTTATTCGATGAACCCAAAATACTCCAAGATTGTATGCAAAGAGATCGATAGACTCATTGATGCCGGATTCATCTATGAGATCGAGCATATGGAATGGGCATCACCCATTGTGATAGTGCCCAAGAATGTGCGACCCCCGCCCCCCTTCGCGAGACGATGCCCCCTCTCCAAGGGAGCTAGCGACAGAAGCAGTGTCAGTCTCTCGCATGGGGCAGGGATCCACACTCGGAGCCTCGCCCATGGATGTGCGGACAAAAGACTAGCCCAATGGTTCCTCCGGAATTGACGATGCCCCCTCTCCAAGGGAGCTGGCGACGGAAGCAGTGTCAGTCTCTCGCATGGGGCAGGGATCCACACTCGGGGCCTCGCCCATGGATGTGCGGACAAAAGACTAGCCCAATGGTTCCTCCGGAATTGACGAACCCGAAAAAACTTCCCTCGCCCAGAAGGCACAGGCAATTCCACCAGGGAAATCATCTAATGAGAGAATTGATCTAACGAGTCAAAGTCTTAACTATCCAAACTGATTCGACCAAACCCAAAAGTCACATGGTCAAATCAAAGAAGAGACTTGCACTTGGTCCATAGAATCACCACTTTTTTCCTCCTTTAACGAGGCACAGTCGATGATTCCCTCCCACAGAACAAGGGTCTTCTTAGGACTTAATCTAACTAACGTAACTTAATCGTAACTATTTGTATGACAGGAGTCCCCCGATCCAGCCTACCGGCCTTAGCCAACCGCCCAACCACTGTATTGGTGGGATTCCTTTATAAAAAGTTGGTTATGTTTTGCCCGGGTACCGAGGAAAAGAGTTCCCAAGCCCCCTAGCCAAGCAAAATTCAAGGTAGTCATACCACTTACACACCCAATATGAAATTGCCATTTTAACAAATTCGGCTGTCTTTAAAACAATCTTTCAATGAGATCATAGTATTACTGATCATAATGCTCCAAAATATTGAGTCCACCATTGTTTTATAAAATATATCATCCGGACTCTTCGCTGAAGACTAGCTAGTCAACCCCAACAAGATCCAATATCAAAATTCCATTCACAAAAGTCATTCTTTCGGTTCATCCGTATCTTCATCGAACATATGCATGGGTGTCCTAGCAACCACGAGCCTGTGCATCACATGGTCAGAACCCTCTAGGATCCTACTTAGGTGTCCTAGCACTTCACTCAGGGACCGCTTCGTTGGTCCTCGCTCATCGTACCGGAAGCGCACCATTTTAACCATACCGAGGCTGGTCAAGACCTCGATAAGCTTTGCTGCAAGCGACGTCCCTCGACGACTCCCTGCCAGCTATTTACAATGATTCTCTCCTTAGTTAAACACATACCAAATGCTTCCTCCAGCATTCTGGCGTAAAACAGTCCTTTAAAAGAAAACAGAGGTTCTATACAAGTAGAATTCCCGGTTTGAGATTGGTTCCACAAAACCCTTTTCCCTTAATCCAGATTTTCTTAATAAGAATCATTGATCTCTCATTAGGGTAATCTACCCATCATTTGATTGAATTTCTAACTAGATTCTTGGTGATTTGAGTTAAGGAAAAAATTATGCTAATTCAACAATAGTCTATTCTTTGTGTTAAGAATTGGAATTGGTCATGAGGTTTTTTTTGCTTGATTCAGATTCAAGAGATGAGAAAAAAGTTTACTGGCTGCCCCTCTCGCAGTCGTGGTCTAATCAAAATTATTCGGTTTACTTCTAACTTTGATTCCTAAGGGTTTTCTTCTTCAGATAAAAATCTACTGAACATCTAACCGTAAGGTAAATTCCAACTTTATGAATTTCATTCCTTCCTAACCATAATAGATTAAGAAATGGTTCTATATGAGAATATCGATTTTTTTATAAAAATACTCTTCTTCCATTAATCTAAATTTGGGTAAATATCAATTTAACTAGGTTCTAGAAATTTTCAGCTTTAGTTTGACTCAATTTGGACCAGTTTGGGTCCCCAGTTTGATCCAGGAGAGAGAAGAGATAAAAATATCACATTTGTTTTTAATTAAAAAACCCTTCCACGCATGTGAAGGAGGTTCCTACCTCAAAGTTTCCCCTCTCCTTTACCAATGTGTCAAAAATTCATCATTTCTCCAAAATATCTCATTTTTCTTAGTAATATCTCTTAATTTTTAACTAATAAACCTTGTATTCAGTCAACTCTTCATCTTATGTGAGCATTTATTCATTTTTGGGTATTTTCTTTTATTCATTGGATTTATCTCATCCCAACACTTGGATTAATCCTATTGGCCCCCATAGGAACCTTAATTGGACCATAATCTAGAAATTTCTGAAAATCTGGACCCTTAGGCTAAGGTCCCTTATATCATTTTTAATTGATTCCTAATGCACCTTGGAGAATTTATTTGAACTTCTGTTTTAGGGAAATATATTTTAGATATAAGGAGAATTTTTATATCTAAAAATATCTCAATATTGAATTACCTTTCTCTAGGCAAAAACAAGGGAAAAAAATATTTTCTTGCATTCTAAAATAGGGAATGATTACAGGGGATTGAGGTAAAAGCTTATTCATTATTCAAGCTGAGGAGGAATCTTACATCCTCTCCCACTTGAAAAACACGAGATGTCCTCATCTCGCAAAGTGGGGGTAATCTTTTACCATCTCTTCTTCTTTCTCCCAGCTGGCGTCTTCTAGATGGAAGAACTTCCACTTGACTAAAAACTCTTTGAGGACTCTGCTCCTAAGAACCTTCTCCCGAATGTCAAGAATTTCTTCAGGCTCGAGTAACATCTGGCCTTGAGTTAGAGAAATCAATTGTTCATCATCAAGCACGTGACTCGGGCTGGGTACATATTTCTTAAGCAAATTGACATGGAATACATTGTGTACCTTGAGATGGGGAGGCAGAAGAAGTTTATAAGCTACATTGCCTACTTCCTACTAACAGCATATGGTCCACAGTATCTGGGAGAGAGCTTCTTATACTTTCCTAAAGATAAAGAACTTCTTTTAGGTCATACTTGAATGAAGACCATATCTGATTCTTCAAACTCTCCCTTTGATCTCATTTTATGTGCATACTGCTTTTGCCTATCTTGGGCTACCTTAATATCGTTTT
Organism: Cibotium barometz; assembly: GCF_041138505.1. Lineage (NCBI taxonomy): Eukaryota > Viridiplantae > Streptophyta > Polypodiopsida > Cyatheales > Cibotiaceae > Cibotium > Cibotium barometz. The sequence continues at coordinate 10,542,387 of NC_141108.1, read as the reverse complement.
AGATTGATTGCATTTGCTGGTCCATGTCATCAAGCATTTTTCTAGACATTTCAACTCTGATTAATGGGTCAGACCAAGTCAATGGTGTAAGGCAATCTTGTCCATACAGAGCTTTGAAAGGGATCATCGCAATGCTTTGATGATAAGAAGCATTGTAAGCAAATTCAACAAGATGCAAATGGCTTAACCACTTCTTGGGTTCCCTGCCATAGCATGACCAAAGAATATCGTCTATTACCTGATTCACTCTTTCAGTCTGGCCATTTGTTTTGAGGTGATAGGCTGTACTGAGATCCAAGAAAGTTCCTACTGCTTCAAAGAATGTAGTCCAAAATTTTGATGTCAACTTGGGATCTCTGTCACTTACTATCCTCCTGGGTAAGCCATGCAATCTGAAGATTTCTTTAAGGAAAACTCTAGTAACATCCATAGCAGTGTATGTCTCTTTCACTGGAATGAAATGGGAAACTTTGGTTAATCTGTCAACTACCACAAAAATGGAGTTATAACTTGATTGCACTGAAGATAATCCAATGACAAAGTCCATACTGATACATTTCCACTTCATCTGTGGAATGTCTAGAGGCTGCAGTTTCCCTGGTATCTTGACTCTCTTTGCCTTGATTCTTTGACACATTAAGCATTGCCGCACATGATCAGGTACATCCTTTTTGAGTCCTGGCCAGAATAAGCTTTTCTTCACAAACATATAGGTTTTTATAAACCATGAATGTCCAGCTATCGGGCTATCATGGGCTTCTCTCAGAATCCTTTCCTTTATTCCCTCATCATTGGGAATGCATAGCCGATTATTATAATACATGCATCCTTCATCCAATTTGTACCCAAGACCTTGACTCATTTCCTGTGAGGAGTCTTGCTTTCCTACATCAGAAGGGTAGCAATAGGGACAAAGAATTTATCCTGCATGATTCTTTTTCTTACTTCACTGATTAATGGATTTGACACCACTGTAATTGCAAGCAAGGAGGCTTTTCTGCTGAGCGCATCTGCCCACCACATTTTCTTTCCCTAGCCGATACTTGATTTCAAAATCGAATTCTTGAAGGGTCTGCGTCCATCTCCTTTGACGCATGTTGAGATCCCTTTGGGTGAAGATCCACTTCAGACTTTGATAATCTGTCATCAAGGTGAACCTCTATCCCAAAAGATAATGTCTCCACAACTTCAGAGCATAAACTACTACGAGTAACTCCAAGTCATGGATGGCATAATTTCTCTCATGTGTTCTGAGTTTTCTGGATTTATAGGCCACTGCATGACCTTCCTGCATAAGAGCACCGCCTAAGGCAAACCCACTGGCTCAGTAACCACTTCAAAAAAAGGTTTGGTAAAATCTGGCAATTTAAGGACACGGTTTGGTAAAATCTGACAATTTAAGGACAAGGTTGGTTACTAAGGCTGTCTTCAGCTTATCAAAGGCACTTTGACACATAGCAGTCCACTGAAATAGGGTACTCTTCTTGAGAAGGTTAGTTAAAGGGGATGCTATCTCAGCATACATGGGTATAAAGATTCTATACCATCCGGTTGATCCTAGGAATCTTCTGACTTCCTTTACCATCTTGGGTTCCGACTAATCTACAACTGCTTGGATATTTGCGGGGTCAAGAGAAATCCTATCTTTAGATACTATGAATCCCAAGTATTCAGCCTGGTCAACAGAAAAAGAACACTTGCTCGTTTTTACAAAGAGTTGGTGCTTTCTTAGGATTTCCAGGACCTTGCACACATGATCTTCATGATCTACAGCATTCTTTGAGTATACCAAGATATCTTCAAAGAAGACAAGAACAAAATCATCCAAGTATTCTCTGAGAATATCCTGCATAAGATGATTAAATGTCGTCGGGGCATTAGTCAATCCAGATGGCATGACTATGAACTCATAATGCCCATAGCGAGTATTGAATGCTGTCTTCGGGATGTCCTACTCCTTGATTCTGATCTGGTAGTACCCAGATTTGAGATCTATCTTTGTGAACATTTGGGTCCCACTTAACTGATCTAGAAGTTTATCAATCCTCGAGATAGGATACTTATTTTTAATTGTTAATTGATTCAATCATCTGAAGTAGTCAATACAGAGTCTCAACGTTCCATCTTTCTTCTTTTGAAAGAGAACGGGCGCACCCCAATGTGAGACACTGGGTCCTCTGACGAATCCCTGCTCTAACAGTTGTCTTAACTACTCCTTAAGCTCTATGGCTTCAAGGACTGGCATTTTGTATGCACGTTGGGCTACTGGCTGAGCTCCGAGGGTTAACTCGATCTCATGATCTACTTCGCGAGACGGAGGCATCTCAGTAAGCTCTTCTGAAGGAAAACATCTGCATACTCACTTAACCACTCTGGTTCTTTAGCCTTGCATTTTATATCTACCAGATTCATCTTAACAGCATAAATAGCTTGCCTCTTTCTGAGCCCTTTTTACAATTTAGAAGCCTTGACTAATTACAGCACTGGGGATTCAAAAATTCAAGTTCCTTGAACTTTATTCCTGTGAAGGTCAAGGAAAGAGATGGTTCCATTGTGACAATGAATGCCAGCCTGATTCTTATGGAGCCAATCCCTTCCAAGGATTCCATCATAGATTCCCAAGGGTAGGACTCTGGAACTGCGCAGGAAGGGAAGCCTACAACTTTCTTGATATATTCTCTGGATACAATCAGGTGTGCTGATTGATCCCAAGGATCAAGACAAAATAGCCTTTGCCACCGAATGGGGCATATATGCATACCGTGTTATGCCCTTTGGGCTGACCAACAGCCTTGGTACCTTCCAACGTCTCATGTGTACAGCTTATAAGAAATATCTTTGGAAATTCCTTAAGGTCTTTATGGATGACCTTTGTGTCAATTCCTCTTGGAAGGAGTACCTTGTTTGCGTAAAGTGCTTGAAAGGTGCACGCTATATCACATCATCTTGTTGAACCCACTTAAATGTCAATTTTGGGTTCGACCACAGAGTGATCCTGGGACATATTATCTCTCGGTAGGTGTAAGATTCCTCCCTCCAACTTTTGAGATATAACGATGTGAGAGCCTTCCCTTTAGTCTCTTGAAATCATCCCCCCCTTCAGAATGGAAAAAGATCTTGTTTTTCCTTATTTTTGGTCTAGAGAGAGAAAATATTCTAGAGAGAGATAATAGAAATTTGAAATATTTTTGGATAAGTTATTTCTTCTAGTCAATAGGAAGAGATCCCCTGAAATAGAAGTTTTCCAATGTGCATTAGAAATTAATTGAAATGTACATTGGACACCTTAGCAGCCTAAGGGTACCTATTTTAAGAAAATTATGGATTAAGGTCCACAGAGTGTTCTAATGGGCCTCCACATCATTCCACACATCAATCCAATTTCTACAAACAAGATAGTCTCTTTTCGCTTTGAGTGAATTAGGTTTGATTATCAACTTTCCTTAATCTAGTTATCAGGATTTTTATTCCACAATCAGGTTAAAAGTACAATTACTCCACTTTTCAATACTGATAGAACTTTCTAAGTCTCGGCCATTACTTGGCTTAGTGAAGGTAACTTTTTCTCGACTCAATAAGTTTTTGTTCACTTTTGGATCCTTGATCCTTTCAAAAATTCCAGATTCCTTTCCAAGGGAATCTAGGAATAAGTCAATCACAAGTATTTACATTCATCTAGCTAAGCATATTTTTGGTCTTTTTCTGGGAAATCCCTTTTCCCATTCAGAATGTACCCTAAGATTTTATTTTTCAAGAATCTAAATGTAAAGTTAAATATGTTCGTGATTCCTCTTTCTGATTAAAATTTATCCATGTTTTCTCGATGCATTCCCATGAATATTTTCACATTCTTTTCTCAATTTTTCCAAAATAAAAATACTCACCTATATATAGACCACCATTCCTTTGTATTTTCATCCTAGTGTATTTACATGCTAGTGTAATTTTTAATTTAGTATAATTCCATTATCCCTCTACCTTGCCTCTCCCTTGTGAAGCTTTGGTGCTTCACTAAATCTCTTCTTCTCTTGAAGATTACCCTTTTCCCTTGGTGGCTAAGCCTCTTCCTTGAGGGCTACACAACTTTTGCAAGGTAAAGAATCAAGAAAACCAAGGGTAAGCCTAAACAATGAAGTTTATTCTCTCTTTTTGATGTTAATCTTCTTCCTAACCTCCCTCATGCTTGGGAAGCATTTTATTTTATGGGTTTCCTCTTAAAACCATGCTTTTCTTGATTTATGATGAATTAATGTTTATGTTTAAGCTTAGGTTTATGCATAAACTAATATTTATATTAAAAGTAAAATTTTAACCATTCTCAATTCATAGAAAATGTGGAAAAACTATGGCAAAATTTTATCATTATAAAATGAAGGTTATGCCTAAATTAATTTTTATACTAAAAGTGTATTTTTGGGCATTCTCATTTCATAGAAAATGTGGAAAAGCTATGGCAAAATTTATAACATTAGAAAATGAATTTATGCATAAATTAATTTTTATACTAAAAGTGTAATTTTGGGCATTCTCATTTCATAGAAAATGTGGGGAAGCTATGGCAAAATTTATAGCATTAGAAAATGAATTTATGCATAATAATTTTTATGCTAAAAGTGGAGATTTAAGCATTCTCATTTCATAGAAAATATGGGGAAACTATGGCAGAATTTTTATCATTAGGAAATGAATTTACACATAATAAGTTTTATGCTAAAAGTGGAGTTTTGAGAATTATTCATTTGCCAAAAAAATAAAGAAGTTTATGCACAAATTTTCTAGATTCATTCAATTTATGAGAATTATGAAAATGATTATGAATATAATTCATTTGGATAAAAATGAATTAGTATGTCTACATAAATGTTTATGCTGAAAGAGGAAATATCGGTATAAATGATTTTGTAAATCCCATGAGATCGTATGCATGAATCTTTAACTCAAAAAGAAGAATATTGCTATACCATGCTAGTATTATATTAAAATAATCATATTTTCTATTATCCCTTAAATTTTCCTCTCTCTTGGGAGCTTGGAGCTCTATCTCTCTCTACAACAACTCTTGGAGTTGCTCTTGTCCTCTTGGTGGACCAATTGATTGGTCGGGGGCTTCACTGCAATTAGAGAATCAAGCTAAACTTGGAGGTAAAATAAAATTTTTATGGTTTTTTCTAATTTTCTTAATAACTTTCTTCTTCTCAACCCCTCTCAACCTTGATAAGCTTTCTAAATAATTGTTTTAATTCTAATCAAGCTTTCCCTTAAAGTCTTAATGTTTAATTAAGAGAAAGTTAATCTTTATGCTTATTTGTAATGCTTTCTTTAAGTAAATCTCTCTCTCTAAAAGAATAGCCATCTTTATGGCTAAATCCCTTGAAAAAGGATGCTTCTCAATGATAGTCTCTTGATGGTAATTTTATTTAAATGATAAAAGAGGAATTCCCATGACATTTGGAATTCAATCATTCAAATAGGAAGAGTGGAATTGTTAGCATATTGGAATTAATGGATATTTTATTTAAATTCAAAGAGAAATTTTAGATAAATTTATTTTATGCATGAGAAATATTTAAATGATAAAAGAGGAATTCCCATGACATTTGGAATTCAATCATTTATATAGTAAAAGTGAAATTCTTAGCATATTGGAATTAATTGATATTTTATTTTAGATAAATTTATTTTATGAGAAATATTTAAATGATAAAAGAGGAATTCCCATGACATTTGGAATTCAGTCATTTAAATAGTAAAAGTGAAATTCTTGGCATATTTTTTTAATGGATATTTTTATTAAAGAAAAGAGGAATTTTAGATAAATTTATTTGATGATAAAAGAGGAACTCCCATGACATTTAGAATTCAAGCAATTAAATGTAAAAAGAGGAATTCCCATGGTATTTGAGATCCAAGAAATTAAATGGGAAAAAAAGAATTTTTAGAATAATTCAATTTATGAATATTTATCAAAAGTGGAAATATGGGGAGAATTGATTTTTGTAAATCCCATGAATTCTTTTACTCAAAAGAGGAATATTGAGTATAATTCATTTGAGAAATTGAGAAAGAATATGGAAATAGTCGTCGAGAAAAAGAACCTTTACCTAAGCCAAACAATTGGCAAAAATTTAGAAAAAGTCCCATCGAAGTAGAAAAAGCTACTAAATGGGATAAGATGTGAATGGGATGTGATAGGATGTGGTGTAATGAAAATGAATGTGGATGAGATGTGAAGTAAATGGATGTGGATATGAATGATGAGATGAGAATGAGATGAGACGATATGTGAAAGGGTGAGATGGGAAGTAAATGAATGTGGATTTGTATGTGAAAGAATGTGATGTAAATGGATGTGGATGTGTATGTGAAAGAATGTGATGTAAAGGAATGTGGATGTGGATGAGATGTGATGTGCTGAAAAGAGATGTGGATGTGAATGTGATGTGGATGTGGATGTGGATGAGATGTGATGTGATGTAAGGGGATGTGGATGTGAATGTGATGTGGATGTGGATGAGATGTGATGTGATGTAAAGAGATGTGGATGAAATGTGATGTGATGTGAATATATATAGATGTGAAGTGATAGATGTGAATGTATGGATAGATGTGGATAGTCGTGCGCATGTGAATGATTGGATAGATATGGATGAATGAGATGGGATGTGTATGAATGAGATATGATGTGGATGTGATGTAAAGTGGATGGAATGAATGAGATATGATGTGGACATGATGTAATGTGGATAGAATGTATGTAATGGGATGGTGATGAGAATGAATATGATGGATATGAATGGATGTGATGTGATGGATGTGAATGGATGTGATATAAATGAATGTGGTGGATGTGAATGGATGTGATGTGATGGATGTGAATGGATGTGATGTGATATGATGTGATATGAATCGGGATAGATGTGAATGGAGGAGATGTGGTGAAATGGATGTGATGTGATGTGGATCGGGGTAGATATGAATGGATGAGATGTGAATGAATGTAATGTGATGAGATGTGGACATGGGTAGATGCAAATGGATGAGATGTGATAAGGATAAGTGTGGATAGATGTGATGAGATGGAATATGATGTGATAAGGATAAATGTAGATAGATGTGATGAGATGGAATATGATGATGATAAGGATAAATGTAGATAGATGTGATGAGATGGAATATGATGTGATAAGGATAAAGTGGATAGATGTGATGAGATGGAATATGATGTGATAAGGATAAAGTGGATAGATGTGATGAGATGGAATATGTGATAAGGATAAATGTGGATAGATGTGATGAGATGGAATATGATATTGGATGAGAATGGATGAAGGACTATGGGAATACATATGATTGGAGATGGATGAAGAAATATAGATTGATGTGAAACAATGTGGAAAGATGAGAGTTCGTTATAGAAACTGTATTTATGACCTATTTTTAAATGATTGTTTTATGTCAAGAATGCTGGGGAAGCATTTTGACCGTCTTGTGAATAAGGTCGCAAGACCTAAGTGATAAGGTTGTGACAGCTGTGACGGAGAGTCATTGGAAGACGTCTCGCGTAGCAAGGTCTCGGCTGAGGTTTTGACCAGTCGTCGTCGCGGTTTAATTTAAATGGTGAGCTTCAGTATGGTGGATGAGGGACCAAGGAAGCGGCCTATGAGTGAAGCACTAGGTGACCTATAAAGGATCCTAGAGGGTGTTGACCAAACGGTGCTCGAGCTCTAGGTCGCCAAGATACCCACACGTGCATCGAGGAAGATAATGGAACAAGGAGTTAGAGTTGTTTTTTGAACTCGGGCATGGATCTAGTTGATTGACCTCACTGGTCCTCAACGGATGAGTCTATGGATCTTTTATATGGATCTGTTGGTTGATCTTACTGATCTTCAACGGAGAGTCCATCTGGATTTTTATAAGTAAATATATTTCCGAGTACTATGAACTAGGAACTATTAAAAAGGCCCCTGAGTGGATAGGTGGTGCGCGTTCTGGTTACCAATGATGCCATAGGTACATCGATGAAGGAATGATCAAAAATTAGAATTCAACCGGATATTTTGGAGTATTATGATCAGTGATACTATGGTTTCATTAAAAGATTGTTTTTAAAAGATAACTGAATCTGTCAAAAAGGCAATTTCATATTGGGTGTGTAAGTGGTGTGACTATCCTGAAGTTTGCATGAACTACCAGCTAGGGGGCCTGGGAACTCTTTTCCCTGGTACCCGGGACAAAACAAAACTAAATTCCTAAATGGGTCCTATCACTATAGTGGTTGGGCATTTGGCTAACCCACGGGACTCGATGGGGTTAGGCTGGACTGATGGATCCCTAAAATGAAACTCAATTCTATTATGGTACGATAGATGAAGTAAATCCCAGACAGTCCTTGTTCTATGGAAAAGAATCAACGGCTCTACCTCTCGAGATGAGGAAAAAAGTGTTGGTCTCTATGATCCAAGTGCAAGTCTTTTCCTTGATCTGACCATGTGACTTACGGGTTTGGTCGGATCAGTTTGGTTAGTGATGACCTTGACTACGTTAGAATAAAATATCCTGGAGTAATCTCCCATGCTTTCTAGGCGAGGGAAGTTTTCCGGGTTCGGTTTTGGAAGAACCGAGGGATTAGTATCTTGTCTAGATATCCGTGGGCGAGGCCTCAAGTGAGAGGCTCTGCCTTGCACAAAAAGTGCTACTTCCACTACTAGCACCCCCGAATTCGTTACGCGGAGGGGACAGGGATCTTTCAAAGACCGACGCACACTAATGGACAAGATCACATCTCATTAGGCAACATTACTTTGGATATGCTAAGGATTGCTCTTACCAATGCAATCAAAGATGCTCAAAAGAATACTCAAAAAGAGGTGCTCTTAGTAGTGAGATTGTGTGGCAAGGAAATGAGAATGCAATGTTGATGCATCAAATGGTGGACAAGTTGGATGAAAGGTTTGCAACTCTTGAAGACCAGATTTTAGGTGTGCAAAAGGGTGTGGACAGATTTGATCATGCACCGAATCCACATGGGAATCATGGTGGTATGTAAGGCAAGTCCAATATGCCTTCAATGCCTTTAAGAGACCATAAAAATGGACGTCACGGGTTCTAGGTTCGGGAAGTAGCCGATAGTTTTGGATCCCATGGAAGGCTCTTCAAGAGGTGTTTACAATGCTAGTGGGAGATGGGATATTCCGCACAATACCCTTGGTCGTTCTACATTGGAATCACCATGAGCCAAAGATGTGAAGGACAAGATTACACTTCCCAAGTTCAAAGGGGTGAATACAACCACCAAGGAGTTTGGAAGAATGGACTAGCAAAATGGAGATGTACGTTGCATTGTATCCCCATGAGAGGAAGAAGACAAAGTGCAATTTGCTGTTTTGCATTTGGAAGATTATGCCCATTCTTGGTAGCGGTTCACTCAACATGAAGGCTTGCATTTTGCCACTTGGGATGCATTCAAAGATGCCATGTTTCAAAACTTCACATCTCCATTGGAACAGGCTCAATTGATGGGACAATGGTATGACTTCGAGCAAAAGGGAAGTTCCATTAAGGAATATAGCAAAAGGGAAGTTCCATTAAGGAATATAGCAAATCAACTTAGGAAGCTTTCCATGTTTGTTGGAAGAATGAATGAATACAACAAAATGGTGAAGTACATACATGGATTGCAATCCTCACTTGGAGCTGATGTGAAGGTAGAAAGACCTCAAACTTTACAAGATGCTATGTATTATGCGGAGGTCTTTGAATCTAAGTACAAGGATAAGTTTGTTGAGCTAAGCAAGATGGAAATGATTCAATTGGTAGTACCCATTCTTAGCTGCATTTCATTTTTGAATGGGGAAGGAATGCTTCAGCTTATGTTGAAAGATTGGGATATTAAGATTGATAAAAGAGGTTACCCTCTTACTCAATCTTTTGGTCATTGCATAGAGTATGACTATGCCGATCTTTATGCACACATTGTGGGTGTTGAAGTAGATGAGATGCTTGCTGTAATTTTTGGACAACAAGTACACGAGGAGTTCTCGATGCCAGTTCTTTCTCGACAATTCTTATGCAGCCTCTTTTCTTCATAAGCCTTTTTCTTTCACCTTGGCTTAATGATATATGCTGAAGTCTTTAAGATGGTGTATATACATATGGCTCTTTAACGCTTTCAACACACACACACACACACACACACACACAACACACAACCCCCCCACAATTAACAAGGGGCACACTCAATTGAACTGCAGAGACCCAATTTGGGTGAAGGTGAGTTTGAAGAGAGGAGACTACATACCCATGTTGAAAGATGAGCAAGGAAACAAAGCCTTCCACCTGACCCGACTGAGGAGCGAAGAGAAGCGGAAGGTTGGAATCACCTTCCGGAGCTAAAAATCTTTTGAAAGATGATGGTGCTGGCTTTGCCGCGGGACCTTGACATCAAAGGCCTTAGCAAAATCCCTCGCCATCTGCACTGCTTCGGCCATGAAAACTGGCTTGGCATTCTTCACTAGGATATTCAAAGGTTCGTTCAATCCCCGAATGAACTTGGCCATCAGCTGTTCTTCATCCAGCAGTGGCGAGTACTTGAGGAGGAGAGCGAACGCTTGGTGATATACTTCAATAGTTTTGCTCCCCTGGGTTAACTCTAAGAATTCGTTCATCTTTGTTTCCAAAAAGCCAAGAGGACAGAATCTCTTCCTTAGGTAAATTTTGAGATCATTCCATGTCTGGGTGTTTTGATCCAGACAATTTTGTCTTGCAATGGTTTCTCTGAGTGAATTATTATCTGATGATGAGTTTTATATAAGGGATCTTTATCCCAGGATTTTGTTGGATTCACCAAACTATAAGGAACCCCAAAATCAGTTGGATCTTAAGGAAAAGAGTTCTCCTCTAATTTTGCGAGATGAGGATATCTCGCGTTTTTTAAGTGGGGTAGGATGTAAGATTCCTCCCTCCGGCTTTTTAAGTGGGGTAGGATGTAAGATTCCTCCCTCCGGCTTTTTAAGTGGGGTATTAAAATAAATTCCCCCGAAAAAGAAAGATTTTCAGAAGGTGCATTAGAAATCAATTATAATCTGTTCATAAGGCCTTATCCTAAAGCTCCAGATTTTCAAAAAAATTTAAATTAAGGTTCTAAGGGGCCAATCAAATTCATCCAAATGTAGGGAGGAGATAAATTGAAGAAATAAAGAAAATCCCCCCAAAAATGAGTAAATACTCACATAAGATATAGAGTTGACTAAGGACAAGGATATTAGTTAAAAAAGAAGAGATATTTAGAGAAATGATGCATTTTTGACACCTCAGTGTGGGGGAATTTCCCTCATGAAGGAGGCACCTATTTCACATGTGGGTGAATTTTAAACTCACAAATAATGAGATATTTTCATCTCTCCTCTCTCTTGCTTCAACTAGATCCAAAAAGTAAGCTAAACTGACCTAAAAATGATTAAAAATTGACCAAATTGATCTAGAAAATTCTAGAATCAGTTTGCTTGGTTAGAGGCTCACTTTTTCCTATAAATGAAGCCTCCCCCTTTGTAAATGGTTAATAGTGTTTTATGCACTGTTACTCTACTCCTCCCCAGAGCCAAAAACTGTGAATTTATTAATAATTCATTAGTTTTTGACCATTCCCTCTTCTAAAGAATTGATGGCGACTCTTGTTGCAAACAAGAGTAGATCCCTCAAACCATCAAGCCAAAGGAAAGCTCCCATAAATTCATGTAAGTTAGAAATCTTACCTTTTCTTATTCCTTTTAATGGTTTTCTGATTTTTGTTTTGTTTTAAAATGTAAAATGATGCTATGCCTTGCTGGAAAGGCTTTCCCCCTCTCTTCTTCTTAAATTCAGCCTTTCTTTATCCTAGATAAGTAATCTAATTGTTGGAATTAAAATTTTCATATTATTTCTCCTTTGAAAGTGGAATTTGATTAGTTTAGAATGCTTTAAACCATTTGGGGATAATTTTTAAGTAACTTAAGGGTAGAAAAATTTGAAAAATGGTCAGCCATACAAAGGAGGTTATGGCAAAATTTTCTTAAATTTTGTGAAATAAGTTTTATCTTTTATTATTCAAAAAGAGTAATCCCCACCACTTGTGTATTCTAAAAGTGTTATTTTTATTCTATGCATAGAAAAATGTATATTAGAAATATTTTTATTATAAAAGTGTTATTTTCATTAGAATTAATTTCTATGCATAGAAAGATGCATATTGGGAATATTTTGATTATAAAAGTGTTGCTTTCATCAAATTTGATTTTTATACATAAATAGATGCATAAAAGATTTTTTATTATTATAAAAGTGTTACTTTCATTAAAATTTAATTTATGCATAAAAGATTTTTTTAAAATAAAAGCGTTACTTTCATCAAATTTTGATTTTATACATAGAAAGATGCATAAAGAAATTTATTTTTATTTCAAAAGAGTTATTCTCATCAATTTTGATTTTATGCATAGAAAGATGAATAAAGAAATTTATTTTTATTTCAAAAGAGTTATTCTCATCAATTTTGATTTTATGCATAGAAAGATGCATAAAGAAATTTATTTTTATTTCAAAAGAGTTATTCTCATATCAAATTTTGATTTTATGCATAGAAAGATGCATAAAGAAATTTATTTTTATATCAAAAGAGTTATTCTCATCAATTTTGATTTTATGCATAGAAAGATGCATAAAGAATTTTTTTTTATTTCAAAAGAGTTATTCTCATTAAAGTTGAATTTATGCATAGAAAGATGCATAAAAGGTTTATTTTTATTTTGAAAGTGTTATTCTCCTTAAAATTGAATTTATGCATAAACGGATTTTTTATAAAAGTGTTATTTCTCGCTGAAGTTGTTCTTATGCATAAATAGATGTGTAAAGAATCTTTATATCAATAATGAGAATGAGAGGTAGATAGATGTGATGATATGTGATATGAATCAGATAGATGAGAATGAATAGAGAATGGATGTGATGGGAATAGAAGTGATGAGAATGAGAGGTAAATAGGTGTGATGAGATGGGAGGCGAATTAGATAGATGTGAATGAATGATAAGGGATGTGAATGAATGTGATAGCATGTGAATCGAGATGTGAATGAATGATAAGGGATGTGAATGAATGATATAGGATGTGAATGAATGATATAGGATGTGAATGAATGAATGATAAGGGATGTGAATGAATGATATAGGATGTGAATGAATGTGATAGCATATGAATCAGGATGTGAATGAATGATAAGGGATGTGAATGGATGTGATGTGATGTGAATCGGGATGTGAATGAACGATAAGGGACGTGAATGAATGTGTTAGCATGTGAATCGGGATGTGAATGAATGAGATATGATGTGAAATGAATGTGAATAGACGTGATGTAAACTAGATAGATGTTAATGTATGTGAATGAATGAGATATGATGTGAAATGAATGTGAATAGACGTGATGTAAACTAGATAGATGTTAATGTATGTGAAGTGATGAGATATATGGGTAGATACAAGTGGATGAGATCTGATGAGGATAAATGAGGAAATAAGTGATTAGATAGAAAAAGATGTGATTAGAAGAGAATGGGAATACTTATGAAATGAATGTGGATTAATGTGGATTGATGTAGATGGATGTATGGATGATGTGGATGGATGTATGGATGATGTGGATGGATGTGTGGATAATGTGGATTGATGTAGATGGATGTATGGATGATGTGGATTGATGTGTGGATAATGTGGATTGATGTAGATGGATGTGTGGATGATGTGGATTAATGTGGATTGATGTGTGGATAATGTGGATTGATGTAGATGGATGTATGGATGATGTGGATGGATGTATGGATGATGTGGATTGATGTGTGGATAATGTGGATTGATATAGATGGATACATGGATGATGTGGATTGATGTGTGGATAATGTGGATTGATGTAGATGGATGTATGGATGATGTGGATGGATGTATGGATGATGTGGATTGATGTGTGGATAATGTGGATTGATGTAGATGGATGTATGGATGATGTGAATTGATGCGTGGATAATGTGGATTGATGTAGATGGATGTATGGATGATGTGGATTGATGTGTGGATAATGTGGATTGATGTAGATGGATGTATGGATGATGTGGATGGATGTATGGATGATGTGGATTGATGTGTGGATAATGTGGATTGATGTAGATGGATGTATGGATGATGTGGATTGATGTGTGGACAATGTGGATTGATGTGGATGATGTGGATTGATGTAGATGGATGTATGAATGATATGGATTGATGTGTGGATAATGTGGATTGATGTAGATGGATGTATGGATGATGTGGATTGATGTAGATGGATGTATGGATGATGTGGATTGATGTGTGGATAATGTGGATTGATGTAGATGGATGTATGGATGATGTGAATTGATGTGGATTGATGTGGATGATGTGGATGGATGTATGGATGATGTGAATTGATGTGGATGATATGGATGGATGTATGGATGATGTGGACTGTTGCGTGGATGATGCGGTTGGATGTGATTTGATGTGGGAATGATGTGATGTGATAGGGATCGATGAAGAAAATAAAATTGTGGGAAGATGAGAAAAGATGGGGACTAATGTGAAAGGATGTGGAGTAATGAGAAAAGATGGAAATATTGTTGGAACTGTATTTGTATGTGAAATCTGTTTTTAAATGACTGTTTTATGTCAAGAATGCTAGGGAAGCATTTTGATCGTCTTGTGAATGAGGTCGTGGAGACCTATCTGTTAAAGTTGCAACTGCTGAGACAGAGAGTCATCGGAGGACGTCTCGCGTAGCAAGGTCGGCCGAGGTCTTGACCAGCCTCAGTTTGATTTAAATGGTGAGCTTCCGGTACAGTGCCAACAAGGAAGCAGCCTATGAGTGAAGTGCTAGGTGACCTGCGAAGGATCCTAGAGGGTGCTGACCATACGGTGCGCGGGCTCTAGGTCGTCGAAGATACCCACAAGTACGTCGGGGAACATATTGGAACAAGGAGTAAGAGTTGTTTTCTGAATTCGGACATGGATCTGGTTGATTGACCTTGCTGGTCCTCAACGGATGAGTCCATGGCTCTTTTATATGGATCTGTTGGTTGATCTTGCTAATCTTGCTGATCTTCAACGGAGATTCCATTTGGATATTTTTATATGATTATATTGTCGGGTACTATGAGCTAGGAACTATTGAAAAGGCCCCTGAGTGAACACGTGGTGCGTTCTGGCTGCCAATGATGCCATAGGTACACCGATGAAGGAATGAATTGGAAATTAGGATTCAACTGGATAATTATAGGATTATGATCAGTAACACTATAGTTTCATTAAATGATTGTTTTAAAGATTGTTGAATCTGTGAAAAAGGCAAGTTCATATTGGTTGTGTAAGTGGTGTGACTAGTTTTATGTTTGCATGAATATCCGGTTAGGGGCCCTAGGAACTCTTTTCCCCTGGTATCGGGGACAAAACTTAACCAAATTCCTAATTGGATCCCATCACTACAGTGGTTGGGCAGTTGGCTATACCATTGGATTGGATGGGGTCATAGGCTGGACTGATGGATCCGTAAATCGAGATTCAATTTTTGTATAGTACGATAGATGAGGTAAATACTAGATAAAAATTGTTCTATGGAAAAGAATCAACGGCTGTGTCTCTCAATGAGGGAAAAAGCGTTGGTCTCTATGATCCAAGTACAATCTTTTCCCTGATCTGACTACGGGACTTACGGGTTCGGTCATATCAGTTTAGTTAGTTCAGGCTGTTGACTACGTTAGAGAAAAGTTATCCTGGAGGAATCGCCCGTGCTTTCTGGACAAGGGAAGTTTTTTCGAGTTCGGTTTTGGAAGAACGGATGGATTAGTCTCTTGTCTGGATATCCGTGGGGCGAGGCCCCGAGTGTGGGACCCTGCCCTGCACAAGAAGTGCTACTTCTGCTGCTAGCACCCCCAAATTCGTTGCGCTGTGGGGTCAGGGATCTTACAACTTTAACCAGATATAACTTCAATATAATATAGAACTAAACCATAAATTGTAATCAAAATAACACACTTATTTCACCCAAATAACACAAAAATAACATCATAAATGAGAAATAACATTATTGAACATAACATATAGACTTCAATATATCCTAAAACTAAATCAATACTATTAATCACAACAATTATATTTCACACATTTGTTGCACTCAGAAAATCAATATAATAAACAATCTAAATAGCACAGAAATAACAATTAATCACACATTTGTTGCACTCAAAAAATCAATATAATAAACAATCTAAATAGCATAGAAATAACATCATTAAGCTCAACTATTATCTTGTATATCACACATGACTAAATCACATTTAGAACAATAAGATGGTCAAAATAGAAAAGAAAACAAAATAACTCAGACAATATTAAACCATAACAAAACAACATAATAGATAACAAGACCTCCAGTGCTCTGTTGTTCTTTGATTCTTTTACTCTCTTGTTTCCAAAACTAAATCAATACTATTAATTAACAATTATATTTCACACACTTGTTGCACTCGGAAAATCATTAATAAACAATCCAAATAGCACAGAAATAACATCATTAAACTCAACTATTATCTTCTATTTCACACATGACTAAATCACATTTAGAATAATAAGATTAACATTAATAGAAAAGAAAACATAATAACTCAGACAAAATTAAACCATAACAAAACAACATAACAGATAACAAGATGGACACACCTCCAATGCTCTCTTATTCTTTGATTCTTTTTGCGGAGACTGATGAACAAAAAGATGATTAAAGGGGAAGATGAATATGTGGTTCTAACAAAATGGCACCAAATAATCAACCTACCCTTCAATTTCTCTGCTACTACAGAAGAGAAGAAACCCCATGATTGAGAATATCTAAAATCATTAATGTGGTTTAGGAGGGAAAGAAAGCTCTTGAGCATAGCTACTAAAGAAAACAAACACAGATTTGAATTTTCTCTGTACAAAGGAGGGAAAGTGAAAAACCTAAAGCAATATCTCATCAAAGCAAACTAAAATCGCACTAAACTGAAAACCCTACTTTTCTTATTCTAAAAAATCTAGAGAAGTCTCTAAATGAAGAAAAAATTCATAAACCCTTGTATACTTAATGAAAAATGACGAAACTTTACAATCACACTCTTAGAGCATAGAGGTGGGCTTGGGTAAAAAGAAATTTGAAAATGTGATGTCTACATCAAGTTATTCCGTTTTTTAACTTTTCCCATTTTGAAATACGTAAATGTAATCTATTTGGAAGGATTTAGAAGCTAAAAAGTCAAGTCGGCATTCAAGAGTGTCACATCTTAGATGTTTTACGTTTTTAGATCAAATAGAATATTATTAATTCAGATTTGAGAATTTTAAGGATAGGTGGTCCCACAATAAAATAATAGGTGAATCTCTTTTAAAAACAATATAAAGAGATCTCCTTGATTCTACAAGAGCTAATATTATAACATTATTTTAGAATCTTTTTCTAGAGAGAGAGAAGTGAGAGAAACCCCTTAAGGGGAAAAATAGAGAGTCCATATTTCTCCTAATGGGAATTAGCAGACTTAGCTGAGGTGAAAGGCGAAGGCTATGTCTTAATGCTTTCAAACACAAAAGAAGCTATAGTGGAGGGAGATTAAAATAGTAATGATATGGAAAAAATATCACCAACCCCAGATCAAATACTTGATCTCTAGTTAAGTTTTTGGTACTAAAATAAAGTGCTTTTACATAGCAAGTAGGATTGATAAGACTTTATATTTGAGAATTGATACTTTGTAATTGAACAAGGTGCATATACACCAATAATAGGATGTTATCATATGATTTTGATAACTTTTTAGTCGTGCTAGGTTTCTCCTTAGCAAAGTAGAAACTTTGTATGTCAATTAAACTTTACTCAATATGTTTTTCAATAATATTTTTAGCATTACATTCTTTTTTTTTGAATTTAATTGGTTCTAATTTACTTGTGATTTGAAATTGTTATTGTTGAAAAGTGTTAGAGCACTATTTATTATCTTCAAATGATGATGCATTATAACTGGTTTATTCAATTATAGATTTTGATATATCATTAATGAGAAATCCTAATG